>NW_026294618.1:44754879-45314879 GCF_026119805.1 Tympanuchus pallidicinctus | reverse complement strand
AGGAAGCCATGTTCTCAATAGCATGGAGAATTTTGCTGCTCTAACAGCTTGAGACATCCCTCTTATGTCCTGGTGTCTTGAGCTCTTCCTGGCAGTCTCCACCAGACACAGCAGAAGACATATTACTTATTACCCTGCATTGAAATTTCATCTGATATGTAGAAGAGAATAACTTAAAAAATACAGTCCTTTCATTTTCCAAGTACATATTTTCAGTAGCTGATCTGAAAGCGTTAACCAGGTTGTTTGTTTGTTTGTTTTTTTTGCTTTAGAGACATACGGAAATGTATATATAAATACTGTTCCAGTGAACTGGATGCGCATTGATAAAGTATCACAGAAGAAAGATGATTCAACAATCCTCGTAAAGGGGAAAAGTTACAGATAAAATTATGAGATAAACTTTCATAGAACAAGAAAACTGGCAGGAATAACAGAAAATTCCGTTTTTTTAATCAAGGAATATTATTTCTGTCTTCTATTAATCTCAGACAACAAAGCTGAGTAAAGCAACTGACCTTACCTTATTGTTAGATACTCTTCATCATCTTCTATCATAATAGAAAAGTTTGTAGGAAATCAAGACACTCCAGTACTGAGTATGTGCATGTAAATTCTACAGCTTTGGATTGTGTAAGGCTCTCTGTAGGACTGAGTTGCACTTAAAGTATAAGATTTCCATTCAGAAAGCTGTAATTACACAGCTTTCCTATTCTCTGATGACCATAAATGCTCTATGTTTTGCACATCAGTATCGCCAAGACAATATGTTCTAAAATTTTAAAAAGAGGTTTGAAAAGCCAACAAGATTACAGTAGAAGTTATGAGATTCAATTTGGAAACACTGATACATTTGCATTTGAGATATTTCAACTAAACGTGGTGTGACATAGTTCAGTGAACTGGCAACAGCATGGTGAGAAAATGATATTGCTGAAGAAGATATGAAACCTGAATAGAAGGTTTATTAGAGCTCCAAATGAACAGCCTATCTGCATTCTGCTTCCAAACATCTCCAGGTGCAAAAAAAGTCAATTGCAAAGTGTTTCTTTTTCTTTTTTTTCCTTTTTCTTCCTTCTTTTTTTTTTTTTTTTTTTTTCCTCTTTTCATTTTTTTTTCCCAGATAGATTACACAGTGTCTGCTATGTAAGAACTAATCTTTGGTAATTTTTTTCATCACATTTCCATGGTGATTTTTTTTTCCTAAATGTTTTTTTTTTTTTTTTTTTTTCCTCATTGCATTAAAAAAAAAATTGTTTATATCACTTTTTTGCTCTACCTGCAGTCTCTTGCTAATCAGCTCTTCTGTTGCTTTTCCACTGAATACTGTATAGTTTCCTGTTTCTCTTTCTTTTTTATTTTTGATACATAAAATACCACCTAACCTAAATCCTGCTTAACCTGTCCTGGAAAACAAGAAAAATTAGAAACCCTCATTGATGTAGTTAAAAATCGTCTGTTGATCATCCTATTCTTAACAGGATGTGCTTAATTGAATTTAGAATGGAAAAGAAAAACAACAAAAAAAGAACAATACAAAACAACACAAAAACTCATTTCAATAAGCTATTCTGAAAAGATGGAATAGGAAATAAAAAGAAATTATGTGAGATACATGGATAAAAGGCAAGACTATCATCAGCCTTATTTGCATTTTTCTTTGTTTTGAATTTGAAGTGCTTAAAAATTGCTCTCTAGGTGCATATATTGAGCCTATATTATTCAGTGGTTTCATTGCATTATATTATAAATGTACTTTGTAAAAAGATTTAAGAAAAGAACATATTGTTAGATTTTAATTTGAAAAGAACACTTGAGGAATCATTAGGAAATGAGGTGAAGATAACAGAAAGAAGAGAATTACTTGGCACTGGACTGGACCAGTAAAAGATGCAATTTCATTGATTGGCCTACAGGGTACTATGAAAGAAAAAACAAATTTAGCTAAAAATCTCCCTGTGTACCCATATATACCATTTCATCTCTCAGTGATATTAAACTGTATCACACAATCTGCCTTTCATCTTCTCTTTCATTTTAGTGATAATATGAATCACATGGCAACTCATAATTGTGATAACGGCTAATAGAGCTCTGAAAAATCACTTGGAAACTAATTGTAGCCTTGAGATAGGATACCTGAAGGTAGAATTTGAAGAAGTGTTAAAAGCTCGAAGCAAACTTTACATTCTACCCTTTAAATTGTTCTCTCGTGTTGCAAGCCCCAGATCTTAATACAACTGGAAATATCCCATCATTTGGTGGAAGAATGTAGATATGTACAGTTTAAGCATTACTGTGATACCAAGATTCACAACTGAGAGTTTTACTGTAGTTGAACACACCATGAGCATCTGTCATGGTTGTATTGCCCTTTTTTTTTTTTCAGCAGAAGTTTTTATCAGACACTTGCAACTGGAGCAGCTGCAACATTTATAGACTTTGACAGATAAAGTTTCTTTTCAGAATCACCTCTGTATCTTCTGATGGGATAAAATACAAAAGCAATTACACCCTGTCTCCCCAGAAGACAGGACTGAGTCATTGGCATTTTACCCATAAGATTTAGCACTGAACTTTGTTTGGGATTTGCTCTGATAAAAAAACGAGGCATAAGTCAAAAGCAGGACTATCTGAAGCAGCTACACATTGCAGAGTACTGCAGAAATGTGAGGGTGCATCCCTCCCGGGCAACAATTTCACTTGACAGGGCAAAAACAAACAAACAAACAAACAAAAAACAACCCCAAACAATCAAACAAAAACCAACCAATCACCTTCTCACCAACCAACACTTTTCCCAACTCCCAGAGAGCTGAGGGTCAGTGAGAGTGCCTTCATGTGTTTCCCTCCCTTAAACTCCAGCTGTCTGTCTAAAGAAACAGGCTCATGCACAGTGTACACAGTCCACTGTAGCAGTGAGTGTGAGAGAGTGGGAATTAAGGTCAGTGGAATCATATATAGTCAGATAAGAGACTTCCTTTTCAGAGCATATCACCAACTTACGTGACCAAATGAATCCAACTACTGAGCATTCCAGGCCAAATTTGCCTCCAAAATCAAGGCTTCTCAGCTGCCTATGCCCTCAGTGTTGGACTCCTGCCAAACTCTCTAATGGAAACAGGCAGTGCTGCCCATATCGGACTGTGAGAGGTAGCAGACAATAGTAATGTTTGTTCCTGTGCAGGAGAAATGAAGACTTTTCCCATGGCAGTATCATCCAGCAATTTTCTAGGTCCCATCCTCATCAGTAGTGTAATCCTAATGATAAATCACAAGTTAGGCAGTCCAGCAGTCTGTGTGCTCTGCCTCGGGCACTGTCTGGCAGAGCTGAAACCAGCATCTTCCATTTAACAGGAGAGCGAATAAGAAATATTGTAAATATGTCTGGTGCCACATGAAGTCAGCTCTCAAGGAAATGATAAGCCCATTTCACTAACTGGCCTTTGGTACACTGAAAACAGTTTAATTTTAAAGGTGGGAGAGAGAATGCTTGTCCAGTGTGCAATCATATCTTGTGAAAATCTCAAACAAATCATTAATACATTAGTAGTTGGGTGGTCCAACATTAATAGTGTTATACGTGCTGAGGGCCAGTCCAGTTGGAAATCAGCTCTTCAGGAAACCTGGTGGACACCAGGTTGAACACAAGCCAGCAATGTGACCTTACCACGAACAAGGCTAATTACATTATAGCTCACTTAGGCAAGGTATAACCAGTAGGTCTAAAAAGGTGATCCTTCGCCTCTACTCAACATTGCTGAGTACGTGGAGCACAGTGTCCAGCTCTGCGCCCCCAAGGACAAGAGAAACCTGGGCGTATTGGAAAGAAGCTGGAACTGAGAGAGCTGCACCTGTTCATCCTGGAGAAGAGGAAACTCTGAGGGGATCTTAGAATGTGTGCATTTTAAAAATTTGGCAGTGGGCCTCTTGTCCTGTGTGTGAGATTCTAGCTCTTGATATTGTGTGCTGATTTGTAGACTTTTCTTTTTGTTGCGCAATTTTTCTTTAAATACCTAAAAAGAATAAACTAAAATAAAATCCTACTGAAAAGTCAAGAACTCTTGGTTAAACATTGTTAAATTGTAGCACACATTCATTTGGACAGTCATTTTATGAAACAGAATCCCAGGGACTAAGAAAAAAATAGTGAAGTTTGGTATAAGATTTAAAAAAACACTTGTTTAATAAAATCATTAGAAGCAAATGTTAATATTCTCAAGGCAAAAACCAAAGATGTTAGTAGTCCTTTCTAGTTCAGCTACAGGCTAATCTCTTTTAAATCCTCAATCTTGTCCATTCTTTACTGGGGCAGTAAAATCTGATTATTTATAATGGTGATAAAGTGCTCTGGCAACCAGCTGCTGTAGTTTCATGTCAAATACAAGAGAAATTGTTTGGAAAGGCTCCGAGAAATACATAGAGAAACTTTTCCTAGCATGAACACCTGACAACATTCAAAACACTTCCAAAAAAGACAAATGGTTAAAGGAAAACTCCACTGTAGTCATGTAATAACAAAGTGGAGGCCTAAGAAGAAAATGTCTGAAGTCATCCATATAGGTGGAGAAAACGAATTGCATTCAAATGGAAATATTGGGAGTAAGCAATTTTCTAACAAGCAAGTCGGTTCTAGCTAATGCAACCAGAATCAGCTGAGCTCTCCTGAGGACAGAGGGGAATGAATCCCCTCAGTGAGGCAGGGCAAAACAAAAAAAGTTCAAATGGAGGTCATAGCAACTTTTTGATACAGCAGTGCAGGTTGTAGCCTGTGTTTGAGAAGTGCATAGCTCAGCATGGGAAAAAGAGATGCAACGGCTGCCCTACACTGCTTTGATCTTCAGCTGACCAAATGATCCCATCTTGCCCTCCAGCATATGGAGCTCTCTAGGATATGATCCCTCAGGCTTTCATAATGGCTTGGAGATAAACTAAAGCAGACAGAAGTGTTGTCTAAGAGCTCCAAGGATACTTCCTGACTCCCCACATGGCGTTACATTCCTCTCTGCTTCAGTGGTGTTCTCCCCCTCGGCTCCAAGGACATGACAGTGACAATGAGGAAAACAAGGACATATTAGACGCCTGATGAAAATATCAACGGTGCAGTATGGGTGGAGGGGGGAGCAAAATCTGTATGATGTTGTCCCTTTGGAAAGCTGCAGCAAAAACAAGAAGTTCAAATGAAGGCTACAGCATAACTTTTTCTCTTTGGGGGGTAGCTTGGATGTAGTATAAGTGGCAAAATCCTTTTACTTTAAATAGAGGGTTTGATTCCAGCCCTACATGCTTCAGGCTGATGGGCCTGAAGGAGAAGATGAAATTTCCTCTAACTCATTGATCCACTGAGAGTTTTACCTGCCAAGGAATGAGAAACCCTAGTTATTCTTTCATAGGGGTCTGTACTATTATGCTGTTTTGATATGAAACAGGTTGTAAGTATGCAAGCTAGCCAAACTTTACAACAGAAATACTCTTGATTTCTCTCAAAGGAGCTTATTTTCCTAAATGAAGGCTCTTATAATCACTACAGTATGAGCAGAAACAATCAAATTCTGCCCATTACACAGCCCAGAATGACATTGCAGTGGTAAAATACTACAATCCAAGCAATTATTTTTCATCATTACATTAGCTGTAATACTCTGTATATTACAATGAATTTACAGAAAAAATAGTCAAAAATTTAAGTTCAAAGATCTACATCAGAGTACCATTTGCTTTGTCCCTGCAGTTTTTGATGCATGGAGGTTGTTAATTCATACTGCATCTTGGTTGATAGCAGAGAGGCTCATTCATCCCACTGTCTTGAATTTAAATTTAGATTGCTTATATGTGTTCATATTTTCAATTTGTTTTATTACATCCACTTCTGCTCTATTCTTTGTTCATTAGGGATGTCTGAACACAAGCTCAAGGAAGTTCTGTTAAATGAATTGCATGCCCTTTGCAAGAGCTCTTTGAATGACATGTGTAATTATCAACAATTAACAAGATGCTAATTATACCTTCAAATTATAATCCTACTGAGCAAAATAAAAATCTTTTATGGAAGAAAAAATTGTTAAAGACACAACACTATATTAAACCAAATGACAAAAAGTTTGGCAACTTCTAATGGTATAAATCAAACAAACTGCTGAACACATCACACAGCTTGCCAGAATGGCTCTCTGCCAATTAGCTCTTCAGTGCATATTCACTAAGGTGGGGGAAGGGGAGTGTAGAAAAATGAAGGAGGAAGAGAATTTAACAGACACGTTACTGTTCAATCAATAAATAAATTCAGAAAAGCTGTGACAGTTTAAACTTTGCAGAATATGTTGTTTTTCACTCACAACAAATTCACAGAGAAGAAAAGTTTTTCTGAAAGGTTTGAAGCTACAGAAGCTTTAATAAATTCTACATTTGCAAGACAAACCACAAGTAAAAGTCTCCCTGCCAATGTAATATCTTATATCCAGTTGCATAAAAACTACTGTACAACTGTGATTTTTTCAGCAATTTGCACTGGCAGTTTTAGACCTGTATCTACACATCAAGATGGAAAACTTTGTGAAATTAGAGCAACTAGAATTAAAACTCTAAATTTATACACTATCCCTTTTAAAAGTTATATTGACTACTGACATAATTTAGCCTAAATATCTCATTGTTCAGTGCGTCCAGAGCCAATAATTCCTCATGTACATGCTTACTTCTGGTGTTAGACTAAAGTGTCACAATACTAGATATTTTGCAAGAATAATAAGGAAAAATGGGCTCAATCCATTGAAAACCTGTAAAAATATCCAATAGTTTTCTTTAACAAGAATCAAGAATTACCAGATTTGAAAGACAGAATGTCATTTCAGGTATGACATTTAATTAAAACATCTGGTTTTTTTCTGCTAACTGTATAGTAAATGACATGATGTAATTCGAGAAGAAAAACTTTAAAGAGAATTGCAAGCATGACTGTATTTCTTGTAATTTTGGGCAGTGAATGCTAGAAAAAGAAGACAGCCTTCTACTTATTTTTAGTTCTGCATGGCATTGTTTTGTATAGGTTGCTGGGCTTTTTTTTTTTTTTTCTTTCTCAATATTATTTATATTATTTATTTATTTTTATGTTTTTTCTCTTTTGACAAATTCCAAAAAGTTTATAAACCTTAACCAGAATGGTTTGCAATCGCTCACTGCTGTATACTAGGTGTTCTGATTCACCAAAGCAGTGGTTGGGATACATGCCATGAGGCTTCCGGAATTGTTTTCAGGTTATGAGGAGTGATCTGCAAATGCTCTAAGTCAACCTCTCACAAACATCTGACAGGATGGAAGTCACACATGGCTGATTTGTCAGCCTTCACAAAAGGCTCATTAATAAGTTAATTTGTTTCCAGTGAGTACATGAACCAAACGAAGATCTGAAATTCAGAAACTTGAAAGTTGTTAACTCTATTCATTTTACGAAGAGTGGCATTCCCACATCAGCTATGTTATACTTCAGTGACTGTACGATGAAAATGAGAGTCTTAAACAAAACAGAATCCTAATGTAAAGGGTAATCAACTGTGAAGCATTTTCTCAAGTTTCTTGCTTTTCTGGAGTCTACTTACACGTCTGCAAATTTAGAGGTTTTAGAAATTGGTTCAGCTGATTTTCATGTGATATAATGAGAACATATCTGCATGTCGTGGGTTGGGTAGATCAAATTTCTTTTCAGACGTTGTAATCACAAAAATCCCTTGGAAGTTAAAAAAAATGCCATTGTTAATCTCAAAAGGAAAGAGGAAAAGTAATAATCAGCAGGAGAAAAAAAATTATACACAAAAGAAAATGTAGCATTACGTTAGGGTTCTAATAGTACAGATGAGCGATAGAATCATGCTGCTCTTTTTGGTTTACAGCAACCCTTGTTACCAGTCAGAAAAAGGCCAGTGAAAGGGTGAGTTTGCGATGCTTCAAAGCCCTTGCAAATAGCTAATCCACCTACCAACCTTATCAAGATAGAAAAATCAGGTGTACCCTCTTAATAGCACCTTGCAGGCTCTATATGAAAACAAAGAGAGCTTTATTTATGAAAGGGTGATATAATCATAATTTAAGATAACAAATATATTCTAATCCTGTAACTTTAGAAGCTTTGTGTTTAACCTCTTTTCCCCACTATCAGAATGTATCTTCAAAACAGTTCTTTCACCATACCTTATTACCTGCCCATTGAACCTCACTCATTAGCAGCAGAGGGGCAAGGGCATGTTTTCATCTTTGTCTTCAGTGTGGTCTTGAGGTTTACACGCTGCCTGCTTGCAATTCTACCTAAATTTGCCTGATGACTGATGTGAAATTTCTTGGTGTGCCAGCCTCACTTGACTCTCCTCAATTCTCCTTTGTCTATGTCTATGTGTCTAACTTGAGATTTCTGTATGTTATCTGTTCTCTCACAGAAAAACTGATTTACTTGTGGTCATTTTTTGATAATGAATAACTGCTTTGATCCTTCCTTGTCTGTGGAAACTCAGTGTTAGTTATTTCTCCTCAGTATCTTTTTAGAACTAAACCAAGTTTCTTCCTATGTGACAGTGACTCCTGAGGTTACATACTAGGATCACAGGTTAGCTTATGGAAAGAGATCAGGTGTCTCCTGATCTTGCATCAGGAGACACCTTTTTCTTCTCTGAAGCATAAAGTAATGCTTGGGTGGAATTTGTTTCAGCTCCTCCTTGGAATCCTACAGCAGGATTAATAAGTATGTAGTGCTTCTAAGCTTATTTCTGGAAACAGTTTTGCATCTGCTTAACACTTGTGAGTAGTCCTTCAGAGACTCATACAATCACTCATAGGAGTAAAATCAAGTGACCAAGAATCAGGGTGTGATTTGGAAATGCAGTGTATACAATGGTTGCTTAGATCCCTCTTTAATCTAAGGGGATAGGTGTTTTTTTATGCTTCTTAGTGTGCCTGCAAAATGTTATTTTTCTTCTACCATTGTACTCCTGTCAGTTCCTTAATTAATTTCGATCCCTTTATTTTGACTGTGGAGACAAGTGCTAAGTTAAATGCAGATTTTTTTTTTTTTTTTTTTTTTACACTAAGAGCTGCACTAAATAGTTTGCAAAACCAACTTTCTGAGTTAAGATGAACTCAGTAACTAGCTGTTTTGTCTAGGGGAGTAACTTGAAAGTTTTAAATAAAAAGAGAGATTCTGATTATCCACTTTTTGAATGTATATTTTGTTCTCAGAAAAAGACTGAAAAAGAGCCAGACTACTTATTCATATGAACTTCTGAGGAGACTGCTTTGTAAGCTACCGCTAGCTGAACTAAGAAAATGTGTCAACTGCTTAGGAATCAGATATCAATTATCTCCATATGAAAACACCACATGTAACATTCCTCTGTCTCAGTGCTATTTTCTTTTCATTTGAAAACAGCATTGAGACCAACTGCTTATTAATTTCAATATGCATATGCATATACGCATATACACATATACTTCCTCGCATATGTATCACATTATCTCGACTTGTCCAGACTTCCAGTTCTGTGGTGCCATCTTTATGTCACAGCACTCACTATAATGTCTTCATCAGTGTGTACTATTCTGGTATAATATTTAGACAACAAAGAGCCAACAAAAATTTATGGAATGAAATTTCACTTTTCACAGTCAGTCAAGTAGCATAAGAAAGGAAGAGAAATTCTGAATCTGCTAGTACCAGAATAGCTGATATATATATATTTTTAATTATAGAAAAATTAGGAGAATAGTCACACAATGTTGGAAAGAAAACAAGGAAGAAAAAAATACTTCAGAAATGCAAAATCACAGAAAAAGCATAAGTAAGGATAATACTCAGGATACAAGTAATATTGTATAGCAACAAAAATACCAGCATTAATATAAATCTCTGAAATATCCAGGGTGATCAAGGATCCTTAATATACTGGAATACTGAAAGAAAATAGAAGCAGGATGTTAAGTAAACTGTGTAATGTACATATACATTCACTGCCTCATCTGTTCTACTTAAAAATATCCTTTCATCTCTAACATAAAATACCTATGCAGTTCCTCAAATTTTGGAAAATGCTTTTCAAAGACACCTACTTTGATGTTTGTCCTCACCAAGCAAAGACAGCTAATAACTTAGCCACCAGAAGAATAAACATGAGGTCAGAACAAAGACATATTTTTGAAGAACTGGATACAACGCTTGCACAAGGTCGTATGCTAAAATTAAAGGTTTCTTATTATCAAGTTGAGGGTACTGAAAATAGCTATGGGTACTGTAATCTTTAGGTGGTAAGATGTGTAAACTGAGGTTGGTTAATCCTGGCCTCACTAGCGGTTTCCTTGATTTGAAATGGTTGTGCTGATGGGAAGTGCACTTGGGCAATCTAACTGTAAATGCAGGGTTCTTAGACTTCAGGGATTTCCTTAGGTTATTTTTTTTTCTTTCAAGTTTAAAGATATTATTTCTCATCTCTGAAAACATTTAAGGTACAGCTTACCACATGAAGTCTTCCTCTGTGCTCACTGGGTTCCTTCCCCCTACTTGAAGCTATTTCCCTCTCCACTCTGCTTTATCAGTTTCCTTTCCTCATTGACTGCTCTTCAGATATCATCCTTCCGTATCACCATTCTTTATCTTTCTTAGCATAACTTCTAGCCACTAAAAATATACAGAGCTCCACTTGACATTTCCTTTCTATCTCCAATCCACTACTGCTTAAGATGCAGTGTCCAGATATATGGACAGAACTGGAGCACTAGAGAACCATGGACAGGAGAAGAAAGAAGTCTGGAAAGGGGAGGAGCAGTGTGGAAAGTGGAAGATGGTAATGGGTGCAGATCTTGGCCAGTACTAAAACAGTAAGCTGCACAAAGGGTTTCTTTTGTATGCAATACAGAATACAACTATTACATTACAGTTATAAAAAATACATTGGTAGCTCTGAAAGTAATGCCTATTCTGCTTCATACACACTTCCATGTTAGACTCCATTTCGTCAGACTGTCCCTCTGTTGCCATTCATCACACAGCAACAAAATGTAACAGAATATTGGAGGGAAGGTTCAGCCTCTGTTGTCATAGAAGCAACATCCACCTCTGATGTCATGGGCCAATATAATAAAATGGGAGGCATTACTTTCAGAGCATCCCTTGTAATTCAAAAGCATTTGTGTTCTCTACATGTGTATAAATCTTTGATCATGGGTATTGTGAAAGCAGAGTCTACACGTTTTCTCCTCAGATGAAAAAAATAAAGAATAATATAAAATGATCAGAACAGCTCTATAATTCTTGCTCTTAGAATTCAAACAGAAAGCTGTGCCATGTAGATGGAGTATGCATGTATATTGCACAAAAGAACATACCTTTTTTTCTTTTTCTTTTACATTTAAGGATGTACTATTTCTTTGGGAGGCTCAGAGAATTTTTTAGGCTTTTTATTCTTTTGGAGACCGTGGGGATATATGACTGGACACGACATTTGTATTTCAAGCCAAACACATTCAAGTACAGGTCAAGTTAGCTACAATTTGAATTCCAAAAGTCATAAAACAGCCTATTCAGCAATAAGTGGGAAAAAATGGAAAATTGTCCAATGTAACCCAATATTGTTATTACATACACTCCCCTCACCCCATGCTTAAGCACTGTTTATATTGTGACATGAGCTGACAAAAGCCAGAAAATTCAGCATTACGCTGACACCTCATCCCTTGCTTATGGCTTTGTGAAGAGGAGGAATAGATATCACAGCATGCCCCAAAGATGGTATCAGACTTAGTTTTGAATTTCTTGGCTTGCATCAAAATCTTAATGTTACTTAAACACAAGTTTCCTTAGAGTTTAACTTGAGGGGAAGAAGACATTTTAAAGCAAACATGCTTATATTACCCTTGAGACTGGAATAATTTTTACAACTGTTTCAGTAGATAAAATGATATTTAAGTGATATTAAAAGTGTGCTTATTATTTTCTGGTAGATATATACTTACTGTAGAAAATTCTTTCTTATACACATATTATTTGCCAAATATGCTTTTTATGGCACTAACTAGTAGTTAAATGCACATTTTGTTACTTATCAAATTTTCTATATTTGCATAATGTACATATTAATTTATACTTGTTCCTTCAAACGTGATAAAGTCAATTTATGCAAATCTTCATTAGATCCTGGCTTTATATGACATATTTGTTACAACCTATTCTACCAGTCCAGTACTTACATGTAAGTATTAAACCACAGAGAAGATGTTATAAAGATTCCCAATACATTTTAAAATAAAACTACTTGCTTATTTCCATTTGATTCCTGCTTCCCACAGAGTGACTATATACATTATTTGAAGCTAGAAATGTTTACAATAACCACGAGTTTTATGTAGTTATACAGGGAAAAAATTATTTATTTCACATAAACTGAATGGTATAAAATCTCACAGTTTTGGGGTTTTTTTTATACAAACAAACAAACAAACAATGACTTTGTCTCCCTTTATAATTATCAGCTGGAAAGCCCACTGTACATAAATACAAGAAATTGCTTCTGCCTTCCTAGCCAAGCTCCTGGTACCACCATCTCTGCCATATTTTCCTTGCCAAGTTCCAATGTATCTTTACAAAATTCTGTATTAACAAACAAAAGAGATGCAGAATAAGGTCTTGAGCAATGACCCTGACTTCCACACACTCTTATTTAGGTGTAACTAGCATTCTTCCAGACATGCCCAGGTAAAATTTGGCAAACACTGCCTGGGACCTTTCCCAGTGGGCATTATGAAGCCAGTCATTTTGGCTGTCATCTGGTCTAATCCCCAGACAATTTTGAAATTATATCATTCTCTTTAGGATGCTGTCAAAATGTTGTCTTTGTTTAAGAAAATTTGGATTAAGAAATATATATTCATTCAGTTTGAAAATACTCCAAAAAAATTCACTAGAAAAGAGTAAACTCAACATGATGAATCCTTTTGCTTCAGGACAGACTTACTTCTCAGCAAGACCTACGTATGCCTGAAACCTTCTTTAGGACAAAAGTTACAAAACCATCCAGCTGTAGTTCATAGAATCAGAATCACAGAACCACAGAATTGCAGGGGTTGGAAGGGAACTCAAGAGATCATTGAGTCCAACCCCTCAGTACCCTATAGTAAGTCCGTTATGTATGCATCCAGATGGGTCTTGAATATCTCCGTAGGAGACTCCACAACCTCTCTGGGCAGCCTGATTCAGTGCTCTGTCACCCTTACCGTAAAGAAGTTGTTCTGCTTGTTTGTATGGAACTTCATATGTTCAAGTTCTAGACCATTGCTCCTTGTCCTCTCACTACACACCACCAAGAAGCATCCATTTGCTTCTCACCTCCCTTTCGATATTTATGAACACTTATCAGTCAGTCTTTCTTCCCCAGCCTGAAAAGAACCAAGTTACTCAACCTTTCCTCACACAGGTGATATAACTCTGCTTCATTATCCTTCCCTTTATCATCTTTGCGGGTCTCTGCTGGATTCCTCCTAGGTCATCTCTGTCTTTTTTGAACTGAGGATCCCAGAACTGAACACAGTATTCTAAATATGGCCTCACCAGGGCAGAGTAGATGGGGAGGTTCACCTCTCTTGACCTGCTGACCGCATTCTTTCTAAGATAAGCCAGGATATCATTGACTTTCTTGGTCATAAGGGCACACTGGTGATCCATGGCCAGCCTGCTGTCCACCAGAACACCCAGGTCCTTCCATGCAGAGCTCCTCCTTAGCAGGTCTTCCCCTTATCTGTACTGATTCATGTGGTTATTCCTCTGTGAACAAAAGACTCTGTACTCACACTTGTTAAACCTTACAAGGTTCCTCCTTGCACAATTCTCCAGTCTATCCTAATCTTGTTGAATGGTAGCACAGCATTCCTGTGTGTCAGTCAGTTCCCCCAGCTTTGTATCATTAGCAATCTTGCTGAGGGTCATCCAGGTCATTGTTGTAGATGTTGAACAAGACCAGACCCAGCACCAATCCATGGGGAACACTGCTAGTTACAGGCCTCCCAACTTCTGTGATGCTGATGACAACCCTATGAGCCTCTGAGGGGCCTGAAAAATCCTTTGTGCCTAAATTTCGTTATTGTAATAAATTACTCTCTGCGCTTTCCAAATGGCATTTTACCTCAAGGTAAAGCAAGAGAGTGGACATCTCTAGCAATCTTTTGTTTATACAGTGGCTCAGGGGATGGTTATTAGAGTTGTCCTTGGCTGATATTGTAAAAGAGCAGTTATTTCACAAATTGACTGAAGCTAATCAAAATTCCATCATAGCACTGACATCAAATACAGAGCTCATGATTTTTTTTTCCCCTCGAAATGAAATATATGTCCATATAAGATAAATCTGTATTTAAATGATAGCTTATTTACTGTGAGGGTGATAGAATACTGGAATAGACTGCTCAGAGAGGCTGTGGAGTCTTCTCTGGAGATATTCAAAACCCACCTAGATGCTCTCCTGTGCAATCTACTGTAGGGAACCTGCTTCAGTAGGGCGTTGGACTCAATGATTTCCAAAGGTCCCTTTCAAACTCTGCAATTCTGTGATTCTATGGAATTATGGCTTTAAAAAGGCATTTTTATTTAAGAAAAAAAGATATTTTCCAACTGCAAAAGTTACGGAGTAGAATGTACTGTTTACCTAACTTGGGTTCTTGGTATAACACTGAATAAGAGGGTTTTTTTTTTTTTTGTTTGTTTGTTTGGTTTTTTTTAATATATGAATATTTTTATTAGTTCACAAATAACAAAGTTATGTATTGCTATTAAAATTTGCACTCCTCTCAAATCTATCTTTCACAATTCCTGAGACTTTGTATTTGCACAAGCAGGTGCTGAAAAGTGAATGAAAGACGTTAAAAAAACAGTTATGCAAAGTATCATCCAATTAGAGAGACACTGGAAGCATTTAAATCATTTTTAAAATGGCATGACAGAATACTTGCAGGGTACTGAAGATGCCACCAAATGCAATCATATTATAAAATACAAGTTATATTTTTTTACTTTTGTAAACTGCCTCCAGCATTCTAACAGTAGAATATTTCACAAGTTTTTGCTTTTCATTTCCTAGCTTGTCCCAAGATAGAAAATTTGATTGGTATGTAGCTTGGGTATCTACTTTTTCTTGTGAACAATTTATTGTTGAGCAATAGCATTGAAGAAAATAGTTCTTAATGTGAATCAGAAAAGAATTTTGGTTTTTAAGAACTTGTTGCTCTGAGAGCAAGAGGTTTCAGAGCTAACGAAAAGCCCATGGAGACTTCATTGGCATCAAAGAAATGTTCCCAATAATTCCATGAGCATGTGTCTGCATGTTTATGCACAGTCTGGGGCATGAACCAGTTTGGAAGTTGAGGTTCAACTTAGAAGTCTGGTGGTGATAGCTTCTTATGGCAGAAGGCACTAGAAAAGAGGAAAACTTACCCAGAGTGCTGGTGTTTTTCTACAGTTATCACTGCAGTTTTGTTAGAACCAGTTTTATCCAGCTGCTCTTGAGCCAGCTGCTTTTCATCTAGCTGCTGATTTGCAAAAGTCACTGAGGAAGATAGAAGTGACTGTATATTTACAGTAGAATTAAGTAATGCAAAGTGGCTTCTTCAGAGGTGGCTATCATCATGCTGACATTGATTAAACATTCAATGAGGCCAAAATGGGCAATACTTGATAGCCCTTAGGTGTTGCACAACAGAAACTGGAACCAGCAGAGCTAGTGGTTGCAGAGCCACGACTCTCCCTGCCATTCCTCCATTTCAAAAAGGAACAGTGGTCCAAAATACTATGGAAAATTAGTTATAAAAAATGAATATGAACATTATATCAAATTTGCGAGTTATGTGTTAAGTTATGTATTTAATTAATACTGGACAAAGGTTTTACTTTATAAAGTAAATGCAAGAATTTCTAAGTGTTAGTATTTCAATTTTTTTTTCTTGAATATCTCATTGTTTTTCTGTATTTGCCATAACACCACATAATTTATGCTCAAGATAGATTATGTTTGACAGTTTAAGAGAAACTGCATATTTTCTAATACCTGCTTTTTCTTAAGATGCCTTAAGAAAAAAAC
The DNA here is from genome assembly GCF_026119805.1 of Tympanuchus pallidicinctus. NCBI lineage: Eukaryota > Metazoa > Chordata > Aves > Galliformes > Phasianidae > Tympanuchus > Tympanuchus pallidicinctus. Next base: position 45,298,782 of record NW_026294618.1, on the reverse strand, counting down.
AAACAAACAAAAAAAAAACAACAACAACAAAAGAAAAGAAACTCAATAAAACAGCAACATTTTCATCCTAACAGCATTTAGACAGCAGAAAGTGGAAAGCTTATTCCCACTGAGCCTCCCTCAACAGAGAATGAAAATTTTCCCACTCTCTCTTCTCACCCAAACAAGTTTTTCATAGTACATTTAAAAGCAGAGACCTATTAAACCTATGAAATGATGGAAGAATTAGCCTCAAAACATAATGGAGCAGCTTCCATGAAAATGTCTATGGCTAGGAAAATTTCTTTCCCTTCTCCTCTGAAGAAAAGAGAATAAATAAGAAGGGTGGCTTTGAGCAGCATGATCCTTAGAATTACCCATTCTTACTGCACAAAGTCATTTTCTAGTGTTTGATTTTTTTTTTATTTTTTTTTTCTACTAGTTCCATGATCAAAAAGTTTACGAGGTTCTAAGAATTTCAAATGAAACTTATCTGTCATTTGAACTATCAGTTCCCAGAAACATCAGGAATGCATGAAACAAACTCCTGTGAGAGAGACATGTCCTTGTCTTGCTCATCACAGAGTCAAGAATGGAATGGAAATGGATTAGAAGAAATGATTTGCCTCCTTCAGTGAGAACAAGGAGCATCCAAGTGATCACATTTGCACTAGTTCAGAGAACCTTCTTCCCATTTGGGGAAGAGACATTTCTGTTGTCTCTGTAAATACATCTTGATATCTAGCAGAGGACTTGGGTTTTTGGCAAAATACTTGAACACTATCAATAGAATTACTTATGCGTTCCATGCAAAGCACTTGCAATTCCTTGCTGCATCAGGCCTACTGTCATCTGGAGTTTGTGAGGCTTTACTGTTCATGATGGCATATTATTTCAATTCCTCCTTCAAAAATAAGAGGGAGAAACAAGTGGCTCCCTGTTGGATAAGTAACAGATCTATGCTGTCAGAAAGGCTGTTTCAGACCTCACAGACAGAGCCAGTCTGGGACATCTTGCAAACTTTCCTAGACACTATCCAAAATATATGGTGCCCTGTTTTTCAAGTATCACACCATTTATCTGTGCTTTCTGGAAATGTTTCAGACAGGCACACAGCATTCCAAGATGATTGCTACACAATGGAATATTCTCTCTTCCTATCTAAATGAAAAATGATGGCAGCTCTTTAGTTGGAGCAAAATTAATGTTCACCAGCACGGCACATGCAGGAAGATCAATTCGTAGCTCAAATTACAAAGTGAGTGAAAATGTAGCAGGAGTTTTTCATGAGGAAGGAAAGGAGGATGGAGATGTTTGTCCAATGTGCAGATGGGTCTCATTACCAGAATTAGGCCAGTGATTTTACATGTATATGCAATTTTTCACATTTTTTTTGTGCTTCAACTGTCAGGACAATTTTTGAAATTACTTTTGGTAATGTAACCTACTGAAAGAAAGGAAGAAATAGAGTACAAAAAGGAAACTCTAATATATTCTTAGGTTAACTTATAATTTCTTTTCCAGATTTCATTCTCATTATCGTATATTAAAAATCAATAATATTAAGTCTGGCAACAATTCTGTAATGTGTCAAGAACTCTACCTAATTAGGGCACAATTAAACAAACAGGCTTACTTCCAGCAACCAAACACCAAATACTCAGAATGCTTTAGGTAATTAAGTCTTAGGAAAAAGCCCTATTACTATTAAATCCAACCACCACTCATTTCAGTTTGGAAGAAATTCACAAGACATCCAGTCCTTGGACAAACTTTGTAATGGAAAAATCCCATGTGAATGTCCTGCAAATCTTTTCCCCTTATGTACAGCATTTTTATTTCATTGCAAAAGTTATTGTATTTGAACTTGTTTCTCACAAAAGACGACAAAAATATTTGAGTTCTTTAAAAACCAAAATCAGACGGTTACATTATTTTGATTTGTTACAAACAAGAAGAATGATTAAAATGAAAGTGGTGTGGAAGAGCTTTCACATCAACAAACTCAGCTGAATTACTGGGACCTTGGCAACCCTGAGCAATGCAAAAGCAGAACATCTTCCACCAGGCAGTGCTTCAGAAGAAGAAATAATTTTGGTGTTCTGAATTACTCTGGCAGTGACCCTTAGAGAAATTCAGAAAGGGTAACTAAGGGTGAACTATTTGTTCTGTACAAGGAGTAAGTAAACTAGGGCTCTTCAACACAGGGAAAACTAGGTGAGGTGCAAACACAAGAGAGACCTCTGAAATCATGAGTGACATGAAGAGTGGGAATGGAGATGAATTTTTATTTGTCTTCTCTGCTTTATGAGCTGGCGATCATCACATAGCAGTTAGCGTGATCAGAATAAAGACAAGGTGGAGGTTCCTCACCATGTAGCTTTTAAGATGTGGTACTCCTTGCCACAATGTGTGAAGGCTGTGAGAAGTGGTTAATATGATGCAAGAGAATGGATTTGCATCTTTTGAAACTTACTACTACCTCTGTCTCAGGTTGACCATAAATCAATTTACTGGAGTTTGAAGAATAATCCAGAAGAATTTATAAACCTAGACTTTCCATTTCTTTGTTTTTTTTTTATAGGGTTGGACCAGAGGTTCCTTCTAACCTAAAACATTCTGAGCTTTTGTGACTCTGTGGTGTCTACACCTGGCTATTGCTAAAACTGAACAGTAGGCTGCAGGAACTTTTAGTCTATTTCAGATTTGCTGCCATATTCTCACACTTTATGTCCTTCACAAACTCACCTCCTGACAGAGTACTAAAAGCTGAAAGTTGACTTTAGAGTAAATCCTCTGAAATACTAGCCTGGGGTAAACTGCACTTTCCTGACAGCAACTCTGGATGCAGACTGGCATTCTTTTAGTGAAATGGGGAAATATGATATCAGATTTATGTTTGGAACATTTTTTTCATTGCTGAGTCAGCACACACAGGTTGGATAATCTGTTCTGGAGAGGGAGAATAAAACTGTTTACGCCATCAGTCTTGGTCCTGGCAAATACACAGATGGGAAGTAGTTACTCTCTGGAAATTTCTCTTGAGGTTAAACCTGAGAAGCCTAGCGAGCAAGGGGACAGTTTATGATTCTCTATTTTCTTGTATGGCTTGAAGCCAGGCTGTGATCTGGACATAAGTTTAATGCTGTCTTTTCTCAGATTAACTCCAAACTCCTGCTGAGAGAGTTTGTCTGAGTAAGAATAGCAGTGAGATAAAACACTTCACATCTTCAGACTTAGAAAGTAAAATTGACATTAAATAGGGTTTGGTTCTCTCTTTCTCTCTATCTCTCACTCTCTCTTTTTTTTTTTTTTTTTAACTGGAAAGATAATGATAATACATTTTATTGCTTCTGAGGCACTTCATTGATAAAATAATTTCTCTTTGTTTCTAGAAAATGGGACACAGACTTGGAGAGCCAGCAGGGCTGGGTTGCAGCTTGACCTCTCTACATACTTTATTACAGCTTTGGTTAGCCAAGAATGTATTTGTGATTAAATGTGATTAAACTGAACTAGACACCAATTTTCCCCAATAACTACTAAGATCTATTTCTTAATGGCAGCAGTTTCAGCTACCACTTTAGATTCAGCTAAAAATATTTCTTCAAAATTTTAAAGAAATGGCAGCAATGATTTCTTTCCTTGTCAACAGTAATGTTGCAGAATATATATTCGTATGTCAGGAAAAATTTTTCATTTTGAAATTTTGGAGTCACCAATTATTAGGAGTTTTAACATTTGTGTGAAGACAAAGTTGCTCTGTAGCCAGAGAAGAAAAATCTTAAAAATCCTGACTAGTAGAATTATGGAAAAACGGGAATCCTGATACTATGGAGGGGAGGGGGGAAGAAGGGGGAAGGAAAAGACAAAAGAAAACTTAAAAAAAAATGAGCAGTTTAATGGTTTTAAGAATTTCCAATGTGTTTGTCTCTATAATCATGTTTATTTCGAAACAAGAACAACAATAACAAAAACAATAACAACAAAACAAGAACAACATCAAAAAAAAGGAGGAAAAAAATACATCTAAAAAATACACAATCCCATTTTAATGTAGATATCCAAGGTAGATGGGAAGATCCTCTCAAAATTGCCTGTATCTTCCTATTCCTTGAAAGGGAAGCCTAGATTATTGAAACGAGGTGTGTACCTTTTAGGTGGCTAAGTTAGAGGATCTCACTTTTATTGTCTGGCACCACAGTTTCATTTTCAATTCGTTCTGTTCTCTTGAGCTGACATCCTCACTTATCCTCACTGTAGTAAAGCCTTCATCTGCAGAAACAAGTCTCTCTGTATGCCATAGTAGGGAAGAAAAGAGAAGATTTTGAATATCAGATTGGCTGTGATAGAGAACTGAAGCTGTTCCTGGTGATAATTATAGTTTGGTCTGTGCCCAGCCATAGTGTGACACTATCTACAGCTGGCTCTACAGACCAGCAAAAAACATTAAAAGCATGTCCAGACTTTCTTGGAGTCAGAGGAGAGAGATACCTCTCTGAGATATCACAGAGCAACCGATATTTAGTTGCTTCTGTGAGGAGCTATGGAAAAGCAATCTGTAAAAGCTTGTTCAATTACTGACAAATTTATTTCATCTCTTGTAGGGATTGAGGGGGTTCTTTCAGTCATAGACTGTTTGGTTCCACATCTTTGGAAGCCATTTGGCTTTCCTTGCTACAGTCTCTGTAAGACAATTTTCATCCGTTTCAGTGAACACGCCAATCCATAAACATGCTTTAGCCCCCAATTAGGTAAAATCTGCAAAACCTCATGTGCAATTTTTGCTAAATTAAACTGAGCATTTCCATCTTCCTTTTAACTGAAGCTTCAAGGAACACTTTGAAAAACATTAAGAACATCAAGAAACAAGCTAAGAGCAACTGATGCTTGTTTTTCTTTGTGCTATGTGTATAGAATTAGATGCTTTATGGCATTGTGCATTTAGAAAATTATATTAATGGCATCAATAAATACTATAAGCACATCCCAAGCCTCATGGTACATGTAAAAACGAAATACCATAATGCCTTTGGCTTCACCAAGCTCATTTATTTCATTTATTTCTTGTATCACGTGCTTCAGAACACAGTTTAAATATCTTTTTTGATTGCACAATGTAAAAACGAAAGTAATTCTACCTCTAGAGCAAACTATGTATGAGGTTAATGTATGGCAAGCAATAGTGCTGAAGAAGAAACTGGCAGTAGTATCACATGAGCTTTCTATTCTATGAGGCTCACTCATTGGAAGCCATAAAGTCTGTCTGGTGTAACAGAAGTGTTTGTAATTAGAGTTAATGGAGTTAGTTGGGACCACAGGAGGGAGAAAGTAGCTTTGATCCCAGGTGGCCTCATAGCAAGAAGGCTCACAGCAAGGGAGCACTCTGCATTGGAAAATATTAGAAGCATTTGCTGCAAAACCAACAAGTCACTGCTGGAAAAGACCTAAGAATATAATTTACAAGTAGCACTAATTTAGTTTCTCATCACTACCTCCTCAGCAACTTTTTCTTTAGTCACAACACTGAAAATAAGGATAAGTTTGTTTTGCATTTTTTTAAAACTAAGGATGGTAATTGATTCTTACAGTTTATATTGTTTTTTTCAAGAAACAAAAAGGTAGGATGAAGACAGAACTACCAAATCTTTTCTGAAGAGGAGGCATCATGTAAATTATTATAAATCATGTAATAATGTTTTTTCATAATAATAATAATAATAGCTAAATTGTTTGATGGTGTGAATTTTGGGGTTTTGTTTTGTCATTGAGTCATTTTGTTACTGAGTGGCTACTTTCGGAAACCTGCGAAATAACTAACTTATTTTTAAAATACCATACTGGGATTTCAGCTCTCTTAGAAATAATATTTACAGTCTATGTAGTGTGATCATTCTTTGGGATAGATATTTGGAATATTACATAAAAGATTTTAAAATTCTCATTATTTAAAGACATTTGTGATTTACAACAATAAACTAAGCAATCATTTCAGAGCAAGTAGATTGAAATTGTGTTCTCAGAATGTATTTTACATTTCATAGGAAATGAGCTCCAAACTACATTAACTCTTAGTTTTTTTCCAATGAATGAATTTAGAAGTCTATCCAAATCACTTGAGTAAAAAGAGAAAAAAAGAATTGAGGGAAAAAATGACACAAAGTGAGGTAGGATTTTTTTTCATCCAGGACTAAGGCTGGAATTGGAAACTGCTGCGATGGAGGGAGATGCTATATTCCAAATAACAAAATCAGTGAAAACAATCAATTTTCCAGCTTGCTGACATTTTTAGTTGAATATTAAAGGATAGGGATGGGAGCATATAAAGAGAAAGCTATACTGAGATAATACCAAGGTGCATCATGTTCATGGGGAATAGGAATGTGGCTTTTAATCAGATAAGAAAACAAATGGGAGAAGACCAGTAGTTACGATCTAGTCACACATTTCTGCATTTATGGAAAGTCATGGTACTTTGAAGATCTTTCAGACAGGAACATTTTGTGTAAAGGATCCACAATAATCTTGCAGGGAAGACAAAAAAAACTTAGGTAAGGGTCTTAGCAGAGCAACATTGATGATTTACAAGTGAAGAGATGCATAAATGTTGGGAATAAAGTACTTTGGATCTAAGGCTGCTGATGAGCCCAGTAATATAGACAATTATGATGGAGAAGCATATTCAGGCTACAAACTAACCAGAAACAATCAGTTGTACGAGTGGCACTCACACCTTTGGGAACAACCTGGCAGCATAGATAATGGCAGACTGGGCAGTCATCTGTCTTTACCAGCCACAAGTGTAGCTGCAGGGTGCATGGTCTGTGAAGACATGGCAGAAAATAACTGCTTTTTGAAGAAAGAGTTTAATATATGTTGCAGAACAGGCAGGTTATTCTTCAGTTAATCAAACAGATTGCTAACATTCTAGTAGCCAGACAGAGTTAATAAAAGTAATCTGTTTTTAAGACCAGTTAAAACAGAGTTTGATCCTCAGAGGTGCCTGGCATTTAAAGGGTGGATTACTCATAACCAAATACAGTTTTGGTTGGGGAGATGGAATGAAGGCAAAGGGAGTCTCGGTGCAATTAAATTTAGCATCTTGAGGAAGCTTGTATAATATTTCTTTTTTCTTTTTTTACACAGACTACTGTCATTCTGTTCTCATGCTGATGACCTCAATATCCTGCATTAGCAATACTCCTTTAAGTCTAAATATTTCAGCCTTCTATAGTGTCAAAAACGCACACGGAAAAAGACAGCAAGCAGGCTGACCTCAGATTTCTGCTAAATGCTCTAAGACCTCCTCTGACATTACACCACTGCTGTCACACACACAAAGAGATTTATGTGTCCATCCAGTTCTTTTACTGAATTTATTAAAGATGGTATTTCCGGCTTAGAGAAAGTGACTGCCAGCTCTATCCATTCCCACACTTGAACAGTATTTGGCAAAGATAAAAAGGAATTTATCAGTAAACTATTTTTTTCTCTGGTTTTCTGTGCACCTTTCACTCCCCCACCCCTTATTTTTTCACCAAATATCAACATTCTCTATGGAAAACAGTCATTTCCTTTCCATCTGATTAAAATCAGCAGTGAAGGAAGGCGAGGGGGAGGGTGGAAGAGGGAGTAAAGGTAGAACCGCCCAGTGCACTAAGGAAAACCTGAGAATGATCAATTAATCTTCTGTTTTCATTCTATGAAGACTGTGGCCTTAAGCGCCATAGTCTTCCGTTTGTACAAATAAAATAAGCAAATTAGACCTGACAGGAAAAAAAAACAACAAAAAAGGAGTTCAGCAATGACAAGAAATCCTTGCATCCATTAGATAAATTCCTGGGAAACTGGAGATTCTCCTAACATTGTCTTGTATCCAGTGTTCTGATTCAACTAAGTCTTCTGCACTATGGCTTTGACTACAAATGATCAAGGCTCATCTTTTATGCTATGGCAAGTGCATTCCCAGCATTTAAAAAGAGAGTTTTTTACATGCCGTGATCATTTGTGATTTACTGGCTCATGGACTCATCTGGATTTAATTTTTGAGTCTGGCATCAATTCCCTAATTGGTTTGGTCATTTCATTCCATTTCTCATCTCTGAAGTTCCTCATTTGTAAAACCAGAGGGATAATAAACATATATGCATACCAGAAGCCCTGACAATAAGTTACTGGAGCCCTGTGAAAACAGTGGGGCAATAAACCATCCTCTGAGAGAACAACAGAGTTCCCTTCAGCATCTTGCCAAATTTGCATCTCTTGCACTTTGAGTCTCGGGATTTCATGAGGGAGGTAATAAGCACGTGCTTTGACATACTAAGGTGAGAGCATTTTGCAGCTTCTTGTTGCTCTTGACTTTAGTTCGGTATTTAGAAAAAGGTCACCATGTCACCACCTGCCTGTGATCTTCTCTCAAATAGTGCACCTGGTTTTAAGTAATTACTTTCTGCCTGTTGATAATACATATTTGTGCTGCTGGGGTTTGAATGGAGACGATAGTCATAATGAAATGTATTATTATTATTTTCCTTGTCTTTTAAAAAGTTTCTATGGGTGATTATAAACTGGACTCTAAAATAAATATGATTTTATGTGCACTGTTGTAAGTGGAGAAAAGAAACACAAGCAGGTGCTGAGCTGCTTATCTGCACTGATATTAATCAAAAACAAAAAATTCCTCCCGAGAAGACCTACTGAAACTTGCTTGCTTTCCAAGGGAGATCTCAAAGCAATGAATAAACCAGGAGACAACTCTCCCGTCAGGAGAGAATTTACTACTATGTATCCTGCTTGGTACAGTCATTTAATTCAGAAAATATCTTGAGTTGGCTAGGAAGATGTGTTAGCTTTTGTTCCAGTATTGTCCTGATATTTTCTTATTTTATGTGTTGTTTTTGTTGTTGTTTTTGTCTTTTTCTGTAAATTTAAGTACTTACTGTAAGATCACATGGAATATTCTTTTGCTGGCTTGGAGAAAAAGAAGAAAATAATAGCAAAATTATGAGGAAAAAAAATAAAATAACACAATTATCAGAAAGGTAAAAAATTGAATGAGCTTGCAGAAATAATAACCTACAGATCTCTGCTCTCGTGTCTCATAGACACAGAACATCTTAATTTCTCTCACCCTTGAAGAAGTGTTTATCCTTGAGTAATATTTCTTGGGATCACACTTGCAAGTGTAAATATTATTTTGTATGCTGATAGTGGGCAGAAGGAAAAATTCCTTTTATTCTGGAAGATAAGAAAATAAGCAAACATAACTCTTTAATCATTTTTTGCTTTACATGCTCTGGATTTGAAAGAAAGTAGCAGATGCTTTCTCTCAGTTACTCTTTATCAGGAATATTACATGCAGATGTCTTTTGGAAAGTTTATTTTTTTTTACAATTATAAACAAAAAAATGTTCCATGGTATGGGGAACACCTCTTTCAAAGCTTGACTTGCCAACATTTTAGTGGTCAGTGGGGAATTTTAATATATAAATTCATAGCTAGGAAAGAAAATATTATATATTCTTTGTCTGAAAATGTGAAAAAAAAAAAATCAGAAGTTATTTTCACAGCTTTAAACTTAGTGCCCAGTTCCCAAACTGATTATTTCTACACTTTTTAGAATTGTAGAATCCTTAGAGTTGGAAGGAACCTTTGAAGGGAATCTATTCCAGTTCCTCTGGAGTGAATAGGGACACCACAGCTAGACCAGGTTGCCCAAGGTCTGATCCAGCCTTGCCTTGAAAGTCTTGAAGGATGGGGCATCCACCACGTCTCTGTGAAACCCATTCCAGTGCTTCACCACCCTCAGTATAAAAGACTTCTTCCTTATACATATCCTAAATCTACCCTTTTTAAGCTTGAAAACATTTTCCCTTGTTCTATCACAATGGACTCTACTAAGGAGTTTGTCCCCTTCTTTCCTGTAGCTTCCCTTTCAGTACTGAAAGGCGTCTATCAGGTCACCTCAGAGCCTTCTGTTCTTCAGTCTGTATAGCCCAGCTCTTTCAGCTTGTTCTCATAGGAGAGGTGTTCCATTCTATGAGTCATTTTTGTGGCCCTCCTCTGGATACACTCCAGCAGGACTAAGTCTCTCCTGTACTGAAGACTACAGATCTGGATGCAGCCTGGATGCAGGCTGGATGTGCCAGCCAGAATCCATCTGGATGTGAGGCCTCACCAGCACAGACTAGAGAGATAGGATTATCTCCCTCAATCTGCTGGCCACGCTTTTTTTGATGTAGGTCAAGATATGGTTGGCTTTCTGGGCTGAGAGGGCACATTGCTGGCCACATTTACGGGTTCGTTTGTCCAATACAAGATGCTGTTGATCTCTTTGATATATGTTTATCTCAGTTTCAGATAATTCAGACATGGACTCATTAAAGCACATTGCCTGAATGGCATTTGAAATTCCTGAGTATTTTTCCATGACTTTTGCATGTGTAGGCCAGCAGCAGATGCTAGGGAGTGGGAAATGAAAGAAGTGCCCACTATATGTCTACTCTCAGAATCAGAGCAGGGAATGGAGCTCTTCAGGAAGTGATGTGCACACTGGGGAGAAAGCATCAAACAGCCCAAAGGAAATGTGCAGCAGGTTCAGAAGTAGCCTGACCTCAACTTCTCATTTTCAGCAGATCTCTCCTGAATGCCTTGATTATTCGTCATTTATAACCTGGATGCTGTGGTTGTCATGTCCTATGTAGTCAAGGAAGACATCCGTCAAGCACACACTTTGCTTTATGTGCTGTAAGCTTTTAGTACACAGACATTTGATGACTGCTTCTATTAACTTAAAAGGCACAGATTTATACCAGCTTCTTGTTAGAAGTGATCTGCAGGAATTGACCCCTTTTGGACTTTCAGCTTGTACAAAAGGAAATGTATTTGTCATTGTAAATATATATGTTCATTTGGAAATGAACATTTTCTTGCATAACATGAATATATACAGATATTTTTGTAGAATATTTACAAATTCATGTATCCCAGATTGTTCTGATGGCCTCCTTCACAAGTGATGTGTCTAGTGTCGTAACTAAGTTTTATTCTTCAAAAAACTGTGGTACAGCATCAAGAAAATCATGTGTTTTAACCACTTTCCCAAGTTGGAAAGATCACTGCTAGGTATGCATTCTGTAAGAAAGAAGTGTATGTTAAAATCTTGTTTCAGTTTGTCTAATATGTGATCTTTTTTACTGCAAAGTAATCTTGCAGTTTAGTATGAGAAACCAATGCTTAGTATTCCTTCTCATTACTCTTTTCTTACTTCACTGGTGTAAAACTGAACGTACTTACAACTATTATTTCCTCTCTCTTCTCATCCCCCAACACACATTCATAACACATTTAATTCCATGAAAAGCCTTTCTTTATTTTTTTCCTTTCCTTTTACTTTTTTTTTTTATTCTCTTTAACAGAAGGAAAGCAAAAAAAGAAAAGCATTGAATTCTCTTATCATGTCACTAGGAGGTAAATCCACTTTCAGCATTGTTGAGGCTGCCCTAGACTTTGGTACGTAATTCTGGTAGTGACAGTCAGCACAGGATTGCTTCCCTGTGCAAAATGATCTGTTGTGTTTTATGCAACTTGATAAGCTTTTTACAGCGGGCACCGAGAAGAACAAAACATAGTTTTCATTAGCTCCACATTACAGAAGCCAAACCAATTTGGAGCTCTGTTAGGTCACTGAGAAGCATTTTGATAGCACTGAGCTTTGGATCTGTGTGCCCATAGAGAAATCATACAGAAAATGAGAAAGAGACATGAAGAGAGGATGAAAATAGTTGCTCTGGAGAAATGTGCTGCTTGTTCTATGATGTTTTCGTGTGATTTTCTTCAGAGTGAGCAGAAGTGAGCAGTTGGGTTATGCTCATTGTTTTGTCAGCCCAGACCCTTGCACTGAGAAACTGCAGGAACAAACTTCCAGGAAACAGCTAAAGCAATAATTTTATTAATTGTTTTAACGTGTTTCTTTTACACGTGTGAAAGTGAATGCAATTGTATGTTGTGGTTTCAGTGGCATTCCTGAAAATAAATCTGACTAACACCGAGGGCCAAACCTTATGGAATACAGAGTAAAGGAGAGGCAGTTATACAAACAGTCATTCTTTTAGATTGATTTACACATTTCTGAAAATGTGTGTCAAATGATTATTACATCTACACTTGAAACAAATTTTAGTGTTTATTGGTTGTATATAACATAATTTTAAAAATCTGCTATAAATATTCTGATGTTGTGAAGAAAGTTAATGGAGGGTAAAAAAAATGTGGTCTGCAGAACTTAAAACACTGCTAATAAGAAGTACTTTAAAAACTACACAGGAGCACGTTTTCCACCAGTTTTCATCTACTTGTCACACGTATATGATTTATCAAAATCAAACACACACAGGAATAGATAACCAGGACATACCAAAGGATGCCATGCCTAAACAAAACATGTGGTCACCAAGGTTATCTCATGTTTGTCTTATTTAACTGCCTTACAAAAACACATTTTCATATTTTACTTGCCATGTCACTCATTTGCTCTGCTATTTATTCAAATTCTGTGAGCCTGCCTTTCTGTGCTTTTTCAGAGTGAGAAAACAATGAAGTAAAGTATCTTTCTTTTCATATTTGTTCTAAAGTGAGAATTGTGGGTTAGTGAGTAGCTACAAGACTCAGAAAAAAACCCAGAAGATTGCCCAACAACGACATGCTTACTTTAGGAAAAACTCCTGTACTTCCTGATTTGTCTGAATCAAACAAATATTGCAAAATAAGCCCTTTTTTTTTTTTCCTGATTCCACACTATTTCTGCTTTGTAAGTACTGAATCCTGGACATGTTCTCAAAGAAGAACATATACATTATAGCACATGAAATAATCTTCAATATTTGCAAGAAACAGCTTCTGCGCAGAGAATCAAATACAATACTGAATAAACATTCAAGCAATCCTTGATATTAATAGGAAGTAGAAGTGTCAGTGACTGAAACTCAGTAGGCATGCAAATAAATTCTAACACTTTGAGACAGGAGAGGTTGCAGAAGAAATACTCACAAAGAGGGACTGTCTTGTTTGTATAGTTAAATTTTACTGAGACTGCAACATCAGGGAGAATAATAAAAAGAATAAGAAGTATAATGTGGGTGTACTAAAACTGACAGTACCAAGCAGTGATACTCAGCAGTGTTCATTCCCCTTTCAAATGGCAGTGTTTAGTAAATAAGGATGTAAGTGCCTTCTTTGTACTAAAAATAGAGAAATAAACCCTGCAAATAACTGAGAATGTGTTTATACTATGGGATGTTTTAGCCATTAAATCATGATTTATAATAAATCAACATTATTATTTAATAAAAGGGAATATCTTAACTGCAGAGCCTTCCGTTTTCCATCCAAGGAATATGCCTGTTTAGAGCAGGAAGTAGGAGGCAATGCAGCCCCCACCCCAACCCCTCCCAGGCTGAGAGCAGCGCGCAGCGTATCTCAGACTCTTGGGCAAAATGCCTTAAATCAACAACACATGTGCAGTGTGACTGAAGGGCTTCAGTAACCACTTGCATGCAAGAAACGGCCACTTCGCAAGTTCTTTGCATTGGGTCCCTCTGCTCGAACAGCATGGAAGTGCTTTGCCTGGGTGTATGTCCTGTCAGGGTCAACAGGTTCCTGAATGCAGCCATGGTGAAGGGCAGAAAATGGAGTGCTGTGTTAAGGTTATACACAACGGACCAGAGGCCCTGCTTTTTATTCTGGGGAGAGTTCCTTATTCTGCTTTTTGGAGTGGAAGTTTGCCCAGGCTGCTCTGAGAGATACACATCTGACATCTCTCCCACCCTTCCTGCTGCTGTTTCTTTATTCCTGCCAGTATGATCCTTCTCCCTCTCTGGTGTCAACGACTGAGTTGTTTTTAAGGTTAAACCTACCTGAACCAAAAAAAAAAAAAAAAAAAAAAAAAAAAAAAAAAAAAAAAAAAGATGATGAAGAAGAAAAAGGACGGGGATCATTTTTTGCTGACTTAGCTTCGTGGGTCTGCTCACCGTGTGGTCAGCTGGGACCAGAGCTGGTGTGAGGGAAAAGAAACAGGCATGCAGCCAGGAGCTTTGGTTTGGAGCAGGACTGCTGTTCTGGTTGCACAACCTGTCAGCTCGACTGTAAGGTGAAACCTCTCCCTGGCCTTAATGGAGCCAATGGCAAATTGTGCAGCAGTATGAGGCGAGGAGGCAGAATTTAACTTTCAAAAATAAAAAGATTCATGTTTGAGAAAATTTACAGTACTTGCTATTTGGCACTGAAGAAATATGAATTCCTGTAGTTCTAATTTTTTTTCCAGAAGCATGGTTCATTGAGTCGTCTTGGAGTCAAGTGTTTTTGTAGAGGAAAGAGTACTGTTGCCAGGGCAGCTTTAGTGAGGTCTTCCATTAAATGATGTATCTATTTGGAATAAAGTAGATATAGGGAGCTGTTAAATGCTATTAAAAGTTAGAAAAAAAGGTCTTGCAAATCTTGCAGGAATTTCTTTATCTTATCAATCCTAGTGCAACAATAGAGAAGTCTCAGTATTCTGCATTTGCATGTGAAGAGTAAATCGTTGCTCACAATATGAAGGAACTGTTATTGTGAATACTCTACCAGTATGGCTTGATTTTTGCACCTTTTATTCTTTTGGGGAGCTGATACTAATGAGATAATTCAAGGGATTTAGTTAATCAGAAGGCTGTTTGCTTTGCATTGGTGACAATGCAAGTAAGATACCTTTAATACATGCAAAAAATACATTGCAAAAAGCAAATTCTTTTACAGCAGTCACCCAAAAATCAATATTGACATCTAGAAAAGTGACTGGCAATAAGGTATATTACACCTCTAAGCAAAAACTGAAAGGAGGACGTGCATGTTTTTATTTTCTGGCAGGAACGTGACAGAGAACTGTGGGATGTATATGCCCTATGTTTTAAGATTTATTTCTAATTTTATATATAATTAAAACCACTTAGGATAGAAAATCATATGGCCCTGGATTCTCTGCTTTCATGCAGTTATTAAAAACTAAAGATCTGGGAATTTCCAAACTTTACAACACAAAATTAGTGCAATCAGTTTTTCAGTTTGATTGTTTAAATTCAAAGCATCTTATTAAAGGCTTGAAACAGATCAGTATGAACCAAGCATTTAAATATGTGCTTGGGAAGAAGTTTCCTGAGAGTTGATTTGTAGGATAAACTTTTGCCCCTTTTCTCCTGTTATTCATCAGTTACATTGACTCACTTGGTTTCTGCAAAAGAGGGTTAATTCATACCTCTCTATTCCTTTATTTTGTATCTACCCCACACATAATTTCAAGGTGCTCTCCTACTTAAATATTAGACTGACCTGGGGGGTGAGAATAGTTTCCAGACTTTGAGAAAATGAAGTGTACTCAACCTAAATAAATAAATACAGAATAGCCTTTAATCTGTTTTGTTGTTGTTGTTTGTTTATTTGTTCTCTGTTTTGGTAGAAATCGCTGCATAGTCCCAAAGGAGAGTATTACAGTTTGGATGTATGTCATTAGGCAAGAAAACATTCCAAAGGCCATATTTTTGGTATAATAAAAAATAATGCTCTTATGCAGTTACTGAATGTAATTCTGTTGTGTAGGAACATGATGAAATTAAAAAAATCAACAGCTTTACCTGAGTTTAGACACTGCCAAAAAGTGAATCATAATTTATCCTATGTTTCACTCACATCCTGTTATTATCTCCTTTGTGCCTCATCACAGCACATGCCTCATTTGTATTTCCTTTCACCTCACTGAGAAAGGCACACCTCACAGGTTGAGAAGCAATACTATAAAATACTTAGCTTGACTGTTTCCATTCTTCTTGGCAGTATTAGAGATTTCTGGTTTAAATTAATTTCCCAAGTTACATATAGTATTGTGTAATTAAGTGTTTTCGCTTTTTGGACTGAAAGTGAAAAAAGAAAATAACTTACATCCCACACCAAATGTGTGGGTGGGACAGAGAAAAATCTCTGCTTTCACTGGGATGTGGTTTTCTTTATTCCAGGCCCTTTTCTAATCAGCTTGTAAATGATTGACCTGCACATGAAGTTGTAATATGATCAGTGAGCACAAACATATTAGAAGTTGGCATACTGAGGAGAAAGGGCGATCTAGAGCTGGACTGAATAAGATGGTTCTACTTCGTTACTTCTTACAGTCTTATCCTGTAGGGAATCATCTTTTGTGCATCGATAATCCAATAATACTAAGTAGAAACTAAATCTTCCAAACTAAATATGGTGTTGAGGAAGCAGTATAAAAGGAAAATTTTAGCTGAAGAAAGCTAGTGTCACCCTGTAGTCAGTATAAGAAGAAAGGCTCTGCAGAAGTTAATTTCTTGATCTGGAAAACTCACTGGTAAACAAATCAACAGCTATGGAGGCAGCCTAGGAAAATGACTTCTAACTTTTGGAAACTGTTTTGAATGAAGATTGCAATATCTAATGTCTAATTACTTGCTAGGCTCTTCTGAGTGGGCTCCTAAGGTAGTCAGCAATGTGTTGACTTCAAGCATTGTGTTTGGGTGTATACTGGGTGAACTAGAACATATGGCAGATGGTTAGCTCCTCTAAAAAAATAAAAAATGTTCAGCATTGGAAGTGACTTTCTTTTATAAAGCAGTAGAAATTCTTATAGAAACATTTATAATACAATCTCTACTCCAAGACATTTCATATTAAAGAGCCCTTCAGAAAACTCACCTTGGCTTTAGTAGAGCTGGGAGCTGAGCTATTTCTTTTTTCCAAGAAAATTGATATAATAACTAAATCGGAGTGTGCTGCTTCAACTTGTATTCTCTATTCCAGTCCCTTATTTCATAATTATTTTCAGCTCAGTACATAGACTTGCAAATACATACATATTCAGGCCCCAGCCTGGAGTAGTTCAGTAGTTTGGGTTCTCTCTAAGAATGTAGGACACATAAATTCACAAATACAGAGGAGAGAATTCAACCTGTCTTTTCAAATCCATGGGAGAATGAACTGACAGCTGGATTACTATATGAATGTATGAAGAACTGGAACTGTGTAGTGTTTCCTTCTGTGTGCTTGTTTAAAAAATAAAGTGCCATCACAATAATATTTACTCAGGATCCTGTTTCTATAAGTCTGTGGTAAATGTACATTGACAGCATGTTCTGACTCTGTGAAAAGGCAAGTTTCAGTGACTGCCTGAGAGTGACTCCACTTTGTCAGTTAATGGAAACAGTAATTTATTAAAGAAATGTGCAGATCTGCTAGAACTGGATTGGATTAAAAATATAATAATTTTTTGAAAGCATACTTGGATAATGTGTTCTAGAAGGCCAAATGAAAGTGAGGATTGTTTAGAGACACCCACTTCTCACTAATTTATATAAACCATGTAAACATTCCCCTTCAACATTCATAATGAATTGTTCCAAGTAAAGAGATTATTTCAGATTTGAGATTGGCTTTGATTTAAAAACAAATAAACAAAGAAACACAAGCCATGTATCCAATCTAGAAACCTATGGTTTGTAGCATAATACCTGTAGATATTTCTTTACTTGGCTTATGGATTATTCAAAATATATTGTCTAGTTCTACTAGAAAGACCTCAAAACAATAAACAAGCCATACAAGCACAAAAAGCAAACAAAGAATTAGAAAGAAAGATGGTAGATAAAATATTACTAGACTATTAGCAGCAGTGGCTAAAAGTAACATTACTCTTATGTTGAGTGAATAAATCTGTGTATAGCCAATCTTGGTATTCCAATAAGTTTCACTGGAATACAATGTCTCTGAGAGCTAAGGTGACCATCTGTGAAGACTTTCCTTGGCACTGTTTTTTACACACAAAAAACTGGGAAGAAAAATAAGATTGTGTCATGCCTAAATAAACAGTACATAGAATACGTGCTGTAACTCATATTTTCTGGACATGTCAGATCCCCTGGACATGAATACATACTAGCATATGCAAATGTTGCAGATTATGGCAATTGTGTTGTGACAGATATATGTGCAATTAGGATTCTCTAGGACATTAAGTCACAACCTTGCCACCTTCATCCCTTGCTTTAACAAGCAAGTAGCTTGTAAAAGTGGGACAAACAATGGCAGAAGCACCAGTGCCTTCTTCTCCATTCTAAGTAGGAGATATGAGATACTGAATGTCAAATGGGGTGTCATTCGTCATTTTTAATCAGCTCCTCACAATCTTTGCATAATCACACTTCATTTTTTTCTATTTAAAAACAAAAGTCTGAAACCACAGAAATAGGTAAGAACAGCCTGAATAAATGGAATACAGGTACACATGCATCCACACATGCACATACACACATGCCTGGACTATTTTTAAAGGGGGATCCCAATAACACCAAGTGAGCATTATGAAATATATTGGTCAACATAAAGCAGTGTGTAGGATATCTATAGTGTAGATAAAGAATGAAGTATGCAGTGAAAACAGGAAATGTAGTTCAGACAGAAAAATTACAACTATCCTGTCCAAATCCTTCCTTAACCTTCCTAAGGGCCTATAAAAGAAATACTATGCACACTGCTTACAAAAGGCATCATGATGACCAAATCTCCACTATTCTTGCAAACACTTGACACACTAAAGGTATTACTTTTTTTCTAAGAATCAAGGCAGGGAAAAAACACTTCAGATGGTTTTAAGCACAATTTAGACAACTGCAGTGCAGAATCTCTAGACATCCAGATCTAGGTCTAGAATTTCTTGACTGTTTTATAAGCACTTTTGAGGTGGTGAGATCCACATTGGCCTGGCCTTCCCCTGAAGTCCAACTAGGCATCTGTTGGACAAAGCTATGTAATTGGCTTCAGCGAAGTCACATCTCCTATGAACTGTGAACAAGCTGATAAGAATAAAAAACAAAGAAAATTTCTGCCTGCAGGTCAGAAGAGGAAAGAAGTAAGGTGAATTCCATGTATAAGAACCAAATTGCGTTCAAAAAGGAAAGCAGGGCAAAGGCATCTCTCTCTCTCTCTCACACACACACACAGAGGCAATCAAATTGAAAGAGAAGACTAAATTGCTAAGGTGTCTGCTCAAAGCCTTGTCACAAATTACTCCTGATGTGAGCTGATCATGTCTCAGTTTTTGTCAAATGGGGACAGGACATGATAGTAATCGCGTGGATACTGCATAAAAGGTGAAAGTTCTTCAACTCAGGGAAGCAGACAAATGTTCATGGTATGAATGTGCATATGGACAGTCTCTCAAAAGAAGCCAAATCATTTCTTAGCAGATAGAATCCCTGATGCATTCAGTCTGGCACCTTGCCTTTGGCAATAAATAAGACACAGCATTACAGAAACAGCCTCCAAAATACTTTACCGTGTCTAACCATTAATGTAATCTGAAATACAAGTAAGCAACGGGGAAATTCCTTCATGAACTTTTTGTGAATCATACATCGGGGATCATTAGACTTTTTTGCCCTTATCTTAGCATGAAAAACCATTAATATTGTGACTGGCAATAAAATATGTGTATCCTTACAAAAATCAATTCATTGACTATTAACATTGGCCAAATAAGGTCTGCAGTTCATTTTTTTTCTATTTATTCCACTTTCTAATATCAAAAAGTAATACACTTCTATAATATAAAACCATCAGGTAGGAAAATGTGATTTTATCTCAGGTTTTATGATCCGTGTAGCCTCAAACATTGTATGCAGGAAATTCACAGATCAAAATAAACATTTCATCAAACATCGCTTCTCTTCACCTGTATTCTGATAGAGGTTAAGAATTGTCTAGGTCAGCTTTTTATCCCATTCATAATTACCATACATTAATAATCTTGAGATAAGGTTTTGAGCTGATGCATTGCTACAGATACCAAAGAGCAGAAAAATATGGAGTATGGAGAAGGCAGCATGATTCAACGCCGAAATAAAGACTGAAATTTCTCTGAAAGGTGCTGTCTGTGATTTCTGAACAAATAAAAACTCTTACTGTAAAAAGGTATACAGTTTGTTAATACAGTATTCTACAGCTAGCGCTCTATAATGAATGATGGTTCTCTTTTTTTTTTCTTTTTTTTCTTTTTTTTCTTTTTTTTTTTTTTTGTGTGTGTGTGTGTGTGTGTGTGTAGTTCCTGACAGAAAGGAGCTAATGTGTCTTCCAAAATCTGTTACAAAAGTCAGGCATTGGTCTTTCTAATTTAGCTAAATATTCAGTGTTAAAAGAATACACTAAAAAAACACTAATTCTACTGCACCAATGCACTACATATACTGTAACCATATTTCAGACACAATACTCCATGCAGCAAACTCCCAGTGAATACATCCAAAATATTTTCATTACCTTCAGAAACTCTTCGGACTAGTGAAAATACATTGCATTATGGAAAACACCATATAATATACAGTCCTGTGTATTTATTATGTTCAGTTATGTACAGGCAGACAAACAGCAATTTTGTCTAATCAAATCAGCAATTCAGGTTCTCAAGGAAAGGAAAGCCTGAAAAATTGAATGTCAGCCTTCAGGTTTCATTTTTGTTTCTTAATTCTTTTACCTATCTCTCTCCTACTTAAAGTGGCTATTTTTCAGTTAAACAGAAAGATTTTTCAAAACTAGTACTTGTAATATTGCATAATGAAACTAAGGGTGTCAACATATTCAAAATAAAACTGTTTTCTAACTTGCCAATGAAAACTTCACTACTGCTAATGATCTTCCTTTCCCTTTCTCCTATAGCTGGATTTAACTCACATGTCTTTCAAATATTATTCCCGAACAAAATTTTATTTTTAATGATTTTACTTTTTGTTCAAGCAAAGCATTATCTATCTCTGCATATAAACACCATGCTAGAATTAAGATCTGAATCTAAGTATTTTTTACCCTATATTTTCTTACAGAAAAAAAAGGAAAAAAAAAGCATAATTTGCACCCTAATGTGCAAATAGTTTGTTTTACTCAAATTGTCTACTACCTGAAAAGAAAACATTAATAGAACATTAGAATTTTTGTGAGCAAAGTTGAGAAAAATGATGTCATTGTCAGACAAAATGGACACTGATATTCAGTAGTATTCTATCAGTCTGCCGTCAGATCAATCAGATCTATATTTCACATTTTCCAGAGTCATCTCATTTTACCATCTCTTGTAAAGAAATTATCTTTGCCTTCAGATCTACTTATAATCCTTTCTTGGTACACCTCTTTTTGCTGGCAAAGAGGCAGAAGGATGTGACAGGTGGTGGTATTAATAAGAAAGCCTAATTGCTTTTACCCACATTTTTTAGCTAAAGTGATTTGAAAGATGGATCTGAAACCATTTGTCATACATATTTTGCATTTCCAGAAAAATTAAAAAATCCTTCACAGTTAGGAATATTTGATTACCTGCCATGTATTCACCCTTCAAATTTGATCGTTCGGATGAAATAAGCTCCTTTGTTCAGCAAAAGCAATGTGGCAATTAAATCTTCTGAATTCAGTGTCCCCAGCCCATCCATCAACAATGCATTTCATGCTCTGCTTTCTTTTCTCTTCCAAGTCTTCTGCAGCAACAGGTATGGCCTAATCCTAGCAAGACAAGAGGGAATATAAGGCTTGGCAGCAAATTTCTGGAAGGCTGAAAGGTAATATAGAGGACAGGGAAAGCAATATGTTGATTTAATATTGAAGAGTAATCTGTAATCAGACTATGTTCAAATACAGCATTAGGGTGAGGCATTTAATATTTTTTGAAAAGGATCTGGAGAAGAAAAACTTTCTTCAGGAGAAAAATGTGACAATCAGATAGATATTCTTCATGCTAGGCTTTCTTTTCTTTAAAGAAAAAAAAAAGAGAGAAAGAAAAAGAGAAGGAAAAGAAAAAAAGAAAAGAAATCCACAAGGGTTCAGTCTGAGAACGTTTTGATAGGATTTGTGCTTGATAACTCAAAACAAATTGCACTGAGCTGGATTCTTCAATCTGTCAGTGCCACCACCATGGACTGCTGTATTCTCACGAATCTCAATGCGGTGGACTATGATATTTTATTTCATACATCATTTCATATTTCAAAATGTATAATCATACATTCAGCAAATTGCTCTGCACAGCACTGAACATGTAGTTTGATCTTAGATTGTAAGATTGCTCAGCAAGGAATATAAAAAGAAGAGTTTGTGAAAACCTAGGTAGTCTCAATTCATTGCTCTGCTTGTAGCAGAAAAAGGCTTACAGTCTACTACCCTTTTGTTCTGGCCTCTGAACACTTCTCTGCTCAGCAGTCCCTAAAGTTCAGTGAAGCAGTGGTGCCTGTGCTGATTTCACTTGATTCCTTCTGCAAGATTACCTTATAACATCTGGTAAAAATTAGGTAAACAGATTAGTTACAGTTCTGTTTTCAGTTAATTTCTTCAAGCCTCTGCTCTCACTTGTCTGTTGCAGACAAAAGGCATACATTTCTGATAGGCATAGAGGTTCTCATTAATGGCACAGTTAAAGACTGCACAGCCAATGTCAAGTATGATTAGATTTCAAGAACTCCAGGTCCATAATTGGTGACAATGTCACTGTGTGCTGATAATGCACCTCAGCTGAGTGTGCTGCTTCAGCCAAGGAAAGGATCTTTTATCCAGAGAAATATGTCACTTGCGGTTTTAGTTAAACCGTACAGCCTAACCCAGTTACATTTTATGTGTTATACTATGTAAAATTATTTGACCATCTATAAAGCAGGCAAAGGACTTCTTAAAATTCATTTCATGGACAACTTGTTGCTGGCAGGCTGTGCTAGATAGGAGTGGGCAGGCATCGCTATTGCCATGTCTAATGTGCAACAGAAACAGTCAGGGAACAACTTCCTGTGGTCAGGATTGTCACCTGCAAAATGCTGAAAAGAACTGCTTCACACTTTCCAGCCTGTGCTACAGCTCACCTCATATAAAGTCAAGACACCACTGCTGCCTGGGAAAAATGAAGAGCAGCAGTAAGAAGACAAACTTCCAACATCCTATCTGACAGGAGTTAGGTGGTTTTGAACAAAAGTACAATGCCGATGGTCAGTGAAAGCGTTACATCAAGCAGGATAACTCCCTTTATTGGAAAATTTAAACTTGGAGTAGTCATGATTCCATCTTTTGACTGATACCTCAGTATACCCTAGGGTGTACTTTTAGTCCCAGGCAACTTCCAGGTTTCTCTCAAATCCAACATCCCCATGCCTAGGGACTCAGCTGACTGGAATCAGATTCATTAGTTACGACACACAACTGCTATGCTATATTACTTCAAGTTCCCTACCTTTACAGTGTAGTTCTTGAGAACATGTATACAAAACATGAAAATGTGTTAGATCTCTCTCTCAATTGCTTTCCTCTATGCTCACCATGTCTTTCTCTGAAAAAGAAAACTTTGTTTACAACTTCAGACGTGAATTTCTGTTACTAAAGCATCAATATCCTGCCTGAATTTGCAGAGAGCATAAAATCAGAACCAAGTGTAGCTTACCTCATGCAGGTACTCATCATGATATTGCATGTACCCTGACAATTATCTACATCTTTAATCATCTTCATTGCATACAAGCTCAAAAATTTACTAAAAAAGAAAAAAAAAGTGTGAATCTGTAGTATTAAGTGTTACAGAATCACAGAATGGCCAGGGTTGGAAGGGACCTCAAGGATCATGAATCTCCAACTCCCCTGCCACATGCAGGGCCACCAGCCTCCCCATTTAATACTAGACCAGGCTGCCCAGGTCCCCATCCAGTCTGGCCTTGAACACCTCCAGGGATGGGGCATCCACAACCTCTCTGGGCAGCCTGTTCCAGCACCTTACCACTTTAATAGTAAAGAACTTACCCCTGACATCCAACCTAAATCTTCCCTCCCTCAACTTAAAACCATTTTCTCTTGCCCTGCTAAGGTTAAGAAAGTTGCAGCTGATGTGTTTTGTAGTTGAAGCTTCACTTCTAAAGCGTTGGCAAATTAAGATGATCAAGAGCTGTCAGGAAAGAGTCAGATTTCTTCCAGGAAGAAATCACAGTGCCTTCTAAGTCTACAGTGTTACCTGTCTGTCACAGCCAAGACTTAAGCATATCATCCTTGCAGACTGGGAATCCAGAAAAGAGAAATGTAGCTCTTCTGAAACTCTGTATAAAATATTGGGGTGCTGAATTTTCACCCATAATTTCCTGTTTGAACCTTCATATACTCGTATGCAGACTTAATCTGTACAGCATTTGTACAAGGATATAAATGCATGTGCAGGACAATACTGGTGCCGTCTTAAACAAAATGTAAATTATATGCTTAGTGTCTGCTTCTTTTCTCTTTTTCTTTTTTTTGTTTTTTTGTTTCAGAATAATGAGTTGTGCTCCACAGCATTGCATTAATGCACACTAGAGAAGCACTAAAGCACTGCACTTTAAGATAATCACAACCATTACTCGTTCCTGGTATTGCATGTACTAGTTCCTGGTTTCTTTAGATGGCTGATTTTATTTTATTTTTTTTTCTAATTTCAGAATGTATTCCGATTCAAAAGGGAAGCTGCTAACACTCTCAGGGTTAATACAGAAAATAATATAGCCATTTAATTAATTATTTTTTTATGAAGAACAAAGATTTCATACTTTGTGTTACAGTTAACTTTAGATCTTTTAAAATTTACCATATCATTTAATCATACATTGGCTGGAAGGCATCTCACCTACAGTTATCAGAAACATTTTGAAACTGAGCTGCTTTGCAGCTGCAAACTGTGGCCAGTTCTGATTCTTCTGATTTTCTTTACAAGAACTTTTCTGGACTTTTTTTTTTTTTTTTTTTTTTTTTTTTTTTTTTTTTTTTTTTTTTGCATCTTGCTGATCATTGCTGTTCTTGTGCCAAAGCTGATCATGATATTACCATCTGAAGGTCATATGGCTGTGTCTGAGTTAAATAAACAGCACATTTTCCCCTTTAACATAAACATCTCATCTCCACCAAGATGAATGTAGTGTCTGTGCTGCGTTCACGGGGTTCAGCTGATTTGCCTGCAATTCCAGAGCAGGAAATGAGAGCAAGGAGAGAGAAGGTAACAATCATTTATTCACCTCCCAAAAAGATTTTTGTCTCAAAATAAATAGTGGCATTTGACCCTTTTCTGAGATAACACAGAAATTAAGACACATGACAGTGTTTCTTCCGCCTTCCCATTGAGGAGACTACAACCATTCTTCAGTATACTTTGACTCTCTTTTCCCCATATAAAGAGCCAGCCATAAAAGTAATAAACATTTAATACCAGCTCATGGAGTAGTTAACCCAAAAGCCTAGTAAATCAAGGTCTTTAAATTTTTTTCTTGCATCAAGGGAGAGTTCATAAGCCTTTTACACAAGGTAGCATGGAAATCTCTGGGGGAAGTAGCTTGTTCACTCCACACATGCAAAGGCATGGGGAAGGAGCAGACCCCCTGGCTGCAGTGCTCACCACTCTGCTCTGCATGCAGGGAGGTCTCCCCTTATCACACATCTGACAAGTGGCAATGTATCCAGCTCATGTAGTCAGGATGGGTTCTGTCTGCAGAATTATGAAAATCAAACACTGTCTTTTGACATATACTTACAAGACCCACATATAGATGGCATGTATAGGGTACAGTCTACATGTGCTTGTACAGTGATGTTTACTCTTCCTGGACCCTTTCCAGCTAAAATTTGCATCAGATGTCAAAAAAAGACAGAGTTATAGCCATTTGCAGGCAACTGCTCAGCTGTATCACAGACTACATCCTGTTGAAAAGCAGGGAAAAATCAAAGCATTATTCTGCACCAGTTTAGTCTGTTGACAGCTGAGGAAAGGGCCTTCCCATTTTACAAAGAGGTTGCTAATTAAAGCAAAGCAGTCAGAGAGCAAAGGGAGTACGTATTTTGAGTGCCACTGTATTGGAGATCTGAAAAATATGAACTGTCTAGGAACAAAAAAACCCCACTCCCTAGAAAACTGAAATTATATTAAAAAAAATCTGCCTTGGTATTTGAGACCCAAAGAATCTTTTCTAAGACAAAACAAACAAAATTTTAAGGTAATCCTGCCAACCCCATTCCCTGTTCTGGTTCAGCTTGTTGAATGGCATTCTGCCCTGTGTTTTTCACCTTGCCTTTTTCAGTGCAGCATCGCGTGGGAGTCTGAAATCCAATATGCTGACCACTGACTTGAAAGCACACAGTACTTTTGTGTGTGATTTTTTCCTTGCTTGCTTCACAAGTCCTTCATATAAAACCAGTAATTCCATAATCGTGGAGAAGCTGCTAGAGAACAAACCCTGAATTTACTAGGTATAGGCACTAATAAAATCACAGTGTATTGATGTTCTTCTACTCAGCATATAATATGAGGACAGCTGTGTTGCAATTGCAAATCCAATTCAACACAGGTCCAACAGAGAGGACTCTATCCAATTGTGTACGTATTCATTCAAAGAATGGCATTCCCTGAAATTGTCTATGGAATCTATTTTAATCACTGTACAAGCTTATACTAGTGGCAGTTCATTTAAAGAAAGGAAATAGCATGTACAGAGTATATTGGGTGAAGTTTTCTGGCTTGTGTTTTTCAGGAAGTAAAATCTGGCCTCTTATATTTGTGACTCCGTCAAGATGGAATGATTCTCCTTCATGACAGCACACATCCTTAAAATCATCACAAATACCTGGCATTTATATTTATAATTTCCTGAGAACTTGTTGTTCAGTAGTGGAATCTCTGCAGATAACCTTCCAGTGAATACAACTCTATTTTACTTTAGGGCTTATCAGATAGTCATTCAAGGAACTTTCTGCTTCTCATCACACACAACTTCCACTCATGGGGTGGAGTATGCTTCACGACAAGGCTGTGGAATTTTAAAAAGAAATATAAAACAAGCAAACAACAGCAACAACAGATTCCTGTACTTCTTCCTTAATGAAATACCAATTCAGAGATTTTTCTGGAATGAAGTGCAAGTTTATTATTAGACATTTCACTCCTGTACAGGATGTCACATATGTTCCAACTATTTTAGGCCATTTTTCAATCCTCTTGCCTACACAAAAGAAAGAATGTTTTTTCCCCCCTTTACAGATGATTAATTGGTTCTGTTTGTGGCATGTGGATCTCTCGAATCCTGCTTCCACCCAAATGCAATAGGAATGAAATGTCAGAATAGATGGCAGAATATGAAAGTAGAAAAACTGTGAGAAAGCAGAATAGTCTTTGCTGTTCTATTTCAAACCACTGGAGAGCAAGCTGAACTCCCTTTACATCTATTCACTTACCTGGAGAATGCAAATCTCGCCAAAATGACTATATAAATCTAATCAGTTCTGAAACTAGGCAGTAAAATATTTGAAGCTTCAAATATATTCATCAGATTATGATCAGGGAGGGCATCTATTCTCCAGATGCCCCTTTTCCCTGTTTTTGCTCCATTAACATCCTATGCTCTTCCCATACAAAACCCTTTCATTTTCTTGAAAATGTCCAGCCTGGGAAAAATCCATTTAAAAAAGAAATCTTACTTGCAGATTTCATCATTTTTATGGCTAGACTGGTACTTGTTGATGGAAATGCTGAAATTTTACTCTGCAGTAAAGGCTTGAATTTTGGCAAGTCTAACATTTTTGGCCTCTAGCACAGACATGGCTGAACTTGACAGTCTTACAGAGCTTGAACTTAACACGAGCATATTCTGGCATGTGTGGAGGTGAAAGACCAAGTCCTTACAGCCTCAATTTCCTGTTTGAACTATGAAAAGTGGGAAGGAAAAGTTAAGATTCACTTACATTGATGGAATATCTTATTCTGGATGTCATCTCCAAGGAAGTGGAAGAAAAGTAGTTACAGATAGTTAGTTGATATGGATTCATCAAAGGGAAATGCTTGACTAATGTGGTGGTGTGCTGTGATGCCATGACCAGCTCTGTAGATGAATGGAGAGCAATGGATGTTGTAACTTAACTTCAGCAAGTCTCTTGACATTTTCTCCCATAACATTCTCATAGGTTATCTTATTAAGCATGAGCTAGATGAGAGGACAGTGAGGTGGATTGTGAATTGGCTGGCTGACTCACAGAGCTCAGAGGGTTGTGATCAGCACTGCAGTCTATTTGGAGGCCTGTAAATAGTGGTGCTCCCCAGGGCGTGGTCTTGTTCAACATCTTCATCAAGGACCTGGATGAATGGATAAAATGCACTCACAGCAAGTTTGCTGATGATGCAAAACTGGGAGGAATGACACATCAGAAGGCTGTGCTGCCCTTTAGTGAGACCTAGACAGGCTGGAATGTTGGGCAGAGTGAAGCCTGATGAGGTTCAACAAGGGTAAGCACAGAATCTTACCCGTGGGGAGGAATAACTGCATACATCAGTACAGGCTATAGGCTGGCCTGCTGGATAGGAGATCAGTGAAGAACTACTTAGGTATCTTAGTGGGAGATTGGCCATGAACCAGCAGTGTGCCCTTGTCACCAAGAAGGCCAATGGTATCCTGAAGTACATTAAGAAAAGTGAGGCCAGCAGGTCAAGGGAAATGATCCTCCCCTTCTACTTTGTGCTGGTGAGACCAAATCTGGTGTACTGTGTACAGGTCTGGGCTCCTCAGTTCAATAAAGACAGGAAGCTACTAGAGAGAGTCCAGCAAAGGGCCACAAAGATGTTTAGGGACCTGGAGCATCTCCCTGATAAAGAAAGGCTGAGACCTGGGACTGTTCAGCATGAAGACGACAGAGAGAATCTTATCAGCACTTGCAAATATCTAATGGGGAGGAATCAAGTTGATGGGTCAGGCTCAGTTTGGTGGTGACCAGGGACAAGAGAAGGGGCAATGGGCACAAACTGGAACAAAGGAAGTTCCATGCAAACATGAGGAAAAATTTATTTACTGTGTGGGTGATAGAGCACTGGAGCAGGCTGTCCGGAGAGACTGTGGAGTCTCCTCCAGAGATATTTAAAACCTGCCTAAATACTTTCTTCTGTAACCTACTCTAGGGAACCTACTTTAGCAAGGGGACTAGACTAGATCTCCAGAGGTCCATGCCAACCCTACAATTCTGTGATATGTTTATAGGGTCTAGCAGTTGCCCCAGGACAAATACAGTGTTACTTTGACCATGGAACAATGTAAACAATCAAGGGGCTAAAATTCTGAAATGAAACAGGGAGTGCCAAAATGACAGTGCAGACAGTATCAGTATTGGCCAAAGCTGCCTATCCTATTTTTGAACGTGCTTCTAATTGTTGGCCATTCAAAACTACCGTGACTGAGAAAGTTAAGTCATAATCTGTGTTTTAAGGTTTCCTATATTACTGGGAGAGGCTGTATTGCTGATAGGAAGGAAGATGTTGTGTTAACTGTACCAGCCAGCACAAGGGGTATTAACTATTGTAGAGATGCTTCTTCCTGTACAAAGACCCTTCTCCACTGGTAGTCAGCTCTTAAATGGATCTAGGAGAGGTGGTGCCAGGCTCCACCCCTTCCAGCAGCACAGGTGAATTGCCTTCACCTGTGCTCCCAGGGCTGACTCACTGCTCACCTCAGGTGATCAATCAGAGGTTCAGGTAGTGATTCAGCAGTTCCCATATACCTTCCACATCTGCTTCATCAAGGATCATTTTTTCTTGTCTCATTCTTTTAATATGCATGCTTGAAGGCACATTTTTGAGCACATTGTTCTTGTTTGCTCTCCTCAGCCTCCTGTGGCAGGCCTTACTCTCCTTAGTTTCACTTACAGCATAACTGGAAAGTACTCTCCTCAGATCTTATCTATTGTAGGATCTCTTACCAAGTTATACTGTAGTGCTTTTCCACCATCATCCACCATCTCTGCAGTTTTGAAATAACTGGTGTAGCCTTCCTCAGCTGTTTCTTCCATAAATCTGAAAAGTACCAATTTATCTTTGGAAGTGAAAAAAAAAAAAAAAAGAGAGAGAGAGAGAGAGAAAAAAAAGATTAACAAAAAGAAAATCCCAAATCCAACTGAAGCTCTTTAATAAAAAACAGAAACAAGAGGTTTTTTTTTATGCCTAAGTGGTATTTATCTCACAGTGGTTTAACAAAAGTGCAATTTCCTTGATTTCATATAACAAGTGCTTATTTTCTCTTGTCTAAAATAGAGAATATTCAGAGCTATTATTTTCACTAAGATAATTAAGTAAATAGTTATATCTGTAATTCAGCAGCAGTTTTAATATGTTCCAGAAATCTACAGTATCTCTTCGGGCATTCTCTTTATTTCATCCTAAAAAGTTAATAGTGTCATGTTACATCAGAAAAAGTATGGTACAATTATTGACAAAGACTTCATAAGAGAGGATGATAATAATACTACCTGGGGGAAATTTCAATTTATCTAAGTATAGAGACATAAAACAATAAAGTCAATGTGATATTTGTTGGAACAAAATGGAAGAATTCTTTATAATAGAGTCTGATCCTCATCAGAATTTTCTTCCTTTTGTTTAAAATGGAAGTATGCTTTGGGGAAAAGCTGGATAAGATACTGGCTGTGGCCAAAATGTGTGTGAAGAAAGATTTCTAATCAGCTACAGATTTTCTTCTTCATTCCCTGGAGCTGAGTGGGGGATTATAAATTGAGCCTGTTGTGTCCCCATAATTTCACATAGAAAAATATTTCCTCTTTGTCCCTGGTGTAGCTTTCCAACACAGAGATATAAGAATTATGTGTGGGAAGAGTGGAACTACAAATGCCTTTATAGATTTTAACAAATATTAGGAGAAGAATTACCGCTTGGATTGATTCAGCACCTAATGTTTGCACAGATATCCTCGGAAAAGCTTATGAGGATGGAGTTGTGTTGCAATATTCACTTTACAGATGTAGAAACTCAGGACATAGGTATTCAAGAAAATTACTATGGAGCAAACTTGTCTATAAATGTACCATGCCCTATTATATGATAACTTCTGGTCATCAGGCAATTTTTTGAAGGTACTTAGCTGTACATTTGTTTAGGAAGCTCAGTCTCATTTGAGCAAATGGCTTTTACTGTTTTACAGATTCTTTCTAATCTCTGGTTTCAGTAAGAGCTGGGCAGTCAATTCTTTTTAAATTTTAACACATTTTATTTGTACTCCATTGAAAATATTATTGATTTATATTCTTGTTATTTAGTGATAAAATTCCTTCATATCCAGTGTTTAGCTTGTCAGACAAATAAGGAATTTGTGGCAGAGGAAAAAGTAGAATAGAGAAATAGTGTTTAGTCCACCCTTTATGTAGCCATCTACTATGTATATTTCACCTGTGCTCAGTTGCATTAGCATTCATCACCAATTCAAAATACAAACGGTGAAGGAAAGTGTGGTGAATATTCGTTTCACACGACAGGCTTTTCACTCACTCTTTTGCAAAATAGTGGAGCAGTCATATTTCTCATTTCATTCTTTGTGTTAGTCATTCAGTGAACAGAAGTTGGGCATGTTGCTAATTTCATCATTCACATAATCATAGAATTATTAAGGTTGCAAAAGATCTCTAGGATCACCTAGCCCAGTTGAAAACCCATCACCACCATGTCCCTCAGTGCCATATCTCCACATTTCTTGAATACCTTCAGAGACTCCACCATCCCCCTGGGCAGCCCATTCCAATACATTACTACTCTTTCTGAGAATAATTTTTTCCTAATATCCAACCCCAACTTCCCCTGGCAGAACTTAAGGTCATTACCTCTCATCCTATTGCAGTTACCTGGGAGAACAAGCCAACTCCCAACTTGCTACAGCCTCTTTTCAGGCAGTTGTTGAGAGTGATAAGGCTTCTTCTGAGCCTCCTTTTCTCCAGACTGAACAATCCCAGTTTCCTCAGCTGCTCTTTGTAAGCCCTGTGCCCCAGACCCTTCACAGCTTCATTGACTTTCTCTGGACACGCTCCAGGGCCTCAATGTCTTTCTTGTAGTGAGTGGCCCCAAACACAGTAATCAAGGTGCAGCTTCACCAGTGCTAAGTACAGAGGGATGATCATCTCCCTACTCCTGCTGACAACCTCTGCTCCAAGCCTGTGATTTTGCCTGGGGTTGCTGTGATCATAGTGTAGGACCAGGCACTTGGTCCTGTTGAACTTCATCCCATTGGCCTCAGTCCAGCAATCCAGCCTGTCCATACCCCTCTGTAAAGCCTTTCTATCCCCAGGCAGATCAATGCTTCCTCCCAGCTTGGTGTCATTTGAAAAAAAAAAACAAAAACAAAAACAAACAAACAAAAGAAAAAAAACCAAGCATATTTCTCTTTTTTTCCTCTATTTTGCAGACATAGAAATATTTTTCTTAAACTACTGTTCAGTTCTGGGAGTACTATTTTGCATTTTTCAGAAAGATATGCTTTTAAACAGCTTTTAAAATTACCCTTTTAAATGGGCCCCTGTACATTGCTGCATTTGGAACCATTTGAGGCAACAGATTTTCTGCTTATAAAATAATTAGTGTAGTATCTGAATATTTTTTTCCTTTTTTTTCTTTTTTCATTTCCTTACCCTCTCCCTGTTTTCCCGACAGCTACTTGAGACAGTAGTTAAACAATTATTAACTATTCATGAGTCACTAGCATGACCTAGTTCTTATCATCGTGTTTTGTATCAGGCATAGCTTCAACACACAGAAACAGGGGGCAGTAGCGAGCAGTCCAGATCCAACCGCAGCTATTTAAAATGCCTCTTGTAACTGACTTCATGTTTTTATTTCAAGCCCTGCCTGTCATCGCATGTAATTGAAAAAAGCATATGCTAGGCCGCGTTTCAAAGATAGGCATTAAATGCAGGAGAGCTCAGATCCAAGCAGTGATTAACAGTTCAAAGGAAAAGGGAAACAGGAGAAAAGGTACTCAAAGGAAAAATTCAAGAACTAGATGGTAACGCATTCTGAAATTCTTACTGAACGACATTGTCATTATGAAATTATTTTTATCTTATGAGATTATTCAGTTTCCAACTTCTTAGAATCATGTTGAATCAATCTTCACCCATTTTCCTTTTGAAAGCTGCTATTCTTTCTGTACAGGGGTGGGTTAGAAACAAACATAAGCAAGATTTGATCTTCTGACCTTTCGATGGCTGTATACTTGTCAGGTTGTCCTGTTTCCACTTTCACTCTCAGATTATTTGGCGATCTTTATTATTATTATTATTATTATTATTATTATTATTATTATTATGTAACCAATCTTTCAACAGATGAGCTTGCAGGAAAAAAAAGTTGCCATAATGGCAAAAAGTAAAAATACTACTGGCAATTGCTGATATTACAGTACTTCTTCCCAGATGGGCAGTGACTTGCCACTTTTTTGCATCTAAAAGTTTCCTACCACATGATGCTGACACATGTTTTTTTCTTTTCTTTTTCCTGAGAATATGCTGAATCTCTTATTTTTAACTATTTTCCTACTCTGAAATAAAAATAAAAACAAATGGCAGTATGTAGCTGTTACTACATAGTATGCCCAGATTTTCCCACTGCATGAGTTTGAGTTTAATGAAGCTGGCACTGAATTAGCCAATGTGACTGTTTCTGTAGCAGTGCTCATTTTCTCTTCCCAAATACTCTAATTGACCATACTGACTCATGAGGTCAGTCTTTTACATGAGGAAAAGTAATGCTTCAAATGCCTTAGGTGAAGAAGGAAATGAAAAAGGATGTTTCACTTTCACTACAAATGACCCAATAACTACATTATTGTTCAAGCCATAACATATTTTTTCTGTAGCTGTCATTTTCAGACAGAATGATTCTGATACTGCACTGTAGGAGGAGATCCCATGCTGTAGATCTTCTCATGGAAAAAATCAACTAAAAGTTTGGCTTCCCTTTAGAGGAAATAATTCACATGCTGCTCTTTGTAAAGTTCACTGTTAGCTAACTTAGTGTATAAGCTTTTATGTTTACAAACGTTTTCCAAAAGCTTTCTGTCGAGATCTAGGGACTTTCAGTCACCATGATGAGGTCATGTGATTTACTTCACCTTTATGATCCCTGACAGTCAAGCACTGCCAAAATTTGTTTATGGGGCTTGATTTCCTAATTCCTGTTATCGCAATGAGACTATTTTTTTTTAGATGATGATGGAAGTATTCCAATTTATAAAATACCAAGTATTCCAATTTATAAAAAGACTTTTTTTTTTCTAAATTTCAAATTTTCTATACCTGGGCTGTTTGATGCATGTCAGATGGATTCTAAAACCTGCCCCATTTAATTGCTCAATGAAAATCTGAGCAATGACCTTCAGGCAAAATAAAGAGCATTTAGTAAATTAGTTTTCTGTTGGATTCACAGTTTCTTTAAACACAGATGTGCATGAAGGAACTGGGTGTTAAACTTACTATAAAACTGCATGCTTAGTAATAGTATGAGATTATTCTGTCTCCCCCAGTGGCTAATCTGAAGCTGTGGCAAAAAGGAGCCTAAGAAGAGATTTTGAAGAAGTCAAAAGATAACTCATCAGATGCTGATTAGATCTAGTGACAAATTTATCAACAATAATTTAGTTAGTGAAAATATTTTCCAGCTTTCCTTTTTATAGATTGTTAGTAAATAATGAGTAGAATTCTTCTACTGATTTGTTCAAAATACCTTGGTGTTTCCCTGAAATTCCCTTTTGGTCGTATTTCTTTCATGCCAAGCTTATTGTTCCCTTCTTACCACCGAAAAAATACAACATGTTATTAAAACATATGGAATTATTTCTGTTGTGTGTTAGATATTTCATGGGCAAAACATCTGACATGAGGATCCTGAAAACAGCACAAAAACTTAATATATTTTCTCTAGTTCCATTTTTAAAGGTCAGGGTTCTGAGAAGAGTCATTATAACATGCACACCACCCCACTATTTTCATAGTTTAATTAGTTAAAAACAGCAATGATACACATTTTCAGTGTGCAAACATAAAGAAAGAAATCAAATGAGTGGTCTGGCTGAGTTTAATTAAATCCCTCATTTAAAAGTTCTTTCAAAAAATGCTTAAATTTAGCAGTCTTCTTTTCTTTTCTTTTCTTTTCTTTTCTTTTCTTTTCTTTTCTTTTCTTTTCTTTTCTTTTCTTTTCTTTTCTTTTCTTTTCTTTTCTTTTCTTTTCTTTTCTTTTCTTTTCTTTTCTTTTCTTTTCTTTTCTTTTCTTTTCTTTTCTTTTCTTTTCTTTTCTTTTCTTTTCTTTTCTTTTCTTTTCTTTTCTTTTCTTTTCTTTTCTTTTCTTTTCTTTTCTTTTCTTTTCTTTTCTTTTCTTTTCTTTTTCTCCCCCAAATACTAATACTAAGCTTGTTTACAAAACTTGCTGTAGAAAGTGAGCAAGAAAAGATCCCCAAACCCCACGTGGAAGAATGTGGAGCAAATACACTGCAACAACTGGAACAGCTCTCTGTGGAAAATGCATTGCTCAGCAGTAGGGATAATTCATTAATATTTCCAAGCTAGGAAGATTTGGAGAAGAATCCACTTGGAAGAAACCCAAGATAGAATACGCCCAATTACTGGGCCTTAAATGCTTTCAGGATTTTTTAGAAGGCTGTGCTGGTTCATACAGACAAGTGTTCCCTTTTGGCATCCCAGCCTTTCTTGGGCATACCAGCAGCCTGTGTGCAACAGCCTAACCTCATCAGTGGAGGGCATCAATCCAGCCTTCTCTTGGCAGCTTTGATTTCCAATTGTCTTCACTATTTATTATTCACTGAAGAGGTAGCTCGTGTACAGACATTAATGATGTTCACGCAGCTTTTAAAACTTTTAAATAGTTATCTGGTAAGCTGCTGGGGAAAGGGAGGGATTAAGGACAATGAAATCATACTGTTTCACAAACACTTTGTCATTACCTTTAACTTAGTGCAATAAATTCCAGCAATCTATCTTAGTGAGACATTTTGTTCCTATTACAGCATGTACAATATGTAAGTAAGAATTTGATGTCCAAACCAGACATGCAAAAGTTGGCTTGAAACATCACTGTCTTAAAATGTATAGCATTCTTTATATGGTAAAACAAATCTAACATTAAAGTGAGTAGAGCTGTCAAGAGACACAAACTCTAGCTGACAAATATGACCCTGGTTATGTTGGCAAGGATGTACACTCGGATAGGCTGGTCAGAATTGGTAGCAATGCTTTCAATGTTTAAGGTAAAATTTCTCAAACAGTGTTGTCAGAGATGTTCCAGTTACCATTAACTGAGACCCTGACTGTCCAGTCTCCCTCCACTTGTTTATTCCTATGCGAGCTACCTCCACCCAAGTCAGTCTGTGTGTGAACAATTGTATGGAATCAAATCCATTAATGTGACTTTGATGCATTTGAGCACTTCATCTTTCCATCTGTCCTACCCCAGTAACATAGCCTTTATGTTGACACTTTTTATAGTCCAACAGTTTAGACAGATCTCACAGATCTCTAATAACTATTATTTCAGGTAGCATTTTAATGTTGTTAAGATCAAAACTTCTTTCTCTTTAGACTCTTTCGTTTCAAGCAGACAAGTCTCTTCTACCCTGATCTTTACAATGGACAACTTCCTGCCAACACAAATTTCGTATATTAAATATTTAGCTCACTGTTTCAAACATCTTTGTCCTCCTTCCCTTCTGTTTTTGTAGTTATCAACAGTAATACTGCAAGAAGTGAGAGGAGGTTTTCCTCTGTCACCTCTTCTTGTCCATTGTTTTTAAACTCAAAGTTCTTCCAGAACAACCCTTAAAAGCTCTGTTGTCATACCCATGTAATGGAAAGTACATTCATTTGCATTTCATTCCAGCTAAGCATATAATTATAAGCAAATAGCTATATGAACTGCCATTCTAAATTGAAAAAATCCATCTGAATGTACACTTTAGGCAAATTTAGGTCACCAACATGGTCAGAATTAAACTCATATTCACATTTGAATGAATATTCATGGAAAAAAATTCAAGAGACTAATCTAACAGAACGTGCAACAGAATTACCATTCTTACAGCTATTTCTCCACGGAATGTTATGACCCAATGATATGAAAAAATTAGAAAAAATGTGCTCAAATTTCTAAGCCAGTCTTAGTGCTTTCTGTGGTCTATGTTCTCCCACTCTGAATCCTCATTTGCTCAAAATCTAGCTGGCTAAAGAAGGATGTAGGTTTCTGAAGATTGTCTCATCCTGCTTTGGTAAATTTTGCATTTTCCCTCCCTTTCCCCCCCCCCCCCCCCCCCCCCCCCCGAATCAGATGATAATTGAAATTGAAAGGATGCTCAGGAATTTTCTGTGTCAGTGCCCTGCTCTGCATAGAGTTAACTATGAGGTTATATGAACTTATTCATGGTCTTATTGAGGGAGAACTGCAAAAATTTCAAAGAATGGAGCCTGTATTACCTCTCTGGTAAGCTTGCTACACCACTTGACTATCTACATAGTGATATTTTTCCTTTTATCCAGTATAAACCTCTGCTATTTCAGTTTGTGCCTATATCTCTCTTTCTCTTGCTGTGCATCTGCCAAAAAAGTCTGTCAAGTGATGCCGTGTACTGTGCAGTCTACCTAAAACTAAATACTTTTAATACTGCAAAATTCTCCTGGGATAGATAATTATAACACACTCATATGTAACAGACTTGTGGCCCAACTTTGTAAAGAAAGGAGATAAGAGGAGTCATTAACTACTTGAAGATGTTTTTCCATTGGAATAGAATGCTAAAGGAAATTATTTATATGGTAAATATTTTCAGAACTAGTAAATCTCATACAAAAGAAAGATGCTCTTCTTATGCTGCATATAGGCTAATGAGGCCATTGATTGATTATTGTCTCCCCCTCTAACGTGAAGTAGAATAATTTTAAAAGAAAGTTGATTAGCTGGAGAGGATTTGAAAGATACAATATAATAATTAAAAAATTGGAAATCTACTCCAAAATGAATGGATACCCCAATTTTTTCAAAGGTTTTGTTCTAGATTCTTAAGTTATATTTTCAATATATCAATGCAAAGACCTGAAAATTTCTCATTGAGTATGCTGAAAAACATATTTGTGCATTGTTCAACACATTAAATTTAGACATAGACACTGATGCAATATTTTCTTTCTATTATTAGCATTTTGCCTTTCTAAAAAGTGATGCTTATTTGTCTTTTTATCTCCTCTTGTTCCTTCTTTTTCTTTCTTTCTAGGGAATTATTACATTGCAAGATCAGACCTGACTTGTAATAACCTGAGCAAAGCAGCAATGATTTTATAGATTTGTAGGCATAATCGGTTTTGAGATGGCATTCTTGAGTGTGGAAACTCCTTCGCTTGAAGGCATGCTTTCTCAATTTCTCAAAAGAACTCTCAATGAGTTCTATCCAAATAGGAAATGTAACCAGTATAAGCCTCTCTAATTTTGCAAAGGCTGCAAAGGACATAAAAGTTCTGTCCTACTTTGATTTCTCAGGCAATGTCAAGTGCAGCTGAGTAATAGGTACTGTTACTCAAGGGTACATAGATTTCTAACTCTCTTTAGTTCCAGTAGGAGAGAAGAAACAAAATTGTGCAGATCTATCTTCAACCTAATATCCCAAATCCAGGATGTATAAGAGTCCTTCAAAATTCCTGTAATGTTAATGGATACACATCAGTATCACTGAAAGGGTTTCATCTTAACACTACAATTACTGTTTTGGATAGGGTGAAAGATTTCCCTTCTGGAAGGCCTCCGTTCTCTGCAGCATGAGCTTGGATAAATAGCTTGGACAGTCATCTAGCAGTGCCATAGAGTTCTGTCTCAGGTTGAGCTATATCTCACTTAAAAAAAGTAAGGAAAAAAAACAACAACTAATGACCTATGGTAGGATAAAAGAATTATCAAGTTGTGATTTATTTTTATCTCTATCACTTCACCTTTTGTTCTGTATGCAAGTAATGTTTCTCCGACTCCTGTAAAAAAAAAGGACATATACAAGTAAGAAAAATATATACACATATATGTACAAGTACATATATGTACATACATATATATGCATCTTCCAATAAAGCATTCAATTTCAAAAAGTGAACATTTTTTGTTCAATGACTGGATAATTTGTAGGCATTAAGTAATTCATGTTAACTGAAAGCCTCAGAGAACTGAACAGAAATATATCTTTTAAGTTCAGGGGAATCTCATTTCAAGTTTCAAATCTGTGACTTAGACATTTATAGGAAAGGACTATAATGATCACAAGTTTGTATACTATATGATGATTTACAGATCTCTAACAAAATCAGGCCAAAATAGATTTTAGATGGAGTTCTGCTTTGAGAATTTGAAGTGAAACTTGAGGATCAGCTGTATAATATGTTGCTCTATTCAGCCAAGTGGTGAGGTTTTAAATAGCACAGTCACTGACAGCCAAAGGAATTCCATCTTGAAGAGGACAATTTTATTCAGTTGAGGCTATTAACAATAGTTACATTCCCATGATAATTAGAAATAGTATCTAGAGTCATAAAATGTCAGAAATGTTCATAGGAACTTGCAAAGATAGCAACAGCATATTCTCTACTTCCATGAACTATCCCTACAAATCTATTATTATTTAGGTTGCATTGAATAAGGGTAGTATGACTTTTAATTTTGTTTTAATGAGTAATAAACATTGCTTGTAAATAGTTACAAATACTTATTTAAAGATTGATATTTATTAAGCTCTTGAGCAATTTCATTTATGAAACGTATTTCTGCAGCTGATGAATTTGACTGACGAAGTATGATAACACCAGAACCAAAGAAAACAATGAAACTCACTCTTGGCATGAATTAATAACCCATTCCTTCCTTCCTCTCAGATGAAGAATGGTTTTTAGTAACTGAAACTGGAGTGTCTTATTTCAGCCTAAACAACCTTGATCTGCAGGCCTCAAAGCAAAAGAAGACTATATGCCAGATGTAACTTTGGTATTTTCCTATTTAATAAAGGTTGAATATAAGTGGGAGTAAAACTAATGCTCTAATGAGCAGGAATAAAACTCATGTCCACCAGTGTCATATTTGCAGATGATAATATAATCCATATGCTCCTGCATTCATTCATGGATGTTACTAATTAGATTTAAAAACCAAAAACCAAAAAACAAACAAACAACAACAACAACAAAATAAAAAAAAAAACAACCCAGCATGTAAGCCTTTGCTCACAGTCCCAAGAAGTTTACTAGTTTAAAGCTGTTAACTTTGCTATTCATTTGGTATTTGGCATACACTAACAAAAAATGCCACTTCTGAATTTTCAGTCTAAAATAAGTAAATATGATACAGAAAATATTTTGTATTCTTTAAGCCAGTGGCAGAAGTGACTGCAACAAAACACTGGCAGATATTCTGGAGAAATATGTCGAGTATATATGTATATGTGTAGGTATATCAGGAGAAAAACTGACATGTTAAGTTGATTTTGTTTTGTCATTTATTTTAATACTAATGAGTTTACATGTAGGCATATATAGTAGGCAGTGACACTGTTTACATCAAACTACAGTCTGAAGAGCTTAATTAACTAATCTGCAACAAAAACAAATTACTTATGTCTACAATCAATAAAAATAAACAATGTTCTAAATAAAATTAATTAAGCAAACCTATAGTGATTGACAAAAGAAGATATTTTTTTTCTAATGACATAGGAAATATAAAAACACATTTTCACATTTAAGATGATGTTGCACCTGTGCTGATTTAACTTACTTCCTAGATCCACCATGGATGTATTCACACATACTGAATATCAGCATGTAACCTCCCCATGCCTGTGTAAACGTGTAACTTTAGCCTACTGAATGGGTATACACAATGGCTTTTATTGAATTGTTTCAGGTTTCCTATCAAGGCTTTGTCTCTGCTCTTCTATCTGAGTGTTCAGATTTCTAGAAGTGATTCTTTGATGTGTGCTCATAAACACAGAGGGATTTCCTCTCCCTTCTTCCCTTCAATTCTCTCTTTGTGCTTGGAACAATAATTCAACTACCAGCTTTTGTCTGTGCTGTATTTACAGCTATGCTCC
The DNA here is from genome assembly GCF_026119805.1 of Tympanuchus pallidicinctus. NCBI lineage: Eukaryota > Metazoa > Chordata > Aves > Galliformes > Phasianidae > Tympanuchus > Tympanuchus pallidicinctus. Next base: position 45,257,809 of record NW_026294618.1, on the reverse strand, counting down.
TCTCAAAGGGCAGGCATATTTATTTAGTATGGGAAGGGCTGAGATGCATTCAGTAGAAGCATTTTTGGAGAATCTCTTTTGGTATTCTTGCAGGCAGCACTGAAAGGAGAGCAGCTCCTCCAGTACGAAGATGCTTTATCTGTCACTTTTACTGTTTCTCACCAGCTGATGCATTATGATACAGCCATTTTCATTTTGTCATTATGCCTTTACAGGTGAGACTTCATCACTGCAAAAAAAAGGCCCTCTCTCTTTTGTTTTGACACTGCTCATTCTCAAACTGGTTTGGCAAGTCATTTATAAATTACCTCACATGTACGTAAAATGATCACCAGCATTCAGAAATCTCTGTACCTTGTGGCTGAAAGTTCTATAAAGAACATAATAAAACCATGCCCTCTCCAGCCAAAAACAAATGGCCTAACATCCTCCACCTCAAATCTTAATAGAGAAGACCTTAAAAGAATAAATCGGTACCTTCTCAAAATCCTATAGTCTCACATATGGTACTTCCTTTCCTTCCCCTTCCTCTTTCTCTACCCTTCCCTGCCCTCTTCTCCCCTCCTCTACTGTCCTACCCCTCTTCTCTTCTCTCCTCCCAATTCCTCTCCCATTCCTCTTCCCTTCCCCTTCCCCCTTCACCCACCCCATTCACACTCCTTTCTCTTTCTCTTCCCCTTCCCCTTCTCCTTCCCCTTCCCTGTTTTGTTATCATTAAGACTTGAACTGTAAGGTTCCTTGTGTGTCCTGTCCTTAGACATGCAATATTCCAGTTGGTATGAAATCTATGCGTTTTTTTTTTTTTTTCTTCTCCTTTTTTAAAGCTCTTACAGAGTATGCCATTAAAAATATTTGCTACTCTGAAGTAATTACAACCCCACAGCATTTCCTTCTTCAAAAAATCCTATGGCTATTGGCTATAGTACTGAATAGTTATCCTTCAGGGAGAGAGTATCTCCTCTCCGCTGAAGAAATCACACCTTCTGCAAGCAGTGGTGCTGATTTCTAACTAAATAAAAAAGGTTAACCTTCTTGATGAAGAACATAGTTATTAGTAGATATTGTTACAAGCTTTTATGTTACAGTTTTTTAATAATGACATATAATCTATGTAATGCATGACTGAATGTATGCAACTTAACTACCATACAATTGGTTTTCCTTTTATGCTACTTTTCCACTAATATATTGTTAAGTATTAAATATATCTCACAAATATGTAAGAAGTTCAGGACCATGCTTTTGTTGTCTAAAAAAAACACCTCTGAGAATTTCTTTGAGAATATTTACCCTCAGCCCTTGCTGCTGTCACTCTCTAAGTGAGCTGAAGAAGTAACATCACTCTGGTAAACAGCATTACAGTTTCAAATCGTGGTCACTACTTAGATTTTCCAAATCATTTTATTTTTCCCATTGTGTTTCTGCACTAAGAATCAAATAAACTGTGGACAACAGGTGATATCCATATTCTACTGTGGCCTTTCCTTGAACACTGTGGGGGGGTTTGGACGCCACAATATAAGAAGGGTAGAAAACTATTGGCTTCTAAAGGAGGGCTACAGAGATGGAGGCAGATCTGGAAGGCAAGCTGTATGGGAAGTGGCTGAGATTCCTTGGTTTGTTCAGCCCAAAGCAGAGGAGCTGAAGTGAGGCCTCATGGTGGCTGTAGCTCCTTACAGAGAGTGGAGAGGAGTGCTGAGCTCTGCTCTCTGTGACAGCAACAAGACCCGAGGGACTGGCATGGAGCTGTCTCAGGAGAAAGTCAGGTTGGGGGTTAGGGAAAGAGCCTTCACCAGAAGGTGATCAGGCACTGGCACAGGATCCCCAGGTCATGGACCCAGGCTGACAGAGTTCAAGGAGGACAGTGCTCTCGGACACAAGGTTTTTGTTGATCTGTGCAGAGCCAGGAGCTGGACTTGATGATTCTTCTGAGTCCTTTCCACCAGTTCATGCTATCCATAAAGCAACTAAATTTAGAATGTCAGGGATTTTCTGAAATAAAATCTCAAATCCAGCAAACAAATCAGTTAGATCCCATAAGCTGCTCAATTTGTATACAATGTCTTCTCATGAAATAGACAGTTAGTGAGGGATATTTTTCCTGTCTTTTTGCCTGTCAAATCGTTTGGATGCTTGAAGGGTTCCTCTGTCCCTTAGCAACTCCCAGCCTAGGTCCATCCGCATGCTGGGGGAGCTATTCTGCATTACTTCTGAGCATGCCCAGCTCTGCTCAGTGCGGCTCTTTTGGATGAACAAAAAAATTTCTCTTTCTTTGTAACTGATTTATTTGATTTCTGCTCCTTTCCCCATATTTGTTCACACATGCTTTTACAGACAATAATGTGATATATACACTCCTACATGTCTTGTACCTTATCTTTTACATAGATAAAAAAATGCTGAATTTATAAAATGTTATGTATATATATAACTTGTAATGTATAAAGAACATTATTCACCCATTGGAAGAAAGAATACATTTGCCTTTTTGAAGACATACCAAAAATGAACAATGTTTCCATATAAAAGTTTTGATTTGCTGCTTTGAAGGCCCTGTGTTGTCTGTGTTCAGGTGTAAATGACCTTGTAAATTCACTGGCTTTGTCAGAAAAAAATTCATCCTTACTATCTCCAAAATGATCCTCCATTACACTATGCTCCCTATATTATCTGTGCTATATCTAGCTTTGTGCTGTGTGTCTTCATGAGTGACAGCCAGCCAGTGTACACTAAACTAAAGCAGACTCCAGGATCACATTTGCACCTAAAAGCCATTGCAGTGGAATAGAGAAATCTATCCCAGTGTATTACACACATACCATTGTGTGCCACTCAGCTATGACAGCTGTGGGGCTCTCTTTATTACTATTAGTATTATTATGATTATTTTTACTATTATCACAATCCCATTTTTTAATTCAAAGATCCTGTACTGTATTTTCTTTCCCTGACAGCAGGATTTCTAACACCAAGAAACAAGAGGACGCACAAGAACGGGGGCGTCCAGGATGGCAAACTGGAACCAAGAAGAAGGACCCCTCTCTATGTGTTTTCCTTAAACTAATCCTGGCACTCTGGAAATGACATGAATAGCTAATGCTCTGCATGGCTGCTGGAAGGAGGGGGGCGGCATACAACTCTCATCTGACTGTTTCCTGCTCCTGCTGTCAGAGGGAACTCTGGGAGCGAGAGGTCAGGGGGATAATCCTGCACCTGCAGCACACAGAGGAGCGGGTGCCTGGTTCCCAGCCAGCCCCACCATAATTGATGCTAATTGTTATGGAGCTGCTGCGCCCTTCCATGGAGGAGCAGGTGGGAGCCTTTGTTGCACTTGGACCATTATCCTAATAACAAGCTTACCATTCTTTGCACAGGCTTAGGAGTACAAAGGCATAGGGAATACTTTGGGGAGCCCCTTAAGGGGTTTACTGGACATCTCCTAGCATGATGAAGTAAAAGTCCCCAAGAGTGCAGAATACACTGATGAATAGAAAGGGCATTGTCAGCAAAGCCCCCAATAAACTTTGAGGATGTGACTTTGCATGCTTTAGACTACACCTGATGACTGTTGTGGAGGAAGAGAATTTGCACCCTGTCATCTGTGAGAGGAGTCAGGTGTAAGCAGCCACTTCAGGGACCTAGAAAGCTCCTGGGGGAATCTGCTCTGGAGTTGCCCATCTGTTTGCAAGTTCTGATGTGAAAGGGTGGTCCCAGGAAGGGGCCTGAGAAATGAGGGTAGAAAGCACAGGAGTCCAGCTGCTGAGATGATATTGGATTTTGGTCAAACAAAAAGGCAGTACATGCTAATGTTAAAAAGATGTTTTTTTTTTTTTTCCTCCTCCTCCATGCTTAGAGGAACTGTTCCCCTCCTATGCCCTGGGACACCAAGCAGCCAGCTGGAAGAAAGGAGCTGCCACCAGTCTGAGAAAGGGAACACTGTCCATACTGAAAAATAAATCTCAGGTTTTTGCAATAATGTTGGTGACGTTTTGATAAAATACAGTTCATAAAGGACAAAATCAGAGCTGAATACTGAGGACACAGTAAATAAAAGTAAGTACCCTGAAAGGGGAAAGAATTGCACTTAATCATTTTTTTTTTCCGTGGTGTGTTAAATGATTGCAAAAATAGTAAACCATTTTTACTCAAAAGCCCTCACCTCTATTCCTGTGGGTTCAAAGAAAGAAAGAATTTGAGGGGAAAATAAAAAAAGGAAATAAAGAAAGTGTAGTCTAATTTTAAATGGCTTGTAAATAAAAGTCTGAAAACACCACGCAAAATGGCCTGTGGACCTCTCAGAAGCCAATTAGAGGGTCATTTTAAAAACCCTAGAGCAAATGACCTTTTGGATGGGATTTTCTCATCACTGATACACACAAATATGTGATTTATAATGCAATCTGTGGATTGCATTAAAAAGTTAATGCATGCTGCTTGAGGATGCCACATCCTGCATCAGTTGGTATAGATTATATTGACCATTTTTTGTAATTTACTGTTATTTTTTTTCAGAGCTTGACACTGAGGTGTAGTTAAGCTCCTAATTTAATCATGTGCCTCTTAGCTTTATGGGATCACTATGCCTAGGGAAGCTGACATGATGATTCATTAAATAGTTACACTTTCAGAACTGAAAAAAGGTAGATGAAAAGAAGAAATATTCTTGAAAACATTAGGTTACAAGCAGAAAGGGGAGAAATCATTTATGGAATATTGTAAACCCATTCAAACACCACAAAGAAACATTTTTAGACATAGATGTTGGATTAGTCAGGGGTCAACCATGAGAGCCATGCATCATCTACTCCAAATTCCTTCTCATGTTCCCGTAAATGCTGTTAGCCTTTGCAGTTTTTAAAACTCATGTATTAAGTCTATAGAAGTCATTAATTTAGCTCAAGAACCATGGTAATAGAAAAATAAATCAAATCAAACGAAAAATAGAAAGCAAATAACTCCAAACCCACCGCCTCGGCTTCTTATTTCTACTCTTAGTGCTTGAATCTTAAAGACTTGACTTTCCCTGTAACCAGAGGATTAGAAACCAATTTCATTTCTTGAGAAAATGATATTTGAAGAAAATTTTCAGAAATCATAGAGTTCCAGTAATTGAAAAAAATCTCATCTCTTACAGTTCTTCAAAATACTGCAAAACTGACTTCAGTTTGTAGTATCAGAATGCCAAGAATATTCAGAGGCAAGATTTAATCACGTAATCAATTTCATCAAGAAATTGGAAAGGAAAAAAATCTTGACAATAATCAACATTCTGACTGAATTATTGTGTGGAAAAATACAGATCATGGCTTGAATGAGTGAATAGCCTGTGAAAAAGAGCTTGTATTATCTTGGGAACACGTGTAAACTGATTCTAGTTTCTGCATGTAGCTAGAAGAAACTTGTCTGTGAGAAACTGCTCTGTAGCTGCAACTAAGTGTACTTATTTGCTTCCTGTGAATTATGATGTTTATCCTGATACATATTGCTTTATTTTCTCCTGCAGTTATTTTAAATGTCCATAGTAGTAAAGATTGCCATGCACATCTGGAACTTAAAGCAGAGCTTCAACCTTGAGCAAAAAATCTCAGCCAGACAGAAGTATTAAATAATTTGCTTTTGAGTCATCAGTTTCCCCACCTTTGGAAATTTCAAATCCCTCATCTGAGAGTTCTATACTCTTCATAATCCCCATAAATCTTGAAGTAGCCCAAGGTTACGAGCAAAGAGCATCCACATCAGTGTGTTTTTATACATCATAACTAAATCATAATCATAACTATTATCACTTTAGGTAACATAAGAAGTAGTTAGATATGAGAACCAAAACAATAAACTAAGTACTGTACTTTATCCTCCTTCTAGCACTTTAGTCCCTTTGGCTTGCTTTGTCCAATATAGTCAATTTGCAATGTAGATCATCAAGATTTCCCTTTTCTCTTCAAGATTATGTACTTCAGTTTCTTTAAATTCCTCTAAATTAGCCAATAGATTGTCACACTACTGCCACTGCTTTTGTTCCCTTTGACATCTTGCTGACCAGCTGCCATCAGTATCCCCTGCGGGAGAAAGCACAGGGTGGACACTCTAATGGCTGGACACCTCCAATACCAAAAACGTGGCAGAGACAAACTAGCCTGCTGCCCCCGGTGGTATGAATACCTCTCTATTAAACTGATTAACGTTAAATTGACTTCACATACTTTCTTTGGGATCGATGAATCTCTTGCAAAATTGCTGATGCTTTTGTGTTACAATTATATTGGTTATTCTGTCATTTATTACACTAATTTTTTAGCAAATTTGCTGGGAAATTAACCTGAATAATGGGTATGATTTCTACCTTTTTTATCTCATTGGCTAAGAGGAGATGAAGTGACTTGGAGTTGTCTGGCCTAGCCTGCTTAACCTTGCAGGCTGCTTTTTTTCCAGAAGGATTCAAATTCACTGAGAGATGAGCAGTGAAGTTTCAGACAGATGCATACTGTAAGAAGTCTTCCTGAGTATGTGTCCTCAAATGCCAGAAATACAATGTTTGGTGGGCACTGTATAAGGTTGACAATCTGTAAGTGGCTTGTGGCTAGCAGAGGAAGAAAGATATGAGCTAAGCTGTAAGTGAAAGTGGAACAGACACCAGCTGTATGATGTCCACACAGATATCTAAACTGAGAGAAAAAGCTGTAACAGGTCTGTTGGTGTCACTGTACTTTAAGATGCACTGCATAATCCTGGCATGTCCATGGTGCAGAGAGAAATAGATCATTCCCCAGGAAAATTGCATCACCCATCAGCCATGGAGGTAGCAGGGTTAGGTAAAATATAATATTCCTCTCCTTGATGGAATCCTTGAGAAGCAATGAACTAGAACACATTGTTCCTGTCTTAGAACTGGAGTAAGAGCTGCAAAGCTTATCTTTTCACGATCTCTTTGGCTGCCCTTTATTTCCATTTCAGGCAGGACATAATGGAAGCAACATAGCAACACTAGCCAAGAAAATTAGAGCAGTGACAGCATCAGAGTTATGCACTACACCAGTATAATTGCCTGAAAATTATAACACTTATGCAAAGAACTAATATTTGTATTCATTCTAGATACTGAGGACTAATTTTCTGATGAGAATGACAACAATTAGGATGCTATTTTTCACACATTCCCTCAACAGCCTGAGTAAAACAAGAGACTTTACATATTGGCAGAAATGGCAAGTGATCCATATTCACTTTCCCATATTTTATGAAGATTCTTGTCTAAAAAAGAAGAAATCTATACATTTGATAGAGTGTAATGCTGGCTAGTGAAAAGAAAAAAAAAACAAAACACCAAAACCCCACAAAAGAAACCATGCAAAAAGAAATAGGTGATTATTAATGTGCTCATGTCTGCTGTACACACAACATCATATCTGTCAGAATTTTCTGTTGTATGTCTGTCTTACTAGCAATAATGGAATGGGTGTGGCTTTGTTATTTTCAAGACTCCATGCAAAAGCCTTTTGTGGAGCTTCATGAATTCTCCTACAGTACATTATTAGCTTACTGCCTAGAAATATTCAGCTTGATCTTCCATCCATTTAATTTAGGGTGTACTTGCAAAAAAAAAAAAAAAAAAAAAAAAAAAAATCTTGTTTATTGTGAAAGATAAAGAAATATGAGACCGGCTTGCCATGCAAAGAACAAGTTGGCATGTTGCTTCACAATCTCATAGTTCTCATGTGCTTGTAGTCAATTTTCACAGGGATAAAAGATCTTCGATCTTAGTGAATGACTTCCTTCTATTTTCAATAAGTCAATAAGCCATTTTCTTTCCTTGAAAAAGTATTTTCATGTAAAAGTTTTATTCAGTTTTCTTTCATGGAAATACTAATATGTCAGAAATCATATTGACTAAAGGTCAGAGGAATAGAATGGATTTAATTAAACAAATCCTAATGAAACCCATGGAATTTCATTAGGACCTCGGGGTCCTGATGGACGAGAGACTTAACATGAGCCAGCAGTGTGCTCTGGCAGCTCGAAAGGCAAATGGGATCCTGGGCTCCATCAGGAGAGGGGTGGTCAGCAGGGAGAGGGAGGTGATTGTCCCTCTCTACTCGGCTCTTGTGAGGCCCCACCTGGAGTACTGTGTCCAGGTGTTGAGCCCTCAGTACAAGAAAGACATAGAGATCTTGGAAAGGGTCCAGAGGAGGGCGACTAAGATGATCAGGGGGCTGGAGCACCTCCCCTATGAGGACAGGCTGAGGGAGTTGGGCTTGTTCAGCCTGGAGAAGAGAAGGCTGCGGGGTGACCTCATTGCAGCCTATCAATACCTGAAGGGAACCTACACCCAGGAGGGGAGTAAACTCTTCAGAAGGGCTGACAACAGCAGGACTAGGGGAAATGGATCCAAGTTGAAGGAGGAAAGATTTAGGTTGGATGTTAGGGGGAAGTTCTTCACGAGGAGAGTAGTTAGGCCCTGGAACAGGCTGCCCAGGGAGGTTGTGGATGCCCCGTCCTTGGACGTGTTCAAGGCGAGGTTGGATGGGGTCCTGGGCAACCTGATCTGAATGTGTACGTTTGGTGGCCCTGCTAGGCAGGGGGGTTGGAACTACATGATCCTTGAGGTCCCTTCCAACCCGGGTGATTCTGTGATTCTGTGAATTTTAAAAGACATTTCTAAAAAAAAAATGTGGCAAAGAGCATTATCAGTGAGCTTGGGATTGGTTATTAAACTGGAAAGTTTGAAATAGCTCAAGAATTTGGAGTTAAATTTTAAATAAAATTTGTCAGACAATGAGAATGTGTCTGCTTTGAAGTAGTCATAATCATTAACAAATAATTTAGTTGTGACTAAATTTTGTATTGAGATAACTAATCACATTTAAATTCAAACTTTAAAACAGATTTTCACATCTTATCTACCAACCTCCTCCAGTTCTGCAACAAAAATGCTCCAAAAATATTGTTGGAGATTAAAGATTTTTTATACCACACAGCACAGATTAAGTTCATAGTCACTGCAGACTTTTTGCCTAAGGTCATCAGTAAATGAAAGGTCTAGCATTTTCTTTCTTTTTTTTTTTTTTTTTCTTTTTTTCTTCTTCCTACAGTGTTTTTCAGTCATGCTTATTCCTGAACAGGTGCCACAAACACCATTAAAGCTATTGCAATGTTTGCTGTATTTCTACCTTTGCGCTCTACAGAATCTGTTAACTTGTTTCAGACCCTGTGAGAAGCAGTCCAAGCAATTTTGGGATTGCTTTGAAGACCCTTAGTTGCAAGTTATTAATTGCATATTGTTAATAATGGATATGACTGAGAACGAGTGTAGTAATTCCCACTGAAGAAAATGGCTCTTTGCCAAATAATTTTGCAGTAATGGTGACAATTATGAAATCTACTGGGCATAAACTGAAAAAAAAATAGGGAATGCCTCTTCAATATATTCATCAATTATTCTCTTAACTACATTTTAAAAGTGCATCTGGACACTGGACAAAGTCCTCAGAATCCAAATTAGCAGAAGACAAGCTCTCCTCACAGCACAACAGGGGAATTCAACCAAATGCATTTATTATACTCTGAAATCACAGCTGACTTCTAGCCGTGCCAAAAAAAAGAGGTTTACACAAACTGCTCATAATTTTTTAAGCACTGATTACAGCTGAAGTGATTTTTTCCTTTTTTTTTTTTTTAATCAGAATTTGTTACTTTAGTGCTATGCCATAGAACATAAACTTTGCCTAAGTCCAGAGACTTGTATATTAATGAAAATGCAGTTACAGAAGAAAAAAAATATATTTATGTTTCATCAGGACCTAAAAAAAGGAAGAAAAAATTGTACTCATTTCCTAACTTATCTTTACAGAATAGTAAATTGTAAATAAGAGCTCTCCTTTAAAAAATGACTGCCTTTTAAGACAAACATAGAATGTTTTCTTGCTTTACTATGTTTTCTTGAAGTTAGCATAAAAAAATGTCTAATACAAAACCCTGAAATCCCTAACCAACAATGAAAAGTGTAATAAAGTTCAGATTTTCTCAGCAGTATTAAACAACCAAAAGGCAGAATGTATGAAAGGTATCTTCTTACACATCTTGGAAACCTCACTTGTATAACTGGTTAAGGTTATGGCAAAAAAAATACTATTAGTTACATTATAGAGGTGAGAAAGATAGAATTTTGGTCTTCAAAAAATAAGTGGGAACTTTGTAAATCAAAATGTCTGTGTATAATCAGTAGAGAAGATTACACACATGGAGTACATCTTTCAAAATATGCTTTGTGTGTGTGTGATTTGTGTTTGTTTTTTAGGTTTTTTTGTTAGTAATTTGTTCATTCAGGATTACAAGGAATTATTTTAGGAATGATTTCCTACACTGTGAGATATGCCAAAGCCTCATGGAAATCATTTCATTTTTTCTTTTTTCACCCATGGATCACTACCATCTCTTAGTCTAACTGCATTGCTAAGATATTTGCTGACTAGAAATTATCACACGTATTCTATAACTTTGCATAGTTACCAAAATGGGAAACCTCAGGAAATCTTTGATATTTCACTTACATTTTGTGCTAACTTTATTCTTTGATGTCTACGAGGGCTGCTCCAAAAGTATTGTCCCCATTTTATTATGTTTTCCCACGATGTCAGAGACAAATGTTAGTGGTTTGGCAGTAGAGGCTGAACCTTCCCACCAATATTTCATTACATTTTGTTGCCATGTTGATGACAGCAACACTGGGTCACCTCTACTGGGGCAGATTTTTATGAGCAGGCTCTTGTTCATTGCTGGCAAAAATGCACAGCTAATGGTGGTGACTGTGTTGAAAAAAAATTTCTAGCTGAGAATTTGCTCATGAAATAATGTTATTATGCTCTCTGTATGTGTTCTAGTTTCAATGGAAATAAATTGATATTACTTTCAGAGTGACCTATGCATTTTGCCTCATTACCTTACTTTCATACATGTATTCCTTCACTGAACTATAGAAACAGACAGCATAAAATAAATAACTCTATGTAGAGTAGGTTTGATCGAAACAGCATTTTCTGTATTTAGTCAGGTAGTTTCTTTTAAAAAAATCACTTTTGTACCAGATTGTATCAGTCTGAATAAGTAAATAATCACCTAAGAATTTCCTGTCACTATGCTCACATATTCCAGGTTTGAAAGCAAGAAGCATTTTGGGGGTAAACTGTATAAAATGAGTGCTGTTTCTTCCTACTTCAATATTTAATTAAAGAGAAGATATTCTACATAAAAATTATTATTTTGTCACCTGTAGTTCATTCCATTTGCTTTTTGGCACATTGGCATGCTTTTGGTTTAGGGATTGCCTTCTTCACAAACTGCAGAGAGTTAATCACAAGCCATATTCTGATGAAGGTAGCTTCTGTCCTCGATAAAGTCCAGGGCACACTATTTCACTAAGGTATTGTTGCTTTGCAATGTGAGAACAAAGACTAGAATGGTCCAAGATACAGGGAATGGTCCAAACCTTAGAGTTGAGGCCAGGGGATGTTAACAAGGAGATTAAGGAACTATTTGGCAGCAGGTCCAAAATCTCTGGTTTATCTCTGAAAAATTAAGAGCCTGGAACAAATTATTCAGCTCAGAAGAATTGGAATAATTCTCATGTCCCTAACAGTGAGAGGCTGAGCAATGTCCTGGTCTCAGAAATGTTGATCAACTTCAGGCTTGCCAGTCTGAATGACAAATATGCTAAGTAAGGATGCCAAAAAACAGCTTTATTCTGGGCAATTGCCTCTCCTGTCACCTGGAGAGTAGCACAGAATTCTGCTTTGAGAGTATTTGACACTTCATCTCTCACCTCAGAGAGTAATTTTTGGCTTACAGTTATTGCTTGTTGTTTTGACTGTGGTAGCACACCTATAATTAAATGTATATGCTACCTGACTGATGCTTGCTGAAATAGCCTTAATATCCAATCATTAAGCTCTCTTTTCTTAGCTTTGCCAAAAGTTCGTATTTATTTGAGGTGAAGAGTCAAGATCCCTAACTCAATATTTATGTGCACAAAGGCTCTTGACAGCATATCTCAAGTGTTTCTCACTGCTGCAAGTACTTCTAATGAAATAACTCTTTAAAGGGCCATAGCAATAATGTGTCCCTCCTGGTAAAAATATGTGGTGCAGTATATAATGTATATAATGAAGCACTAGTCTTAAATTTTTCTAAAAGTTTGAGAAACTCAGAGGTCAAGATAAAATTCAGTCTTCTGATTACTAGCTTGAAATACAATGCCCGTGGAAAGACTTAATTTTGTTTGTTTTTTCTTTTTGCCCATGTTTTCCTATTGACCTCAGTGTAACTTGCAGATGTAAACAATTGTAATGCACTCAGAAATACTCCTCTTTGGATGTTTGCAATCTCTTTCCTCCTTTTGAAGGTCACATGGCTGCATAGATCCCATCTCAAGCAGGTAGACACACTCCTGCTCCATCTGTCAGCACAAAATCCAAAAACTAAGAAAGCTAATGCATCTTCCATCCCTGTACTTTTTAGCTCTTGCTCTATCTCTTGCATATGTATACTCAAACACAATATACAGCAATAGAAGGGAAATATTTCGAAGGTCTAGCCCCAGGTCCTAATTAAACCCTGGGAACTGGCAGTGCTGAGCTGGTGGGAAAAAAAGGCTTCTGATAGGTACCAAAGTTTCATTGCCTAAAGCAAAATGACAAAGGAAGAAGGAAGATACTTTTATTTACCTACCTGACTCTCACCTTTGCAAATGCATCTGTATTTTATGGGTTTGAAAGATGCTATGCCTTGTGATTGTGATGACTGTTTAATTAACAAAGATCTTGTTAAATCCCTACACAGTTATTTTAATTATAAATTTTTAATGACAAATTTGATTAGGATCCCACTAATTTAGACAGTCATTTAGATACTGTGAGGTCACATAAATGCATACACTTTTTATAGAAAAAAATGAACTCAGATAATGGATTTGGCTTTGAAACCATAAGCATGACATTTTCATGGGGAATCCATGTCACTCAAGAGAAAGGCTGCTTAGTCTAAACATACAAGCAGTTCCCTTTTGTTACAGAAAATGTCCACCTCTTGCAAACGGTCCAGCCTACCAATGGTATACCTTCTGGATCAGGAGATAGGTAAAAGCAGATGAAATTATCAGATCTGCAAAGAATGGTTTGAGAAGCTCTGAGGAGAAGAATTTGGGAGTGTCAGTTGATGAGAGACTCAACACAAGCTGGCAGTTCGCACTTGTAGCCCAGAAGGACAACTGTATCCTGGGCTGCATCAAGAGAAGTCAAGGATTTCTGATTCTGTCTCTCTACTCTGCTCTCACAAGACCCCATTTGGATTACTGCATCCAGTTTTGGGGCCCTCACCAAAAGAAGGACATGGAACTGTTGTAGCAAGTCCAGAGGAGGATAGCAAAGATGATCGGAGGACTGAAGCACCTCTACTATGAGGACAGGCTCAGAAAGTTGGGACTCTTCAGCAGAGAGAAGAGAAGGCTCTGGAGGAAACCTTACACAGTGGCCTTCCAGCACCTGAAGGGGGGAAGATTTAGACTAGAGATGAGGAAGAAATTCTTTACTGTGAGGGTGGTGAGACCCTGGGACAGGTTGCCCAGTGAGGTTGTGAATGCCTCCACTCTGGAAGCATTCAAGGACAGGCTTGATGGGGCTTTGAGCAACCTGATCTAGTGGGAGGTGTCCCTACCTAAAGTGGGTGTTTGGAACTAGATGACTTTAAAGGTCCCTTTCAATCGAAACCGTTCTATGATTCTATGATGCTGTGATGCACAGGATTATTTTTTTTTCTTTTTTAGTGTTATGACACATAAATGAGAACAAAAAAAATGTTTTGTTATCCCTTGGGAATGAGATCAAAATGGTTGATATTTCTTGTCCAGGCTTGTCTAGTGAATCAGAGGATATTTTTAAGTCATTCTGCTTTCTTTGGTCATGACTGATTATCTGGTTTATCTTTTTTCCTGCCCTTTCTTTTCCCGGAACTTGTTTAGTCAGTTAACTGTATGGTTTTGTGTGTTCAACATTGTGCTTTTTATTTCAGTGATTTGTCACTCCTCCAAAATCTAAAACATTAGTGCCTCTTGCAGCTTCACCTTTGCTATGTGTTTCAGTGACCAGCTGTTAAATATTTCTCCCTTTTATGTGCCTTGGATACATACAAAAATAACTGCTACACATATTTTCATGATACAGCAGTGTTCTGAAAGACAGCTTCATAATTTCTATTCAATAAAAATTGAACTGTGGGAAATTCTTTGTAACCCTGCCTGTGCATTTTTCTGGGTTATTATTGATAATACAGTACTCTAACAGAATTATAGTAGTCATCTTGTACAGTAGTGAGTGGGACTTGCTGCACATATTCCAGCCCTAAGTGGTAAACATTAGAATACAGATTTTGTCTCAGAAAGGTTTCTTTTGACTTAAAGGCAAAGCTTGTACTTCGGCATTCTAGGTCTCATCATATATGAAGATCTATCTTCAATTAGACCATTTAATCAATTTTGAAAATTATAAACTTATATATCTAGTAATCTATTTGATAATACGTAACTGATAGAGACAAAAACATTAAGATGTATCATAACATGTAAGAATATTATTCTGTTCTGTTAATTTTACTATTGAGCTCCTGTTTGTTCAAAATGAGTTATTTTTCATTTATGATTTGAATTGTGGAAATATCTTGAAAATACAGAGTAAACAAAATGAAACACTTTCCACAGATAAATAGTTAATTTAAGCTATAGAGGAGAATAGATTACATTTGTTTGTATACTGTGAAACTTAACTTTGAAAGCTAACATCTAGGTTTCTTTCATTACCTCAGATTCAGGATGCTCTGTTTTTCCCACTCTTTTTCTTATTTTATTCTCTTTGCCTGATCTTTTTGAAGAGCAGTCCTGTGCGGAATGCCAAAAGACCAACAGCCTTTTGACTAATCATTATCTGATGATACAGTATACACATGAGATTTCAAAAGTTCCTATATTAATAACTCAGTGACTGGTATTACAATATTGTAGTCATCCATTAGAAGGGTACTATATTAAGGTACAGTGTAATTATATCAAGTAGCAGTAGAGAACTGTGTTTTGTAGAGACTGTCTTTAAATTCAAATCACTGTAAGCATACTATTGTCAATCATTTACACAGGTTGAATGAAATACCTTTACTTGTTTTGACTTGTCAAAATTCAAGAACAACATAAGAAAATAATCACTGCCATATGTATTTGTGCAACTTCTAACCCTAAAATAAAAGCTCAGGAAGTAAGCATCAAAGTTTTAGCAGTTTATTTACAGATCACTCCAAGAAAGAACTACCCAGAAAAGAACAGGGTATGGAGTTCTGGAAAAGACAACAGCACATCAGCAAAGAAGAATAAAAGAACAGAATTATTGTTCAAAGTAAAACACACCACTGCAATGGTAAATTGAATACTGGAGCAAAGAAAGGTTTTCATATATCCTACTGCATCTGCAAAATTAAGATTTCCACATATAATAGTCTGCCATAGTTTTCCTTACATATTTACAGCATTTCAACATTTTTGAAGTGGGAATTTTTCAAAGCCACTACAAAATTTGTTGATTTTATGTAAAAGCCATTTATGGAACATATATATTAATATAACAATAAGAATTATATACATATGGAGAATTCATTAATTTTCTTCTGAAATCATTAAAAATCTCGATAGAAATAGAAAATGAACTCTTGATTTTTTTGTTCAGAGTTGACTCAGGCAAATCCTAGTTGAGATACAGTTTACACCAGCAAAGTACACAAATCTACTAAAGGAAAGTTTTTGCTAACACAAAAATCTTTAACACATTTTAATTTTGGACATGACTAAAAATTCACCAGGACATAGACCTCAATCTTCATAAATATGTTTCCCTACAAAGACACAGCAAGATAAGAATGAGGTAGCTTTTTTAAAGGCTGGGAGCTAGAAGAGCCCAGAAATTTTGTACTTGCAGACATTACTTTTGCTGGGAGGGAAGAGAGAGCTGGGAATCAGTTGAACATTTCTGGATGTTTTGTCATTGTGTAGTTTTCCTGAATTAACTCTACTAAAATTAGGACCTGATTCACTATCACAGGGAATGAAAGATACTGACTGAAAGTGTCTCCAACTGGGCTGTCCACTTGCAAGTTAATATGACAAATGTGGTGGCTAATATTTTATCAATTCAAGTGGGTTTCTACTGTCATGGGAACCCTAGGCAGAGAGTAGGTACATATGCTCATAAGTTATGAACAAATTCACCACTGCAGCTGCAACTCCAGCAATTATAAGTAAGAGCACTGCATTTATCTCAGAGGAGAGATGTTCAACTTCACAGGGCCAATGATGCTGCAAAATGTATTAGGAAGGGTAAAGAGGTACATCTTCACTGGACTGCCAAGTTAAGGATCATCACTAACAATTCACCTATGCCTTGACATGCAAACAAATTCAAGTTCAAGCTTCACTGAGTTCAGTCTCCACAGTCCTATGTGCAGGACTTGAATGTATGGAAACACTTGAGTTCAGGCTGTCATGAAAGAATAGAATTTGCCTTGCAGTTTTTACCCTGTTTTTGTCACATGGCAAATTCTTCTCTCAGAGAAGATTATACCATGTTTCTGGAGAAAAATAATTTAAAAGTCCAGTACTTTTTAAAATTAACTACTCTGACCTTATAAAGATAGTAGCATCATGTTAGGAATAACCATTTCTTAATGCATCTCAGAGACACGTGTGACTATAAACACTGTTGTTCGCTATACTACATAATACTACATATACTATGTAATATGATACATAACATACTCCATATACTACAAAAATTATTAAAAACAGGCACCATTTTTCAAAACTCTTATGTTCTGCTATGTCTTCATAGGAGTCCAGAAAAACAAAGCAGAATTGTATCAAATCCAGAATTCAAATTGAGATAATAAGGGTTTTTAAAAATCTTCATCTCCAGGGCATCTTCCAACTGTAATTGCTTTCCTCTCAAGCATAATTCACATAAAGTATTTTTCACAGTATTTTTTACCCAAAAACATAAAAAAAGCCAGACAGGTTTTAGCTTGGCAAGAATTTTTTTTCTTTTTAATTCTAGTGCCTGATTTAGAGACTATCAAGAATTTGCTTAGATTAATGAAAATAGATAAAAAAATTAATTATACATCATTTAAAATTACTTTGTATGCAAATTTAGCATACATTAAGAGAACTTTAAAATAGATTAGTGTTATTAGTAAATACTCTTATTTTTCTGCTGAATAAGACTTTTCTACATAATTTTCAAGAGAGACTTCATAGAAAAGCAAACACATCATAACAAGTTGTGAACTATCATTATGGAAAGGAATGGCAACTAAAGCAAGTAATTTTCACTAACAAACATTAAATTTCAAACTTCATATTTGCATAGAGAAAAAGAAATAGAGCTGTCATCAAAACATATGATTAAGAGTTGTAACTGCTACATTAATGTACAAATACTGGACTTCTCACCTAAACCAAATGAGTTTCCACTGGTGTACTTGTTAGATGTACTTGATCTCGTGTGGCTGATATTGCACAATATTACTCTGACCTTATAAAGCTAGCAGCATCACGTTAGGAATAATCATTTCTTAATGCAACTGAGAGACATGTGTGACTACAAACACATTGTTGTGCACTAAACACCACTAAACACCATATACTACAAGATAATTAAGGTTCTACTCTCAAATTATTAGGATAGTGAAAGGAGTTCACCCTTAGGGCTAACTCGGGGGGTAAACTGGGTCTAGTAATATCTCAGGGTCTATTACTGGAATTTCTATAATTTTACAGAAACCTTCTCAGTGTAAATAACTTGAAGTATCCTTCTCTCTCTCTCTCAATCTCCCTCTTCCACCCAGATTATTTTGCAAAACACAGTTTTCCCCTACAATTTTCAAATTGCTAGAATAACAAAATCAGTATCAAACCAAATTTAGAAAAAGAAATGACAGTGATCAGTTCTGCATCATGTTCACCTAAGCTTCTTCTGTGGTTTTGCATAACCTCCTGAGTAGTTATACCCTCTCCGTTTGCCTAAGATGCAGTTTTTCTGGGACATTTTTCTTATTATTTTCAAGCTTAATCTTGCAAAATTATTGTATAAGATTAAATAAGTCTAGTAATTGCAGTAAAAATTCATGATGCAGATCTGCAACTGGTGTAAATCAGTGAACTTGATAACTGAGGACCTGTGTTGAAGGTGCATTTGGTGCCCAGACTATGTATGGACAATGGAGCAAATATTGCACTGTAGATAACAGTGAATTTTCCACAGGCTGAGTGTTTGATCATATTTCTCTCAAAAGCCATGGAAAACTTCTACCATGCTTTATTCAACTGGTAAATAATAAAAACACTGACTGAGAACGTCAATATTTCAATGTCAGTTGTAAACTATTCTGTTGTAAGCCTATTATCAAGTTTTGAGGAAACATTAATTTTCTATGAATGCAGAATGGATTCAGCTAGGTGAAACTCGTGAAAAACTTGTGAATTGACAAGCCAGAAGGTGATCGTCACTGAAAAAAAAAAGGCATTGAATCCTTCAAACCCTCTGAAGCTACTAAATTTCAGTATAATTTATAACTACTATGTTTGATTTCTGTTGGAAAGTACATGGCTGATTAACCCCATGATCACTGGTGCTCCACTAACCTAAATCATGCTTGATTTGTTCTATTTGCAGTCAGTAACAAAGTTGTTAGAAGGTATTTGATGGCTTTGAAGTTCCCAGGTAGGTTCCTAAGTAAAATACACATTTGTGATTTTACCCTTTGAATTTTCTTACTTTCATTTTAATTTTTTAATTAAACTTTCATTTAAGTTCATGTTGCTGGAGTTTTTGGCCTCTTGTAAGTAAGGGAGATAATTTTTCTCAGCTATAAAATACTCACTGAGACATGGAGGACATGGTGGACGGGTGTTGGGCAAATCTTCATATTGGAATTGATGGTACTGAAGGATTGCAGGCTATAGCCCCAATGCTCCTTACTTCTGCAGTCAATCTGCACATGGAGTTTGTTATCTCCAACAGAAATGCTAGCAACTTCACACTTCTAGCACTCAGCCTCATAACTGTGGCCTCTTCAGTTTAAGCTCTTCCGCTAAGTTCAGTTTGTTCCTTGAAGCCATCAACCTGTCCTCAGATCTCATACAGTTGAGGCTGGCTGATCCTGCCTTCTCTCTTTTTGACTGATAATTAGCTGGAATTGTGACTTCTGAAAAGGAAGGAAGCCTCTATTCACCAGAACTTCACTCTGATGGGAAAATATGTTGTATATGATGTAAGATATGTTTGAAGAATAGTAACTTCACTGAAAAGTTCAAAGATGTTGCAATACTGCAGTAGGTGAAATTGAAAACAGTACTGTGCTCAGCAGAGAACACACTGAAGGAGTATTCTTTCTACAATGCACTTTTACCTCACTGTTTGGTTCAGTAGTCCTCTAAACTATCCAGCACCATTTCGTGCTGAAGTCAAAGGCGTTTATGTGTCACTCTGCCCTGCTCACTTTGTGCTGCAGTTGCAACCAAGATGCAGGTATTCTAAGACATATTTGACAATTCAGTTCTGTAAAACACTTTCCTAGGCTGAATGTCTACTAATTCTCTGTTTTGTTTTGTTTTGTTTTGTTTTGTTTTGTTTTGTTTTTATGTGCCATAAATAACTATTCAATTTGAAGCTCTAATTTGTGCACCCTTGGACAGTTATTAAATTCTTATCTTTTATTTCTAACATAGAACCATTGTTATATTTTCATTTCAAGATTAAAATATGAGCAGGCACTAACATTTCTCTTTCAATGATCCCAGCTGGAGATAGAAAAATACATTATTCCTGCTGATTTTTAATGCAGTATTAGAATGATTACAAAATTACAGATGTTAAATTTCTTGAAATTATGAAATTATGCCTACCTGTTTTTAAATGTGCAAATGGTTAGAAAACTTTCAGGAAAACAAAACAAAACAAAATTAAAAAAAAGATTGCACAAAGAAGGAAGTAGAAAGGAAATGAAACTTGCTATTCTTGTAACTATCCAGTATCCATGATTGTACACGAATAAAACAGACTTTAAAAATTTTTATTCTGTTTTTTATTCTATTCTGTTTCTATTCTGTCTTATTCCAGATTCACTATAATAACCTTTTAAAATATTCCATTAATATATTCAGTGAAAAAGATAACATTGGTCACTTTTACTTTGTGCTTTATAAAATTATATTCTAGTATCCTCTACATAATCGACATGCCATGTATGGGATTTGAAGGGGTTGTATGAAGGAATCTGACAGATTTTCCAAAACTCAAGTCTATTTATATGTATATATATATATATATATAATGTTTATAGTTTCCAAGATTTTAATATAAATATGAAATTATGACCATAGTTCATGCCTTGAAATAATTCCAGTAATCTCAGTGGAGATCTACTGGAGTTGTATTTCTCTTTTGTTTTTCATACATCCACTTATCTGGTTCCTATTTTCAGTGTATCTTTATTTTATTTTATTTTATTTTATTTTATTTTATTTTATTTTATTTTATTTTATTTTATTTTATTTTATTTTATTTTATTTTTTGTGTTCTTTGAGGTAAGAGACTGAAAAGCAAAGTAAAGAAAAGTAACTGAGATCTTCCTCCTCATATCCTTCGATATTCACACCTTACAAATGTTTTTCCCTTACAACTGCTTAAAACAGCATCCAACTATGAGATTCTTTTACCAGTTTTCTAGGTATAACTCTTTTTTTATTTGTTTGCCTTGTGTCATTGCTTAGCAGCTATGCTTCGTTCAGAACTGAATTTTTCTCCCTTCTCCCGTATTTGGCTCAGCAACCTTGTCTTCAAATGTTGTAAATACAGAAATTAGGCTTCCAGGCTTCCAATAGATGTATTTGCCATGGAGCCATTCACCAGACTGGAATTTTGAGTGGCATCATCACCTGCTGCTTTTTTTTTATTACTGTCTTTTATGCTATTTTCCCAGACTTGGTGGCAAAAAATCTTATGGAGGTATTGCAAGAACTCTATCTGCAAAAACTGTCTTCTTTGTTTTAAAGTCCAAGAGAAGGGATGCATATCTGAAGTATGCAGTTCAATAATTTTCTTTTCTTAGCTTTGTTTTCTGAGACAATTTCCCCAATATACGCTGCTATTTCTAGGGAATTGATACAGTACTGTAATCAGAAAAAGTGTGCTCCCCAGATTTGCAGTTCCATGCAGACAATGGAGCAATGCTCTATTAAACGAGAACAACCAGTTTGTTACAAAACTCACCTGTTTGTTGTTGTTGTTGTTGTTGTTTTTCCCTGAAAATGAGAAAGCTTCAATTAACAGAAATGTTATCATTGTGGGTTTTTGCCCTTGTGATTAATGCAGAAGCATGAGAAGACAGAGACAGATTTCAATGGCAGGCTGCAACAACTGGTCTAATGTAACAATTGCAATGTTTTATAACTTTGATTGCCTGGTTTCTGTTGGTATAATGAAAGACGTTGCTCTTCCTTGCAAGCAAGCATCATGTTGCTAGAGGTGTCTTAGCCTACAAAGAGGGCTCATTTCAAATTCAGAAATGAAAAGTGTCAAAATGGAAATACATTAGGCCAAATCCAATTTCTCCCTTAGCCTTTTACTTCTTTTAATTACAATAAACGCCAATTACAATTTTGGATAAGCTTCACATTTCGAACAATTGAACAGTATCATTTTTTAAATGCAGTGCTTGCACATGTCAATAACTCAGCCTAACAAGAAAATTCCTTACCATTCATCTATCAAACACAAGCCATCAGTGACTGGTCTATATTTTACAACCACAGGTAGGACAAGGCAGTCGCAAGATATAAAAGCCTTAAAACACCTGCCTTGAAAAAAGTATTCAGAGATTACAAAAGAGCATATCAATTCCCATTCTTTTTCATTCTTTATGGGAAGATGAGCTCTTCCTCTCTCCACTAGAAAAAAAAAGCCAGAAGAATTACATTCCCTTACATTATTTAGGATTTCTGTCTCTAAAATCATAGTTTAGCGGATGATGGCAGTATTCATGCACTGGCTTGCTTAGGGTCTCTAAGCTGAGAATTTCTGAGAAGAATTTGATCTACTGCCCAAACAGAGACTGACAATGTAATCCTAATGCAATAAATCTGCTGTTGCTCCAAAGAGTGGGATTTACAGTGCATGCTCACGCCAGCTTTGCTGCATGTGCCAGGAAAGAATCAAAATTACAATGAATGTGTTGAAAATAGTTACAATCTCTACAAGCTGTATATGTCTCAATTTCTGGACCCTGACTGTCTATGAAGAAGGCCCAATGTTCCCGTATTTAAGAAAGAGAAATAATAATGGGCAGCAACAGCAGAAATTTCTGTCAGAAATAGATCCATGACAGGAAAGGGTAATAAAATGTCTAGATAAAATTACAGAGTAGAGAAAGAAGAAATGCTCAGAAGGGATATATTTTGCCTCCAGAATTCCCTTCCACCCTGAAAACAATATGAATTAGGTCCTTTTCACAGGAGAAAGAGAGCAGGGTGCTTTCAAATGAAGAAATTTTCATAATTAACATGTTTAGTTTCCAGAAAAAAAATAGAATCAGAAAAAGATTTCAGTTAAACATTTAACATTTTTTCAAATCTCAGTTTTAAGTTATGGTTTTGGAAATCTTTCCCTGAAAAATAATATCAGAATGAAAAGTTTGCAGCTTCTTCAAAACTTTCTGTATAAGACAAATTACATTTTTCTCATGTGTTGTAAACACCATCTTAAATATTCTGGCACCATATTCCAGAAAAAATTCTTGTACTCTGTACTTTTTAGCTATAAACTAAGCTCAGTTTCTAAATAATAGCATGTTGCAAAATACAGCAGGTAATCCTGAAATTTCAAGTATTGTACACGTTTTCCTCCTGCATTTTTTTTTGTGGCACCTTTGGGAAAAGGTATTATACTTTTCTGCTTATGACCCAAGCTCATGCCTTCTGCTTCATTAACCACAGTTGGGATTAGTATTTCTGCTCCATCCTCTTGTGCATGCTCCAGAATTATTATTCCCAAAGAAATGATGGCAGGCTTCACCAGCAGCAGGCTTCGATTAAAAGTCCTGAAGGAAGACACTGAAAGAGGTATTTTATTTTAAAATCCTTTAAATGCTGTATAACTGCTGGCTGTTGAATAACTTCCTCTCCTCTCAATTCTTCTTCTGTCTTTTAATCTGTCTCAGTGACTAATTTTGACTTTCTTTGGCAAACTGCATTTTTGTAGTACATGTGTGCAATCATTGTGTTGGAGAATTTTCTGGGATGTACTGACTCTGCAGACATTAGGTATCTAATCTCAGTGTTGAAGTCAGAGGATTAGTCTTCCTAATGCTATCTATAGGTGGTGAAAAGAAAGAGGATAATCCAGAAGAAAGCATTGATTTGGGGCAATTCCAAGCACAAATACATGTTGAGTGGAGAATGGCTTGAGAGTAGCCCTGAGGAGAATGATTTGGGAGTGTTGGTTGATGAAAAGCTCAACATGAGCTGGCAATTCGCACTTGTAGCCCAGAAGGACAACTGTATCCTGGGCTACATCAAGAGAAGTGTAACCAGCAGGTCAAGGATTTCTGATTCTGTCTCTCTACTCTGCTCTCACAAGACCCCATTTGGATTACTGCATCCAGTTTTGGGGCCCTCACTAAAAGAAGGACATGGAACTGTTGTAGCATGTCCAGAGGAGGATAACAAAGATGATCGGAGGACTGAAGCACCTCTACTATGAGGACAGGCTCAGAAAGTTGGGACTCTTCAGCAGAGAGAAGAGAAGGCTCTGGAGGAGACCTTACACAGTGGCCTTCCAGCAGCTGAAGGGGGCCTACAGAAATGCCAGGGAAGAATTTTCTATAAGGGCAAGTTGTGATAGGATGAGGGGAAATGGCTTAAAACTGGAAGAGGGAAGATTTAGACTAGAGATGAGGAAGAAATTCTTTACTGTGAGGGTGGTGAGACCCTGGGACAGGTTGCCCAGTGAGGTTGTGAATGCCTCCACTCTGGAAGCATTCAAGGACAGGCTTGATGGGGCTTTGAGCAACCTGATCTAGTGGGAGGTGTCCCTACCTAAAGTGGGTGTTTGGAACTAGATGACTTTAAAGGTCCCTTTCAACTGAAAACATTCTGTGTTTCTATGAAATCTGTACAGTCCAAGTCCTCCAATTTGCTCTGTGGAGATGCTATGAGTTGTGCTTGGGCATCCAGCTCTTGTTTCATCATGCAGATGCTGCTGGCAAGTTTTGCAGGGTATGCTACCTGGCTTGTAAAGCCAGGTTGGTAGGGGGCAGCTGGGTGCTCCACATGCCTGACCATGGGGTTCAGGAGCACAGCGCAGGCAAGTAAGACTATCTCCATGGAGAAATGGTCTCCCCATTCTTCACTTTATGGATGTTTCTTGTTTATGGATGGTTCTTAGCTACACTGTGCCTTTGAAAGACATGTTGTATGCACAATGTGGCTTTAAGAAGTGTTAATATTTTATTATGTCACTCACAGTTTCAGAATAAGGGTCACTCTATAAGTGGAGGACTGTAAAGTAGCCAGTCACCACATTTAATTACACTGCTCCCTAAATCTAATGTACTCCTTCATATTATCATAGTACTGAACCATTCAACTAGTATTTAGAATCAAAGAATCATAGAACCACAGAATATCCTAAGTTAAAAGAGACCCACATGGATGATCAGGCCCAGATCCTTGCTCCAAACAAGACCACCCAAAATTTAAACAAAATTTCTGAGAGCATTATGCGTTTCTTGAATTCCAGTAGGCTTTGTGTCACGATTACTTCCCCAGACAATGTCTTTCAGAATAGTGTGGTGGAGATTTAAAATCAATTTCTAATATACCAGATATTCCTCTCTTTGTTTACTATGATGTCTGCTTTGCCAAAAATCAGAAATCTTGAAACTTTGTTTACTTCATGTTATGCAATCATAATTATTATTTAAATCACTTCAATTATAATTGCAATTGTTATTTTTATTAAGCAGAAGCCCCATAATCATGCTTGGTAGAAAGTGACTACCCATTGCTATAATTGCAAACTAAAGGTCTGGTGGAAATTGCCTCCAATAATAATAAAACCCTAAAATGTAGGCAACATATAAGCTGAGTGCAGAAACTAAGCATTTTATGAGGGAATGAAAATTCACATTACCATTCTTTATTACAAAATATCAATGTGAAAAGAAAGTGCTTCACAATTTTAGGGGAAGGAAGACCAAATCATATATAATATGAAATGCTCTGGAGTAAATAACTGATGAAAAGACTAATTTGTATATTAATGCTTATATATATAAAACAGCTCCAGACATATATTAAGAAACAGATGTATGCCAAATGCAAAATATTTGGAAGAAATAATAGAATAAGACTTGTTACTAAAAACGGAAGGACAAAGGATATAAATTACTCATTTTTAAGTCTTTCAAGTACAATTCAAATTAAAATTTCCTTAAAGTATTTTAGTAGCAAATATTTATCTAGCATTATGTCAATATGGTCATATTACTTATCTCAGTTCTCATATATTTTGTTTATGATCCATGAAAGAATTATCGCTATACAAGCTGATTTTAATTGAATTATAAAATAAAAAGATCCTTTTCTAACTTTCTAACCTTCCTGACAAACTAGAATAGGTCAAAGATATTTGAAGAGAAATTGAAGAATATGTTTTGACTTCCTTCAGGAGAACTTTGTTCCAGATGGTAACCTTCAACTAGTACAACAAACTTTCTATATGTGTTACTCAGTTATTACAGTTAGATTCATATCTTTCTGGTATACTGGTGGTCAGGAATTTCTCGGTATCATACTGTCCATGATATATATTTTTTATCATCTATTGTCAATGCATGCAACAGCAGAGGAAAGGAATTTAATTTTAGTTACTCTACATTGATAGTGATACTTTGAAATATATTTGATGTAAACACTTCACAAGACTGCTTTATCTCTAAATGCTTTTTCTTTAGCACTTTAAATGCTAACATTACCACTACATTTCTATTGCAGTCAGAAATCGTGCAATAAGAAATTTAATAGCAAGTTTATGTCAATGGTCAGTTTTATTAAAACGACTTGTGTGTCTGAGTTATAGGCACACACACATACACACACAAAATAAACAAAACAAACAAAAAAAACCCCACACCAAATCATTCATGAAACACTGTGCTTAGCACTACATACAAGGGCTGCCCCAAAAGTAATGCTTCTCATTTCATGATGTTGGCCCATGACATCAGAGGCAGATGTTGGTGATAGGGCAGTAGAAGTTGAATCTTCCCACACATTTTTTTTGCTGTGCGACAGATAGCAGCAGGGCAGTCTGATAAAATGGTATCTGACATGCAAGTGCATATGAAGCAAAGATGTGTTATTAAATTCCTCCACGAGGAAAAAATGGTACACACACATTCATCAATGCACGCTGAACATTGATGGAGACAAAACAGTGAACATAAGTACAGGGAGGCTATGAGTAGTGCATTTCAGCAGTGGTAGCAACAGTGTGTCCTCTAGTGATGCAGATTTCTGCAAGGGTGGCATGAAGGTTCCTGATCGTCACTGGTGAAAATGTATAGCCAACGATTGTTACAGTGTTGAAAAACAGTGTTTTGTAGCTGAGATAACCCTATCAAATAGTGTTATTGTGCTCTTTGTATCAATTATAGTTTCTATGAAAATAAATAGGAGGCATTACTTTCAGAACAATCTACATATATTTTTAGTTGTGTGGACACAATTAAGCAGATGAAATAATTTGTGCATTTTGAAAAAAGTAGAAGATTATGTCTCAACAGCCAAAGCCAAACTGTTCATCAGGCTTATCCTGCATAATGTTTTTACTTTTATTTCACAATACACTCAATATTCCATGAATTGCAATTGTTCACCTTTTAATACAGGCCTCCAAGGATTGCATGAATGTCTTATCTAGCTCATCACCAGACCCTTTATTTCTGCACAATACAGATTGGATTGACCCGTGTTCACATCTTTAAAGTGGTATTGTACAGACCTTCTCCATTTAGAATGTCAAATAACACTTTTGCAAAAGCATGAGAGAAATGACCTCCTTCACCATCAGTATTAAACTGAGTCAACTTATCTTGAATACTGAACAGTAACTTTCAATCTGGGATCCATGGATACCTTGATGTTTGTGGACTGTTTCCAAGGGCTTTATATTAGATAACTAAGCAATATGCTGGAAACATTTACAGACTTGGCAAATAAAATAATAAGCTTGATAATTGCCTTATAGATGGATTTGATTAGTTACAGGAAAACATAAACACTTCTAAAAAACCCATGCTGCAAACAGTATTATCAAATATTATTAGCACTATTCTCTTTTCCTCCTTTGGAAATATTCAATTTCAGGCTTCAGGCACACTGAAGATATTGTTTGTAGTTTCATTTATTTTCTTTACACTCAGATATTATCATCTTTTCCTTGGTCAAATATATTGACCCCTAATGTTTATGACCTCATATTCAAGATGATTCCACCTTGATTGAATTTCTTTACTGATCTGTAATTCTGCAGCATGCTAAGAACTACAACAATCCCCAAAAATCAGAGCATAAATGCAGTACCAACCATATAAATAATGTTATCAATCATTACTATTAGAAATTTAATATTTATTATTACTCAATAATGTCATAACACTTCAGTTTCAACTACAGTTTAAATTCAGCATTCTACAAAGAAGCCATGACACTAAAGAACTTTAGTGTAAGCTTCATAAAAAACAATAAACTCCCTCTCCACCTCATCTGCCCCAATTCAGAATTTTATTGTGTATGCATCATTATTTTTTATCTTTATTTTTAATACCCAAGCTTCTCTTTTTTCCAAAATTAGGATATTACATACTTCCAGGTATTTATGAGCATGTTTTCTACTCACCTTAGAGAACTTTCATGCAATTCTGATAAATAAAACAAATGCTTCATGTTGGTGTAGATGAAAGAAGAAATACTTTTCTCAAAAAACAATATTTTTTTGTGATGTGCATGTCTTGAACTGTCATATTTTGTATTTTCTAAGGAAAGACAACTTTTCTAGCACTTCATTGGGCAAAAAATCTAAGAAAGAATTAAAAAAAAAAAAAAAAAAGATGCATATTGCTCTTAATGTGTGCTCAGATACTTTCTCTAAGGGGAACTCCTTAATGGTATATTTCCTATGGATATTATAGGTTAATCATACCCTTTTGTTTTCTGCCTTTGTTTCATCTTGGCATCCACAATGAACATAGTTTTCCTTTTCCTTTGCTAGACATTTGGGGTAAACTGTTCTAATACTACTGACCTCTAGTCAGTTATTGTAATTTATAAAATCTGGCGATGCAGTCTTGGGACGTGAATCCCTATTTACTGCTGTAGTAGTTCTGTGCAATTCCATCAAGGGCAAAGTATCCTTCTGAAAGTAAAAAGTAAAATGTTTCCACTTCTCCCTCTTAACTTAAAAAAATTTGTGAATTCGTTGAAGTTTATATTTCCCATGAGCCATTACACTAATGGCTGTACATATTTTAACATAACGAGTACTTTATGCTTTCATAACAAATGCTTTAAAGTATCAAGAATTCATTCTTGTAGCATTTCATTACATTTCATACAATCTAAACTTGCTGCTTTTTTAGACACTAGTATTTCCCTAGAAATTCTTTCCTAATAAGCCACTCTTTGACTGGAGTAAATAGAATATATCATGACAGAAAATTCTGTGCTCTTGGTATTAACTTCAATTCAAGATATAGCCCCCAAATGTCACACATATGCACAAGTGTTTGTGTATGTAAAATCTTTGCTGCTGCCATAATGAACACTTTCAGTTTCTATTCTTCAGTTAGCAGACTTAAGCCTTCCCTTAGACCAGTTTATTCCTAATGTTAACTATCTTGGCTTTATGGAATTACTTGCACTACTAACAAGATTTAACATGGTTATACAATTTATTTTTACTATTTTGTCAGGTTCTACTTTTTTCTTTCTTTTTTTAAATTCTCATCAAATTATTATTTTTTCCTTCATAGCAACAGCTATTGGTATGGAGTACTTCAAAATCACTCTCCTGCTCTCTGCTAAGGAAAGTTTTGGATGCACAATGAATACATACATGTGTGGGCACTACATATTTCTGGGAAAACAAGGGATGGGACTGCTTCTGTTGAGCACAGGAGCACTCAGCCTGGAAAGGAGCAAACCTAGTCATGGGACACAGCTTCATCTTTCCTTTTTGATAATTATAAGGCTATTTTTCTTCTTTACAGAAAATCCTACTTTGGAGACTGCTAGCACAGAAGAAAACATTAATTAGCTGGTGGCTGTGCTGAGTGTGGCGTGGGGAGGAATAATTGTAGCTCCATGCACAGCAACCTATTCTTCCCTTTAGATAATCTAAATGTTCAAACTAAAAAAAAAAAAAACCTAAGAATGAGTTGAATCAGACACTATATTTGCATTTTTATTATTCTGTAATAATTTTCTAAGGTCTTGATTAGAAAAAGAATTTTGAGAACTAAGACTGGCTTTTCTATGTAGTAACCTCCAATAGCCTAAAAGACTATAGGGCATATGTATAAATCTCTAAATAAATTGTATGTTTCCAGAGCAATAGCTGGAGCTTTAATATCACAATTTACAGCTTCTTAATCATAGTATTAAGAAAAGTATATGTAATTCCAGATTTCATACCTATATTATGATATATAATACGTAATTATAAAATAATGACAATACATATAATTATATATTTGTGTAATCATGTATTTAATATTTATATCATATATTTACATTATATGTTATATATCATTATATATAATTTTTTTTTAATTTGAACTATGCTTCTACCAAACCTTCTTCTGATGATTTTTATAGCTTCAATTTGTTCAACCTGGCTGCATCTCACCATACTAACATAATAGTCTGTGATAGGACTTCCCGATCAACCAGAAGAGGAAAAGAGTTTTTGAAATAAACAGTGGTTTCCTTCTTGCTAGCACAACTGGATTTCATTCCAATGGAAACCAACATGGACAGTGAAAGATAGGTGATAATTTTTAGACCTTGCTGGACATATACCCAAGACATAGTTAGTGTACATATATGAGCCTAACTGCTAGAAATCTCATAGTATATATGCAGCCTGTGATAGCAGTACAAAGATATCTTCAAGGACTACAGTAATGAATCATACTCTTTATTTCACTTTGTTATCTAACTTAAATGGTATATGAGAAACATAACTAATTGCGTTAATTTTGTTAGCAAAGTCTTCAGACGGTGAAGAAATCATCTTGTATTTTTCCTTCTAACACCAATGAAAGCAATAAGAAGGCTTATTATTGTTTGTTGTTATTGTTAAAAAATTTGTAACAGAATAAACTTGACATAATGCTTGTATTATATGAAGCAATTCAACAATAAATCTGGTCCAATCACTCAGAACTCATCATAAACTGACCATTATGCGCCTTTCATCATAATGGAAAGGAAGGCCTTGAGAATGATATTCACCAGACACATAGCTTTAATGATAATGTTTCTTGGAGCACTTAATCAGGCGTATTTTATTGTAGGACAACTCCATTAAAAAGACATCCAGAATTGTGCAGTTTTTTTCAAATGGAACCCAGTGAGTTTCTGAGATGAATACTTGCTTAGTAGTATTTCATTTTCTCTTAGATATTTCACAAAACTTCCTTGAGATCTTTTGAGTTATGACAGGGATGAAATTAATCCTATTTCTGTTATATACACTGATATAAATCAGGCAAAGCTATTGAGAAACTGAAGGCACAGATCCAGTTGCTATATGTCAGTATATCTCACTTCAGTCAGTGGAACTCTATTCACTTGGTGTCAAGTTGGCTACATTATTTGTTATCATCACTTGAATTTCCAATTAGCCCACTGTACATCATCTATTTGTCCTGCAGCATCCAAGGCAGTATATACATTTTCTATCTTTAATATCGCAAAAGGCAATAATAATATCAATAATAATGAAGCTAATCTTAAGGAACAGCTACTGAATTTTTGAAAATATTACACTTAATAATTTTCACTGTTGTGTCCTTTATATGGAATAAGACTTCATCATTCTAAAGCATGTTTTTCACAGTAATTCCTTCTTGAGTGTGCATGACTTAATTATTTCAGAACTGCTGCTAGCATCTGTTTATATACACAACAATGAGAAGCCAGCGGTCACTTAGTCCATTATTGTTCTGTGACAGCTAGGAGAAGTGAATTTTTAAGGAATGAGTATAAAAATTAGGACAAATGCAGGTCCCCAAGACTTCTCTTGTCCAGCAGCATATTAAACAGGGTCCATCTGAATGCAAGAGTAAACCAAAAATAATATTAAAGAATGGCTGAGTATTTTTGAAAGACCATGCTGATCTTGTTTCCACTGTTTTCTTTTCTTTACTTATACTTATTTACAGTCTAAATTCTGAAGTAGCAAAATTAGTAGGAGTAGTCATTCAGCTAATCTAGAATCACAGAATCATAGAATCACAAGGTTGGAAATGACCTATAAGATCATCCAGTCCAACCGTCTCCTCATCACCACTGCCACCATCAGCACTAAACCACATCACACAGCACATCGTCCAGACACCTCTTGAACACTGCCAGGGACAGCGACTCCACCACCTCCCTGGGCAGCCATTCCAGTGCCTGACCACTCTCTGAGAGAAAAAGTTCTTCCTTATGTCTAATCTAAACCTCCTCTGATACAACTTGTGGCCATTTCCCCGTGTCCTGCTCGTTGCTTGGGAGAAGAGGCCAAATCCCTCTTCACCACAACCTCCCTTCAAGAAGTTGTAGAGTGCAATGAGGTCTCCTATGAGCCTCCTCTTCTCCAGACTGAACAATCCCAGCTCCCTCAGTCGCTCCTCATAAGGTTTGTGCTCCAGACCCTTCACCAGTTTCGTTGCCCTTCTCTGGACACACTCCAGGACCTCCTGTAGTCTTTCCTGTAGTGAGGGGCCCAAAACTGAACACAGTACTTGAGGTGTGGCCTCACCAGTGCTGAGTACAGGACGATGATCACCTCCCTGCTCCTGCTGGCTGCACTATTTCTAATGCAGGCCAGGATGCCGTTGGCCCTCTTGGCCACCTGGGCACACTGTCGGCTCATGTTCAGACGAGCATCAACCAACACCCCCAGGTCCCTCTCCTCTTCACACTCATCCAGCCACTCACCCCAAACCTATAACGCTGCATGGGGTTGTTGTGCCCAAAGTGCAGGACCTGGCACTTGGCCTTGCTGAACCTCATCCCATTCACCTCAGCCCAGCAATCCAGCCTGTCTAAATCTCTCTGAAGGGCCTCTCTACCCTCAGGCAGATCGACACCACCTCCCAGCTTGGTGTCATCTGCAAACTTACTGAGAATACACTTAATCCCCTCATCTAGGTCATCAATAAAGATATTAAACAAGATGGGCTCCTGTACTGACCCCTGGGGGACATCACTTGAAACAGGTTGCCAGCTGGACTTAACTCCATTCACCACTACCTGATGGGCACAGCCTTCTAGCCAGTTCCTTACCCAAAGAAGTGTGTATCTGTTCAGACCACAGGCAGCCAGTTTCCCCAGAAGAAGCCTGTGAGAGACCATGTCAAGGGCTTTAGACCAATGTCTAGGATTGGAAGTGGAGGAAAACAGACTTCTCAAACAGCCTGTAACCTCCTAAACAACAACAAAACGTTATGGGATGACAGAATACATCTTCATTTAATAACCTCATAGTGCAATTGCCTGTGAGACAATGCAGTCAAACTCGTTTCATATCAGTTCTGGTATGAGAGGGGAGAAGACAGTTTAAGGCATTCTCTTAGACCAGGAATTGGTAATCTGACTTTCCTGGCTCACCACTTTAGTCCCACTCACTGCCGCTGGTGTTACCACCCAGCCTATTCCTCTTAGCTCCTCTGGTCCTTGGTAGCTGCAGCCATCTGCTTGATTTGCATGCAGCTGGGAGGGAAGGGGTGTCAAGTATGCAACGTATGAAAGGGAGGAAAAGAAAATGGCTGAGATGAACAGCAGGAATGATTGTACTTGCTTGAATATCTGAAGCAATTCCTGGTGGCCCTAGAGGCCTTATTATAACCTAATTCTGTCTCCATAGACAGTGAAGTTACTCTATAGTTTTGCATTAACCATACAGCTGTTTAATCCTGTATTGTTTGCTTCTGACAGTATTGTAAGCCTTTAGCCTGTAAAATATGAAATGTGCACTATTTTAGGTTAAGGTGGAGCAGCAATTGTACTGTTTAACATTCTTACTATCAAACAAACCATACAATGACAGAAATGCAGTTCCCCTAAAACACAAACTGCAATCATTAGACACTGTGTTTGCTCATTTTTAAAAGTCACAAATATGCAAGAACCAAAAGAGATAAATCTTAATGTGTAAATTTTTTACTTTTCCCTTGGTAAAATTGTTCAACTAGGGTAGCAGTCATGCAGTGAAAAAACACCACATATCAAGTGGACAACCTGCTTTGTCCTTACAATGTATTTAATCAATGTTTACTCTGAAAAAGGATATTTGGAAGATGTGCATTCAGAATACCGCTCAGAAGTCAAGAGTGGGGGCAATGCTTGGTACAACTATGCTGGCAGTGAGGAGTGTAGCATGCCTGCATGGTATTCTGAGCAGTAATGGTGCAGGGGAAGTAAGAGACTTTTTGTCTGCTTAGCTTTTTCCCTCTTCCAATAAATCCATCTCAACTATAATATGATAACATCAATGAATATTGAACCAGGCATCTGAAATTCTATTTTTTAGCTTCTAAAGAGCTTGATTCTGCAAGCTTCAGGTATATTGATGTATATTCAAGGTGTAACCTCTGTTTCAATGGTGAAGGGGGTGCTATTTATACTGCTTATTGTTGTTGTAATTGTTTGCAACTGATGAAAATTCTTATCCAGAATCTAAAACATGCAGTCCTTATACTGAGAATTAAGCATCTCAGCATAACCCACTCTATAGTAAGTGCCCTAGATATGGGAAATAGAAGTTACATTTGTTTACCTTAAGGCTTCTCATTCAAATGGATGAAAACTTGGCTTTAATTATATGCACAGAGAATAAAATTCTTTAAAAAGAGTCTTTAAAACAATGCTATTTAGGACTAAGAAAGAAAAGTCCTTCTGGCAAGTTTCATCCTCAAATGAAGCTTCCTTGTATTTGCAGTATCAGTAGACAACACAATTCTGATGAGTAATGGCTTGGTATAGCCTCTTGTAACTGTAAAGGAATGAAAACCAGCATTGTTTTGTTTAGTAAATAAAGTCTTTAATTTATTTTTTGGTTTATATGGAAACTTTCATTTGTTTTGAAATTTGGTCATCAGTGTGTCCTAAACCACATACATTCTCCAGAAAGCAAAGGAAAAAAAAATCAACCTTATAGACAGACTTAACTCCAATGATATTCTCTGTAATTTATATGATATGACTTGAGCTGTCACAGATGCAACAAAAGCAAATGAACAAACAAACAAAAAAAATTAAAACAAAAACAAAAACAAAGCAGGAGTTTAATTCACCCAAATAGTGGGTCTAAATCATTATTGGCAAAGGTTATGTAGAGAGATATAAAAGTAGAGAACAGCCCAAATTATATCTATCCTGTTCTACAACCCAATGAACAGCAGAAGAATGCTAATTTGTGCACTTCCCTCCAGAGAGATAGGGTTCCTTTCTCAGTGCTCCTCATTGGTTGGTTGGATGTGCTAGAGAATCACAGTTAGCTTTTGTACTGATAGAGTTAACTGTTGTTATCTTTCTTTTTTCTCATTTTTAAAATAACAATTATGGAGACATCTGGTTGACTCAGTATATAATGTTTGTAAATCTCAGAGAGATTCTGAGGAAAAAAGTCCTTAGATGTAAAATTCAGGGAATGCCTTGAGAAGTGTCTAACAAAAGAGAAAGAAAGTTTACAGAAAACAATATTGGTAATATTTCTGTATTCACCTCACTCTTCTTCTGAAAATGGCAGCATTTTATTTGCAGAGTAATGTGATAAGAATTCTGGTCCATCTATCAGTCTGTCCATCCTTCCTACCTTCCTTTCTTCTCCTTCTTTTCTTCAGTCCTTCCTCCCTTTTCCTTCCTTTGTTCCTGCCTTTTCCTTCTTTTTCCTTTGTTCCATCCTTTCTCTGTTCCTTCCCTTTCCTTCTACTCTGAGATACAAGAAAAGATCCCACACATGGCTGGGTAAGTGCCTTATAGCCAAGTTTGATGATAACATCCTTGAGCAGGTAGGACTTTTCTTTCTGCCTGACAGGAGTCAGATGAGCCAAGAGAAGAATGTTGAAATTTGCTGCTGCCTCAACCTACAGAAAAGTCTAACTTCTCTCCCAGCCAGACAAGAAGAGCAAGGAAGCTGGTTGTGCTTTTATTGTGCTTCTGTACTACATAGAGTCTTTATTATAATCTGTGGCAAACTAATCCTTTTATGATTTCATCTCACCTTTGTTACTATGGTGTTTGTGTAATTTCCATTTTGGTTCTTGGCTTCTAGGGCTACAAAGCCAGCTCCCACACAAAACTAGTGGCAAACCCACAAATGAGCCCATTAAGAATATAATGGTTTGCCAAATGTATGTATTTTTGTTTTAATAGTATGTTGTCTGAGTCATTAAAGTTCCTTAAATCAGCAGGGTTCCAACTTTTGAGACTCATATATCTTATTAAAAAATATATGAGGAGTACAAAACAGATTTTTAAAATGAAAATATGCAAGCCAATCTAATTGCAGTGACACTAGCTGGTATCACTCTGATGTCATGCATGCTTATTCATATACGACATCCACAATGTGATGTAATTTACAGCAAGCGAAGGATTTGTAGTGTGCAAAAATACAAACTGAACACAATGCCTCATGAAAACAAATTGAAAACTATTATTTTCTGCTTAATCTGTTTGTATTTTTTGTAGTTCATTTAATTATCAAAAATTTTCATTAATGTCAAGATTTTGTGTCCCAATAAAGCAGTTTGAGCAATCAAATAAAACACTTCGAACACATTTGGATTTTTGTACAAGCCTCTCAGCATTGATATTGAAGAGATTTTCTCTGGTGTGAAGGCTCAAAGAAGAAGTATAATTGTGTCTGTAATATTATGTGATTTCTGGAGATGTTGGTGTGCACAGTCATTTACACTTGCATGATTTTATTATTGATATATGAGAAGTACTACTTAAAATCATCTGCTTCATTTGCATCATGGATCATCAAATGAAATAACAATCCAATCAGTATAACAGCCTGAAGATTTCCTCTGTGAAGATTTCATTTCTAAGCAACATCATCCCTAGAGTACTGTTCTTTAGCATGCACACTCAGGAACAAAGATATCTCTGGGTGACTCTGTAGGGTTTAATAATTGCAGTTTAGTCAACTCCTTCCTTTAAGATGTTAATTGGAAGTTCCCAATTCAGAACCTGCAACAAAATGGCTTTTTACAGCAGAAATGCCCACTATCTCTAATACTAATCCTTATAACAATATGGAGCATGAAGACATTCGGCATTCTACCAAGTCAGCTGCTTGTTTTGACCATGGATAAGAGAATGTGTACAGGTCTGTGGGTTGTGAGTGGGAATTTTCTTATATTTCCTCTAGTCTTTAGAAAAAGAAATTATTCTTCGTTCTGCTCTGTCCAGTTTCCTTTTTCCTTTCCCTGTAGCTCGTGCTGATTTTTTCTAATAAAAAGTTTGAATTTCCTCCTTCAGGAGAAAGCTCTATACTATTTTGCAAAACAAGGCCTGATCTCTATAATGGGTAGGGTTTGGATCTATTTCACGTTCAGGATTTTCAAGGGGCCATATTTCAGCTCAATTATGGCTTTAATTCTCAGAAATACACAAGTTTGAGTTTGGAGAAGCCCATTGTCAGGAGTTAGTTGTTGTAGTGACCAGCTACAGTATTTAATCTTCTTTGAGCACCTCTGGATCTCAGTTCACCATCTGTCAGGAGGCAATTATTACCTCATTGCAGCTATGTGAGGAAGATCACATTAATTGCACAAGTACCACAGTAACAAATGCAAGATGAAAACATAAGAGGATTAGGTTGCCATAAATGTTAATAGAAAAATATAAAATGAAAAGCAATTCAAAAGAATAATCTGACAGACTCTTAAATCAGTAAAAACAATATTTCTTTGAGGTCTAATCAAAACCAAGAATAAATAAAGCCCAATGTTATCTCAAGAAAAAAAAAACCACCATTGCAGTAAAAAAGAACTTGATTTCTGTAGTGAACTTGGAGATCAGCTAAAAACACTCTTCTTTGTGACTTTCTAGGGTTTGCCTAGTACGCAAGATTGTAAACAGTTGTGTTTAAAAAACTGTGCAATATCCGAAGGAAACTTTTTTTTTAGTTTGTTTTTTATTCATACGCTTGAATATAGATATTTTTGGCAGCAAAAGAAGAATGCTTGTAACAAACTGCAAACATTAAATGGCAAAAACTAAATTTCCATAGCATTCTGTGCACATTCTACCTTTCAGATATTCAGTTATGACAGTCAGCCAGAATTGTAATACTGGTTAAAAACAGAACATGTCACCTTTTAATACAGAAATCACAACTATTTTGTTGAATTCACATTCCAGAAAAATCTGGGATTTGTTTTCAAATTTGTAAAACATTGACTGCAACAGCTATGATATCTCTGCTAGCTGATGATATCTCTGTTGTCCTCTTTGAAAGTCCACCTTTAATATGTGTTCCTATCTTGTATAGAAAACATAATGTTTCCTAAATGATGTGGTTTCTACATAAATCTTGTTAAACAGTTTTGGATGTCCTGGTTCAGACTTCAGGAGCTTTAAGACTTTTGATATGATTTGTTATAATATAATTTCTCTTAAATAGGTGCCTACAAAGAACTTTTCATATTCCTCACTTCAATTCAGGCTAACTTCTTTTGGTCAGATTTCTGTTCAATTAAATAATTCTGCAGCATCTTGGACTGCCAGTGATTCATATTTCTGGATCGACAGGTGCAAGTTGGTGAATTATATTTGTTGTAACAATTATGGATGGAGAAAGATATGAAGATCTGATTTAAAAAAAACAAAAGAAACAAACAAATACAGACATACATAGTCATACTATTTTGGAACTAGATATCATTGAATTTATTCATTCCTACTGAACTCCAGGACTCACTTTTTTCTCTTACAATCTAAGTAAGAAATTAAATACTAAAAAGCAAACAAAATCTCAGCAAATCAAGAGGTGTAATTTTATCTCAATAATCACTTAAAGTTGTACAGAATAACTCAGAATATCTATCCCATTTAAGAGAAGCTCCCATCCGTCCTAAGGATACCCCATCTCTGGATGCATTCAAGGCCAGGCTGGATGTGGCTCTGGGCAGCCTGGTCTGGTGGTAGGCGGCCCTGAACATAGCAGGGGGTTGAAACTAGATGATCATTGTGGTCCTTTTCAACCCAGGCCATTCTATGATTCTATGATATGATTCTATTGCACCCAGTGCCCTTCTAAGCTGAGTATAAAGATCAAGTCTATTTGAGGGATAATAATATATAAATATATATAGCATAAGTGTGCATGGGAAAAAGCCCACTTTCCCCTTCCAAGAGTTTAAAATGGCTATTTGTCTTTCTAATTTGGAGAGGTTAGTAAATCCATTAGACAGTTGAATCCTCAGTGGGCTGTCAGGTGGAAAAACACTAGAGATAGAATATATGTTTGCAATTGGGCAGGAGTCAGATTTAGATGAGGGCAGATATCTTAGCTGTCTTCATGGCACTGTCTACAAACAAGTACTTAAGTTATTGTTACAGCCAGCTCCAAATGCATCTCATGGAAATCTGAGCTGCATTGTCAGTGGAGTTTTAATAGCTATCTAACCCTCTCAAAAGTAAATACAGATGGTGCTTTTGAGGTCTCTGCTGAATATAATGGAAGCTTAAACACCTACCTTGCTTCTAAGCAAATCTTTGAAGGCACCTAAATGTAGGTCAGGAGATATGTCTCAACACTGCAACCTATGTTAAAAAAAAAAAACACAATGAAACAGATGGATACAAATAAACATATAAAAAAATCACAAGGGAAAGAAAAAAAATGAGAAATGGAGAAGCTTTATTTGTGCACTAAGACACATGCCTAGCTTGTGGAGAGCAGTGTCCAGACTTGGAAATACATACTGCTTCCATAAGCGTGTGTTAATTTGCCATGTTCCATAAGTTAGTCCTACATAGCAAATGGATACACATAGTGTCATTTTTATTTTTTTTCAGTTATGTGAAATTTTAGTGGTTGCCTAAAGTTCTTGTTTAAGGCTCCTTTCGTTTCAGCTTTCCACATTGAGGAAGTGGGTCACTTCTTGGCAGTAAATCATTCAACTTTGAGACATCAGTTCAGTTTGAACAGCAACAGTCACCAGACAGTTTTCAAATAGGGTAAAAGACCAACAAAAAAAGCCAAACACTTTCTGACTTTCTCGGTGTGCTTGGTATGTCTCAAATGCCTGCAGTTCAAGGCCATCACCATGGCAGCCAGTTGAAGGCTGATATCAGCACGTATGATATCCCATCCTCACATGACATAATCTTGCTTCACTGACAAACTGGCCTACCCTTCTCATGAGAAAGTTTAGTCTGCAAACTTATTTTTTATTGACTTGTTTTTGTAAACTTGCTTGCTTATGACTATGATGCACCTGCAAATGTAGCAGGCACAAAAGGGTGCCTGAGAGGGACCCTATGGGGTTGTCCTCTTCTTGGTGGTCATTGCTGCTGATTGTCAGTTCTAGACTACAACCTCCAGATGAATGGATTTGCTCTCCATGAGCCCTTCTCCAGCACTGACACTGGAACTCCTCAAAACATGCCATCAAAATAGACTAGTAATCAGTGTTTTTCCTGCCTGTTTTTCTGGTTCATTCTTTCTCTGTTTTCTTCAATTTTCCCCTTTCGTTCTTTTTCCTCTCATAAAATTATTCAATAATTGCAAGACCTCAATTTCTTTAAAACAGTATCTCTTGTAAAGCTGTTAAGTTGTGAACTTGTTAAATAATTGCAAGTCTTATTTCAGTTCCTGAAAGTTGTGTAGTTTAGCTACACAGTTTAATATATATTCTAAGTATTAGATTGCCAATATTTTGGGATAATTATGTGCCAGTACTTCTGGAATAGTTGTAGTATATAGTTTCTCATTAAAATTGACGACTACATATAGTCCTCTGCATATCAATTTACCTTAATTTAAATGGGGGTATTAGTAGGTCTGGTCACCTCTTCATTCCCGTTACAGATGGAATGTCACAAATAGTGCTGTACTAACTTGTGGGTCAGAAACAACAGCCTCTGGAATATCATATAGATATCCTCAAGAAAAGCAGATGAGAAAAAATGAAAATTTACTCAGGAATACCACTTTACCTACTGATCACTGTTCAAAAATGATTAGGAGTGGAGAGACATACAACAGAAATTATTCTGTGAAGAAATATGGTTGAGACAATGTTGATTTAGCCAAGATCAGAGAAAAAGACTTTCAGCAGCTAAGACACACTTCAGGGGGATTTCATGTAGATAAATGACTCCTGATCTCAATCTAAGAATGCCCTGCCTAAACCAACAGACACGAATGTGAGACCTCATGTGACTTCTAGCAAATGATAACATTGTGGCCCATGGCTTTGGGAGCAAAAAAAAAGCCTGAAATATTAAGCTGTAGAGTTAGAAGGATTTTCTTTAATGTTACCTTCTCTGTGTTTTTTTTTTTTTTTTTTTTCCTTGCTTGCAATTGAACTTTAAGTCCATTCTCATCAGCTCACAGAGAGAGTGATCAAATATATGTTTCATGGACCCTCACTGAAGACGCATAGATTGATAGCGAATTATGAAGCAAAAAGATAATACAACTGTTACTTAAAAGAGAGTCCTCCTTGTGCACTTTGGGTATTACTTCAGCCTTAAAAAATATACTGTTTTTCTGAACTTTGTACAATTTTTAGAAAGGCCAGTTTTTGTTTGAC
Organism: Tympanuchus pallidicinctus; assembly: GCF_026119805.1. Taxonomy (NCBI): domain Eukaryota; kingdom Metazoa; phylum Chordata; class Aves; order Galliformes; family Phasianidae; genus Tympanuchus; species Tympanuchus pallidicinctus. The sequence continues at coordinate 45,216,622 of NW_026294618.1, read as the reverse complement.
TTTTGGAAGAAAAAGATTTCAACATGTGTCAAGTATTTTTAAACAAAATTCATCAGAGAGGATAACCTTGGACCTCCATTCAATAACTTAGTATGCATCGACCCCCTGTTTCAAATGATATCACTGTGAAACTGTATTTTGTATAATTTCTAGGAGTAAAGAATAAATATTTCCAGAAAAGCATTCTTAACATAAGTTTGCTTGCTAAGTGTGTCTCTTCCTTGTTCCTGTCAAAGGAAACCCTTTTGGTCTTAATAGAAAAACAAAATGGATGGGTTTCCCACATTTTCATTTCTACTAATCTGCGAAGTCACAAAACCAGAAAGTAAGGCATTTGTTAGATGTCTCCAAGAATCATTTCTGAAAGATCCTTGTTACACTGTCAGCCAAGAATATTATTTCTGTCACTTCCTGTTTCTCACTACACTGAAAAGAATTGTAAACATGACATTTCTCCTACTATGTGTATACTTCTAAATTCTGATCTCAGCAGGAGCCGGGAAAAGCAGAATACACACTTAACTGCTACATAGTAAGGGAAGCCAATATTTGGCACAAGTGGTTGTTTCCTTGCTTAGGATTTTTATTTCTCAACAAAATATTGCTATTCAAAGGTTATAAGGCATTTTCAGCACAAGTAGCTCTTCCTGACATCTTTTAGTGGATAGTGTGAATCTCATTCTAGAAATGTTTATTTCTTTTCATTGCCTACAAAGATGTGACCAGTTCATACTTGTCATGGAGGATGACTTCATTTGGCCAGCTGAGTCCCATTTTCTTTGCTTGCCTACAAGCAGAGCTGTCAGTCTGCATACTGATTTTTGTCTTTATGCATCATCACAACTGTTTTGAATCAACTGAGACATCTTTATTTTAAAGTATGTAACATCTTCTGAAAACAGCAGGAGTTACAATAATCTGCTTAATTTGACAACCAAATATAACACCTAACATCCGGCTAAGAAACCTCTACCTTATACACCAATTCATATATTCATATGTGCAAGCATTCCTGTATCACAGTCACACTAATAACTCAGTGAATACCATTAACAAAAAGCAGCAAAGGCATTATATGCTTACAATCTTTGATTCTCTATATTTTACAATGCTTCAATGACAGAATCAATCCTATGCCATTGAAGAGAGTCCCAAATATCTGTTTGACATGCTGTTTCCTATACAGTGTAATTTCTAAATTCTAGTGTCTGCAGTCACTTGTTTAGATAAAGACAAAAAAGAGAAGACATTCCTGCAAAGCAGGGCTTTGTCCTTCAGAAATTACATTCTTCTGCTCAGCCTACCTACTTCAAGCAAAGTTTTTCTATTAACTACATTACCTTGTGTTTAACTGGTAGTATCTTGTGGAAGCAGCTGTATAGTAATGGTTTTAGAAGAAAAAATCCAGCAGATAAAATAATTTCAAAAAATCTTCATTGCTCCTGAATGATAAATGAGGAAAAGAAGAAGCTATATATGATATTAAATATTGAAATGGTGGAAAATTAAGAAAGGACTCTGGTATTCTTGGGAATATTTGAATAGTATCCAAAACCAATTTGTGCAGTTGACTATTGGCAACTTCATTATAAAATAGATTTCCATAGAAGATCAGAAACAGCATGCTTGAATACAAGTTTATTCCTGATAGAATTTACAGTATGATAGAATAAATGTTTCCTCTTATTTTATGCAACACAACAAAAATCCTAAACTGGAAAAGGAATAATAACTAAAAGTGCTTACCTCCATGCTTTTTGTTTGTTTGTTTTTTTAATTCATTTGTTTATGTAAAGGTAACAGGAATTCTTTCAGTACAGTTTTACTAGTGATGTGATACAACTAATATGCATTTTTTAAAAATACAAAGTTGCCAACGTAGTTTTACTTCTGGTTATATTATGACCACCAAAATAGGCAGAGAAAACTATGACTGCATTTTTAAAACATGTGGATCAAAGTCACATGCTGTTGGAATTTCTCTGCAGTCTGGTCTTGCATTCAGTCACCTAAGTTCAGCTATAGCTTTTCCACTAATAAAAGCTCAAACAGTTCAGATTGGCTTCTGTTTCAAAGAGAGAACTGAAATCTTGGCTGTAGTGGCATTCATGGACATGGAAATATCACTCTAAATTTCTAGAAAGTGAAAATGCTGAAGAAGCCTTTCTTCCCTTACAGACTTCTAAGCCTTCATTTATTATTTTGTTAAGAGGGCCTGTATATATTAAAAATGTTGATGCAATATAAGATATATAGCTTGGATATAATATTATAGCCTGAACTTCTTCAGTTTCAAATAGTACTTGTCATAACTCAGTTAGGACATATTTACTGAAGTGAAAGTAATTTGTTCATGGGTGATGTGTGATTTGGTAGTCTTTCTGTTGGGATACCTCATTTAATGCATATGAGAAAGCCTGACTGTGAAGGTCAGTTAGTGCTTTCCAGAAGTTAGGTTTAAAAGTGTATATGGAAGATGTTGACTTAAACAGCAGAAACGTTAAAAATAGTTTCTGAAAAAATATGCCTTCAGCTTTTCAAAGTTTTCTCTTTGAAGAAATTACAGGAAATGTTTTATTAACTGAAGTTAAAAAGTAGAAACTGTAGCACATGCCACAGCTGACAAATTAATCTGAATCTGAATTATTTCTACAGTCTCATGCTTCGTAGTCTTTCTTCTAGTGTCCAGCCAATCAGACCACTTATGCATACAGGATGCTTGTGGTTTCTTCCACTTTCTGAGGTGAAGCTTTGTGTGCTCCAGTACAAGTAGTACAAAATCTAGGACAGAAGGGCCTTTAACTACAGCATTAACAAGTGAATCATGTATCCTAAAATTGTAATATATCCTAAATTAAAAACAAAACAAAACAAAAACAAAGAAACAAAAATACACACACACACACACAAACAACAAACAAGCAAACAAACAAAATACAAAACAAAACCAAAAACCTAACAACTAGAACCTGTTCAATTTTCTCCTTTGTTCTGCAGTTCAATTTGTAGATCTGCCCAAGGACTTAATTACATTCTGAACTGATAAATTCCATGAGACTATCTCTATGGGTAAGTGCTTTGATGGACTTAATCATTAATGGTTAATTTTTATTGTGACATGTTTGTGGTATAGTCAAAGGTGGTTTAACCATCCACTTAATTTTGACATACAATATTTAAATGATATGGTTTCATTAAGAACACTATGGAAGAATTGTAGAAAGAATTTTATTATCAAGAGTTGTAAAATATTTCCTGTGAATATGGAGGTATATAATTCTACTGTGTGACCATCTCTGAGCATTTATTAATTGTTTTACATAACAAAAAAGAGACACATAGATTAGAATCCTATGAAACAGATAAAATAAATTTGTTTAGCACTTTTTTTCTAAAGTCTGTTTATATGGCAGTTGTCCCTGGAGTAATCAAGCCTTTTTTCTGCTGGTTAGAATGGATTGTTTTTGTAAATGATAACACATTGTTATATTGATTAACCGTGTTGCAACCTTCATTACACCAAGAAGTGTCTTATATAGATTTTGTAAAAGATTAATTGTAGTCTATCTTGGGAAAAGAATCACAGATTTTTAATTTTTTTTTGTACAGAAAGCAACACAAAATCAAGTAGTATAAAAGAACAAGGGAGATAATCAAAGATCTGGAATGAAATTCAGACTTATAAACTACAAATGTAACTCTGAAATGAGGTGACAAAATCAATCACAATCCAGTCCCCATAGAAACATGAACAGTTTTCCATATGCACCAGAAAGTGATGCTTACTCTTAATTCCAGTCTCTTTCTCATTGTTATAACCCCATCTGGAATTTTATAGTTTTCTGTCTTTTAATAATGTTTCCCTGACATTCTTGGACCCTTCTAGTCTTCAGTGCTTTGGAATTCTATGTTGTATATTTGATATTTGAAATTTGGAAAGAAAACACAAATTGCAACTCAGTTCTCATACTTTCCTAGCATCTAGTTATGATTTTATAAGTACTACCTGAGTATGTGAGCACTGTGATTCTCGCAGAACTGATTTAAAGAAAAAAAGTGCATTAATATGAGAATTAATCTGAAGGTAGACATAGAGTTCAGAAATAGTGATGATAATCAACAAAAAGTGGCTTGCACTGACATTCGCTACATTTTGAGAAATTTCACCATTGTGTTTCAGTTTTACTTTTCAAATTAATTTATGATCTAGAAGAAAGAGCACATATATGACAGTGAATTTCCATATAGTAAGAATTTAAAGAACAAAGAACAATGAAAATTACACTGAAATGCTAAAGCTCTTAGACATATGCATAGAGAATATCATTAATAAAGTGTGAGTTGATAGCTACAGAATATTATTCAGAAGCCCAGCAACATTGCAGAAGAAAAGCTGGAGAAGAGGAATGCCAAAAGTAGTTCTGAGATTATATAAAACAGATAACAAGATAACAAGATACTGTAGGAGTTTGCATTATGCTATGGTGGAAAATCACCAATGTAATTTTAAAATGTCTCCATGGAGAAATCATGAATGGAGGAGGAATATAAAAATACCTATTTTTCTTACTCTGCAAGAAATACACCTTGGGTACTTAGTTGAAACGAGTTCTGCATTATCAAAAAGATAATTGGGCTGTTTACAGAGATATAAAAAAAAAATCACAAGGTAGTTAGGAGAATTAACTGATTAATTTGAAACACAAAATAAATACCAAGTATCATTTAAGACAAAGAAAGAACTCATCTTAAGGTGAAGGAATTCATACAGTTGTTATTTCATTTTGTAGGAATGGAGATATATATATTGAAGGGTACTCAAACGTTTTTGAGAAAAAAAGAATGAAAAAATAAACCTTTCATTCATATTCATGTGTTAGGAATGAGAAAAGGAGAGTATGGAGACAAAAAGTTTCAGCGTGTAAACCCAGTTTCCCAAAGTATCTTTTTTTAGCTGTGGTCTTTATTTTTACAGTGTCTGGTCGCTGAACTAAAAAATCCATTCACACATTTCTTTTTTTTTGCACCTTGTATCAGGTAACCCTCAAACAATGCAACTTACCTTTTTGATATGATAACATAAACAGTATCGTGGCTCCAAAGGGAACAGGCATAAAAATACCTCTGAAAATTAGAGGTCTGGTATTGAGTAATCAGAAAGGTTAGAGACTGGATCCAAGGAAGTATATGAAGACAGGGAAACTAGGTCAGGTCTACGGAAAAATTGGTACAAATGACCAGTCAGTGGTTAAATGGTGTCTTCAGGTGTCAGGTCTCTGATACATGGATAACATTTATCACACTCTGTAGTAAAATGTGGACAGGATAAAAGTAAGAGTAATAATAGTTTTCAGGATAATTCCCTCTGGATCATTTAAAACTCAAGTGTCTGCAACACTGGAATCTTCGTGGTAAGGGAAAGCTCTTGCATTGGAGAGGAGCAGCTAGACCTCTTTTATTATAGAGTCTAAGTTACTGTGAAATTAAATGCCTGGGAAGGAAAAAAATAAAAAAGGATTCTCAAGAATATGGTGTCTGCTGTCATTATTATAGAAGAGTGTTCCCCTTTCTCACTTAGTATGTTTGTAAATGTTTGTGTAATTGATGGGACCAGATGTGGTTTTGCTGCAGAAAATAGGGATCACTGGATGAAGCAAAAATCAACCAAACAAAAAAAACAAAAAACTAAATACCGTGTCAGGATTATGCTATAGCTACAAATGGTTTTGCATCACAGACAAAAAGGGAGAGCCAATGAGGGCGAATTCCTCAAATAAACACTAAGAGGTCTTGGTTGCACATGGGGACGAAGCAAGGATTAGGTCTTCTCTATGCCATATGCAAAAAAAGTGTAATTCACTACTACCTGACATGCTCTGTGAGCATGCTACTTTGTATGGTGTTGGTGAGGACATGTCAGGAACGAAAGAGTTTACTTACAGCGCTAGACTCATGTCAGGCCACTACTCAAACAGGAGCAGTTATAGAACATGCTCTCTTGGGAGTTTGTTTGGATTTCTAATCCTTAAAGCTAGTTCTTTTAGGATGTTTTGGTTCCCGAATAAATATTTAGGCACATTGTAAATGTGAGCAAAACTGTTTAATGTGTTTGTTTTCAGTTTGCTTTATAAATGCTGCATTTGGGATATACTGTTGAGGAAACATGAAAGTGGGTAGCTGAGAGGAAAGCTATTCATGTCCCTTGACCTGGCTGCTGCTGATGGGGTCAGAGCAAGTCAGAGGGGCTGGAAGATGTTTGGTGGAGCAGCTTAGGTTTCGTGTGGAGAAACTTCTCCAGGAGGAAGGCAGGGGTAGAAAAAAGGCAACTGTGATAGTCCTAAAAGGAATGATCTGTTTTGTCTGCAACATGTAACAGATTCAGCTATAGCTAAGTCTTACTAGCACCAGAGAGAATAATATTGTCAGCTTATAATAGGAAGTTTGTTGCCCTGAAAACAGGAAGTAAGGAAAGGAATTGTCTTACAAAGGTCTTCAACAAAGTAGGAGACAGGTTTCTCTTCAGTCTTTTTGTTTACTGTGTCTCAAGCACTGAGTTTTCTGTTTTTGAAGATAAAGTTATTTAAGGTCAAGTGTTTTCCTGCTGCTCTTTTAAAGGGCACATTTTTGGAAATTGAATAGTAGTACAGTAGTACTATCTAGCAAAAACATTTCAGGAAAAAAGCAATGAGAGGGCAATTTCACTATTTCGCTTTGTGACACTACCACATCACAGAAGTGTTTCCAGGTATTTAAATGTCCCAGATTTTTGTAATTCATGCTAACTTCACTGGCATTTCTGAATATTAAGAAATTAATTAACTGGAGATGTATTTTTATTAAATGAGTCAAGGTAGATTTTGGAGTCTGTCTCCCGTATGTGAGTTTCATAGATCAATCTTCCTTATTGTTTACAAGAAGTGATAAAACCCAATGATTTCTACCCTTGAATCACCTTGCCAACAGTTGAATTGTAGTTACTTCACTGAACAAGCGTGCCAAAATGTTATAACTATTGTATCCCAGCAGATATTTTGCACTTTACCTGTCAGTCATGGTTTTCTTGCAGAGCCAGCAGAAGGCAGCACACAAACTATGACAGCATCTGCAACTAATGGCACTAGACTGTGAGATAGAGCAACTGAAATAAAAGAACACAGGTTGTTTAGAAGCTTTATTTTGCTGCTACTAAAGCAGTAACTCTTGGTGATACCAAGAGTTGGCAATAGTAACACATATAATCACTATGGTGAACTTCGTGTGATGATTTTTTGTTCTAGACTGAATCTGATTTCTCTGAACTGAGAGAAGAACAACATAAGGAGCTCTTAACTGGATCCTGGCCCGACCTGCATTAAGCTGGGTGAGAGCTTATGCATATATGCGTAAGTTGCATAAGAGCTGTGTAGCATATATGCATGAGTAAGAGCTATGTAATATATGTGTCTAAGGTGAGTAAGAACTATATTTAGGAATGGGGCTTGTTGCACTGCAAACAGTTCTTTCAATGCAGAATTAGTCTGCATGTTCGTAAGTATTGTGCCACATAATTTCATTGACAGCAGAGAAATTTCACTGTAGGTTCTTTGCTGGTTATTCTGTGTGAAAACCCACCCTTCTTTGTTCATGGTGGTCTTTTAGCTTACATAGGGCTATTAGTATATCTCTTTTTGGAAAAGAACATAACAGCTAACACATGTGAATGATTATTATTTTATCAAGTTCTTTGTGTGAATAATGCTCATTCATTTCCTAAATGCATAAAATAAACTTCCTTAGAGAAGTATTTGTGAAGAGGATATGTATGCAGAGAAATTGCTGGTGGATCAAAATTTGCCTGAAATATCTTCAGAAAAAAATCAGCAAGTGTTAGCAGATTTCCAGGTAGAAATAAGCACTCATGTACCTCAGAGGTCAATAGCTTCAGTGAAACATAATGGTATGTATACACAAACTTATAGCTGCCTAAAGTCAAAATACTGAGTTTGCCATCTGAATCTAATTGATGTTAATAAGAACCACGTGGCCAAATAACTTCTTACAACATGGAAAACTTTACCTAGAAGCACTATGTAATGTGAAAAAAAATGTTATATGTTCCAACTTTGCAGATCTTCAAGTTTTTGTTTTTGTTTTTAATAGAAACATAATGTCGTCAATAAACGTTTACTAGAAGTTGTAAGAACAGCTCAAAAATCATGGTTGTGCTTAGAGAAAGTGTAACAGATATAAACTATCATTATTTGGAAACAGACAATTTCCATTTCATGTTAATAATGAACTAGGAAAGATAGAGGATACTGTCTACTAGTTCTACATCTCTGCTTGTTTCTTCTAAAAAGTATTCATTTTAAGTAGGAATTCACAGAAAATTCTAGACCACTGCAGCTATATAAGATAGGAAAAAAACTCATTATATCATTCAATCCATAATAGTACCTAAGTAGCAACTGTTCTCCTTCAGAATTATGAACCTGTTATAAATCTGATGCTTAAATCCCTAATAAGAAATACATTTTAAAAGATGGCACAGCCATTAGCTGTAAAGGAGAATAAGGTAGAAAAGTAAATTAGGCAGATGGAGCCTTAAGCTCCACATGCTGCGGGAGTGATGCAGAACTGGAGGAAATGTGATTACTAAAAACAGAAAACTTTTGTTGGTTTTGTCCACTTTTAAATATCAGTCTTTGAAGTATGTGGAAGAGAAAGGTGTCAGAAAAAAACCTTCTTTCTTTGTTTTACTTTTATTGTAGCATGAAGTGGAAACAAAATTTTAGGGTCAAAATTGATGATATGCTAACTGGGAAAAGATCAGTTGAAATGCCGAGCAGTAGAGAATATATGTGCTTGTCACTCAAAAACTAGACCTTAGACTGATGCAAATGGCAAAATATGAGGAAAGTAACCCCTCCCCACCCTCCCATGGTGGTTAAGAATTCCCTTTTACTTTTTTCTAGTACAATTCAGAACTGAAGGCTCATTCAGTAACAGTTCATCTGATTTGAAGAATCAGTTTTACAGTTTTGCTAAAATCTGTAAAGACTGGGATGATGTCAAAGGGAAGCTGATTGCTCTCAGCAGTTTTAATCTCTAACCAGACAGTGACTGAAGATTTGTCTTTATCTTCATTGGGAAGTTCAGCTTAGGTTGAAACTGGAAGACATAATTGGTATGCAAGCCCCTAAAAAAAAAAAAAAAAGACAACCATTAAAACAAAACAAAACAACATCAACAAAACAGTTTTAGAGCCTTTTGCATAGACTTTTACCAAATGTTTCAAAGTTTTCTGTTAAAAAACTTCTCACTGATTTCCTTAGCCTCTTTATGTGCTGTGGGCTAATCCCTTCAGCTGTGGGATGTATCAGAAAGGTAACTAAGGGTTGAGTTCAAGACAATTGATTAGGTAAAGCAAAAGCTGCACATGCAAGCAAATTAAAATCGGGAATTAATTCACTGTATCTCACAGGCAGGCAGATGTTCAACTGCTTTCAGGAAAGCAAGGCTCATCCCATGCAGTGGTTTCTTTCTAAGACAAACGCTGTGACTCCCATAGTCCACCCCTCCCTGCCTCCTTCTTTTCCCCAGCTTTTATTGCTGAGCATGGTATCATATGGTATGGGACATCTCTTTGGACAGTTTAGGTCAGAATTCCTGGCTGTGTCCTCTCTCAGCTACTTATGCACCCCTCTCCCAGCTGCTTATGCACCCCTGGCTCCTCACTGGCAGGGCAGAACAAGAAGATGAAACATCCTTCACTCTGTGTAAGCATTGCTCAGTAACAACTAAAACATTGGTGCCTCATCAACACTTTTGATCCCCAATCCAAAACATAGCACTGTATGTGCCACAATGAAGAAAATTAACTTTATCAGAACAACTACATGCAGTAAGCATATACATATGGAAATGATGCTTTTTAATTTTAAATCTATTGGATCTCTGGTAGTGCATAATTCTGGCCATATAAGCAGAAAAATGTTTTATAAATTCATCTTCAATGATATATATGCTGTATACTTCAGCTGTCTGAGGAATCTCTGTCTTCATAGAATGGAGAACCCTTACAATTTTGCCATTATACAGATTTTTGTGTGTGTGCAATGCAATTCTTTTGAGTGATATTTTAATTAACTAGCTGTTAAATTCTCTAAACATATGGAAAAGGTACATCACAGACAAATGCATACTAATGCATGTAGCAACACACTTCCATTTAGAGAAGAAAGCAGTTCCAATGCCGTTAAAGCATATTGTTCACTGTATAAACCATAGGCAGAGCTCTAGTGGTTTAACTCTGAAAAACTATGCTGGATTTTCTTTGTACAGGTAAATTCATTCTATCATTTGAAACCCCTTTAATCTAATATTTAATGATTTCCGTGGATCTAGATGTAATTTTTGTGTTACATTTGTGTTATAAAAGAACTTTAGTCATTTCTACAAAGTACATCCAACTTTTTTTAACATAACTCTTTACCCCTTCTATAAATTTTATCATGCTTAAAAGAGAGAGTTTTTGAAGTATATAGGTCTGAAGTTGAGAACTGTTTGGATACATAATTGTGGATTTGGTGGAAAACTTCACATTTTTCTTAGGATGGGCTATGATTTTGGCACTTTGCTTTGGCATGCTCATTACACCACAGTGCACTTATTTTTCCCCATAACTACCCACTGCCAGTTGTGAAGCATGGATCCTTGTTTTGCAATTAGGTTACCATAATGCATATAATAAAAGATCTAAGGTTACAAAGTGCTTAAATTGATGTGAGAGCATGTTTCATCTTTGAGCTATACAATAAGTAAGTTGATGCTCTGAGACAGTAAAAATAATTTAGGTCGCAGATCAGAGAGACAATTCAGACAAACAAATGAAGTCATTTAATCTGATCATTTATAGGATGACTAGATAATATCATTGTTTCAGGGGAATAAGTAGAAATCTTCCTCCAAATATAAAAAAGTTTTTAAAATTTCAGTAACCAAAGCTGAAAAATACACATTATTTCCTACCACACCATCAGTAATTTTGTTTCCATAATTGATTCTAAAGGTATCAACATTTTTCTCATGAAAAGTATCTCCTATTACATGACTTTCTCATGTTCTTCATATTCTGCTTCATCTTATTATTCTTAATTTTACAGGCATTCAGAAGTCTGCATAAATATTTCATGTTGGTAATCTGAAGTTACAGAAAAATCCATAAGATTAGTAAGGTGGCTTACTCAACCCAAAATATGCTGCCTTGAAAGAAACTCATAGTCCAGCTATAAAATAAGTGCAAGTCCTTATATGTGTGTAAATGGGAACAAACACATATTTTATGTCTTTGATCATGTTCTACACTTTATAAAACTTAAAATAATCCTATAATAAATATAAATCCTAATAATAAATCCTAATAAATCTATAAATAGCTGTAATGCCAACCAACTTTATCTTCTTTTTTGAGATAGCATTGTCCTGAAGAAAGTGATCAAAGTTTGCAATGGTCAAGCAGAGACTCTCCTGAAACAGCTTGAATTTCAGTTATGCTTGCATAAGCCAGTCTACTAGTGTAGCATGCACGTTCCTACTTATTTCTTGACCTTACAGGTATTGGAGTCTGACTACTTGTGTTGTCTCAATGTATTTCAGATGTTTGTAGATATATCTGCATCAAATACATGAAGGACATGGGTCAGCACTGTCTTTGGCATCCACATCTTCTACTTCAAGAAAGACATCAGCAAATATCTTACATAGCTTGGTCTCAGGTGAGACAGATATTGCTCTATGAGAAATGTGGGCTCCAGCTGTTCAGGCTCGAGATCCATCAGCAGTGGCAATAAATCCTTCTTGATGTCAGCCTTCTGAACCCTCACAGAATCACAGTGTCATAGAGGTTGTAAGGGACCTACAGAGAGCGTAAGGTCCAACTTCCTACTAAAGCAGGTTTCCTTCAATAGGTCACAAATAAGAGTCCAGATAGGTCTTGAATAGATCCAGAGAAGGAGACTCTGCAGCCTCTCTGGGCAGCCTGTTCCAGTACTGTGTTATTCTAACAGTACAGAAGTTCTCCTGATACTAGTATCTAACTTCCTATGCTCCAGTTTCTGCAGACTGCCTCTTACTCTACTGTTGCTCCCTACCAAAGAGTTTACACCAACTTGACTCCTGCACTTGTGATATTTATATACAGTTATAAGATCCCCTCTCAGCTTCTCTTCTTCAGACTGAACAGTCCCAGCTCTCTTGGTCTTTCTTCATATGGGAGATGCTTTGGGGCCTTAATCTTCTTTGTTGCTCCTTTGCTGGATCTTTGTATGAGAACCCTGTCTTTTTTGAACAGGGGAGCCCAGAATGGGGCACAACTGAGCAACAGCAATCCTGAACCACAGGTTCAGTCCTGGCTAGGAAGCAGGGTTGGGGATGCAAGTATCCACCTCCCTCCTGTTGGAGCTCCTGGTAACCCACATCAGGGACTAGGTGGAATGGTTTTATTGGTGTCTTTATGATTTAGGAACTAAGGAATAAGAATTCACCAAGCCAGGAAAAGTTTATAGTTTTCAGAGGAAAAACACTTCAGTTACTGCATGCAATAATCTGCAACATTTATGCAAATCAGCGCACATCCTCACGCCTAACAAAAACCAGAAGATGTATTAATATGGTAGTGCATATTACCTGAGTGATAAGATTCTGTATGAGCAGAGCCCTCTGTTCTATATGAAATTTCCATTTGAAATGCGTTTTTTGACTCTTTTTCCCTTTCTCTCTTTTCTTTTCTCTTTTCCTTTTTTTTTTTTTTTCTTTTTCTTTTTTTTTTTTTTCTACGTGAATTATTCCTAATAGCACTCAGTGAATCTTATAATTTCTGCATTAGGTTCCTTAGGATTTCGTACACCTCCAACTTCTTCAGTAAATCTATACCTGATTATCCTAAAAAAACCAAACACGTTTATACGTATCTGAATATCATGTCAAGAATATAAACCATTCTATCAACATACTGAAGTCAGAAGACTTCTTGAATAGTTTGTCTTGGTTTCATTATTTACCTCTTGTCCAAGTCTTACTGTAGGTCTGTAGGTCATGAATAGACTGTGATTTTAATTTCTTTATAGTGGGGTCTGAATAAAGGTGTCCGCATGCACTCAGTTGCATGCTGAAATTTGTGAAAAAAGAATGCACAAGCAAGATGTAATTAATTCCTCCAGGATTCAAATAGAATTGAGGAAAAGCATATTACTCGCAAGGGGGTACCTGCAGGTTTTGGCATATTTTAACAAACACAACAAACATATTCAGCTAATTTATTAAGCTTCCCAGTCCCTCAGGGCAAAAGTCCGTGAACTACACACTGAGTAGACACTATGGTTCCTTCTGCAAAATGGGTAGTTCAGTGAAGCTTAGATCTCTGCGGTGCCTCTACGACAACTGGAAAACAAATTCTAAGTAGCAAGACAACAATAACATAGTTTCTGGATGCCTTGGGTGTCACAATAACATTCCATTTGATTTACCAGAGGGCTTGCAAAACCAAAACTAAGCTCCTCATCATTAATAGATATTTATTACAAATGTCAATTGTTATGACACAATTGCAAAAGGGAGGACTGGTTGCAGGCTGCCCAAGAAGATCTCTGCTACTTTTAGATCATCAAGCAAACACAAATTAGAAGATCAAGCTGCTATCACCTCTGGTACAAAAGCTACCATGAGAGAAGCGTTATCATATATCAGAAAAACATTTCTTACCAATGAACAGTATGAAAGCATTGGCTGCCAGTGGGTGAGAACAATTATTTTATAGAAGCCTTGAATTATAATACTTTTGTCCCTTCTCTAATGCTTTTTTTTACTTTGCTGAGTAAATTGTTAAGGCACTAAGATTAATAGCTATTGTAGCAGCATTAAAGACTATGTGGTGTATGCAAGTTACTGAACTGACACATTTCCTTACAAACTAAGGAAGTGCAGAATTTCTTATCTTTCTTCCATACAAATCATCTAATCACAGTTCTCACAAACAGTAAAATGATCTGGAGAGCAATAAAAAAAATAACTGAATATTATTGCTCTAAAAGATCTACAACAGACAGTTCTGAAGTCCCTTGAGGCATATAAAACTCTCCTTCAAGATGGAAACATTTCCACTGAAGACTTCTTTTATCTCTCTCTTGGATGCAGGAGCTGCGGAAACGTACTTTCCCATTCCCTGCAAAAGGACTTTTGTTGCTGTCATGAAGATGACTATCACCGTTTTAGGAGGAAATAATACCATGTAGATGCTTGAAGTAACAAAGTGGCTCAAAATATAAATTTTAGTCGCACAGCAATATGTCACAGAAGTCCTAAGAGAAGTGCCTGAAGAATTCCTTCCTCCATGTCTAACCATTCTGTAAATGACTTGAGCTTCCTAGTTTGCTGACTGACAAATACTAGGTAAGCACTAATATTTTTACACTCCATTTATATATAATATTATATATATATAAATTAATATTATTATTTGCAGTAAACCTAAACTTTTCAATTGTTAGTAATTTTGAAATTTTTATTTTGCATTCACATCTACTAGCTTTCTTTTCTGAATTCACACATAAAAAGGAATCACCAGAAGGAATTATGATTACATGACTCTATGATCTTAAGATGATGCCCTGAAGTAGTGTTACCGCATTTACACTATCTGATTCTGTCTCGTTGTAGGATAAAAAGACATACTTCCTGTTTGACCTTTGTGTAGTAACTTCAAGAATCCATCAACACAAATACGATTCAACATTGGAATTAAATTGAAAACAGCATTACCTTCATGTACCTAATGTATCTTTTATAAAGAGACAGATTTTCTTTTTCTTTAGACTTAGAGAGATTAAGATCACATCACAGTATGTTAAAATACACAAAATTTAGACAGATTTATTACCAACCACACACTCCCAGATCCCTGTGAATATTTATAATTCTTATCATGAACAGCTGGTAGTAAATAACCAAGCATAAAGTCCTTGATGGAAAGAGAAATATGCCTTCTTATAATCCTAGTGAGGTTGTTCACTGGAATGCTAATAAAAAAAAATGATTCAAAAGAAAAGTATAAAAATGATATTCAGTTTGTCCTTACATATGTCCCAACTTATGACATTTAATTTTTGGAATAGGTACTTCAGTAAAGTAAAAAAATACTAGAGTCTGAACTAGATTAAATTCATCAAGAACTCAGTTTATTTTCTTTAACCCATCTGGCCTAGCAAAATTTTCTATTTCCAAAGACTTCAGAGTCAACTAGTTGTATAGCAGAAAATATCTGGTGGATTAGGAGGTGGAAGAAAAGAAGAGTAAAATGCTAGTCAAGCCCTAACTACATTTCAGGAGTTCTCGTTGGTTAGTTGGTTCATGCTGTCTGATCTCTAAATTGTGAAAGTTTTCAGCTGGAAGTTTGAAAGAAGAATCTTATAAGAAAATTATTCTGAAAGTTTATGGAATGCTTGCTGGAGCTGGATTGTTGACAACCTTTCTCTTGTCATCTTTACATTTTGTTTACATCTTTACACCTTGTTTATCCATAGAGTTGCTCACCCAGCACGGGGCAGCAAACACACATTGCTCATAGACTAACCTCATGGCAACCCTGCAGGGCCTGTGGAGTGTAATCAGAGACCATTTTTATTATCTCTGTCACTAACAGAGGACAAATTCCCATCAGTCCCATTCAGGGAAGGATTCGGGTAGAAGCAGTGAGAAGGAAGCTGAATTCCAGACATTTGTTCTGAACGGCCATATTCTACTTCTTCTCAGGGGAATATGTGCAGTCCTATAGAAGGAGCATGTGTATACATTATTGTCTCAATTTGTGAAAAAACAACAACAACACAGCAACACAAGAACAACAAAACAACATGTTCATATGTATTTTCAAGAGATCTTATGCTCTGTTTATGCTGAAGATTCACATGTTACTGTTATATCATCTGCAGAATTGTAAATGATGACCTTATTATCTGTGCTTGTGTGAGAAAAAGCAGCTGACTTGGACATGAATCCATCATGCTATCAGAAACACTGAGTAGTACAGAATGTAGCATGTATCTCTGAAGAATCGGGAGCAGTTTAAGTTTCAAAGGAGGCACTGAATCAAATTCAAAGTACATATCACTGTCTTTTAGTCACTCAAGGGGGTACAAGGCATATCAAAATTGACTGAAATTCTGAGATGTGGATTTTGAAGGAGCAACAGTGATAGTTAAATCTTCTTTGAAAGAAAAAGAGCTTTTGTAGACAATAGAATGCACTTCTTAGATAAATTAAAGTTCTTAAAAAGCACTTTTAATAACCTCTTTCTCCTATTATCTTCTGTGTTTAGCATAAGCTTACATCCTCTAAACAAATTAGCCCCTTATCTACCATTCACTTGGTAAGAAAATGCAGATATTGCTGTCATATTATGCAGCTGTATTCAGATATTAAAGATATGAGCAGGGGACAGGAGTTTAAATGAAAACAATAGCATAGCAAACTTGTCCATGGGGAATGGTGCATTTTTGGCTCATCTACAAGGTATGGAAAAGAACAATTAAGTATCTTGCTGCAGCTCCACATATTTGAAATTAAACTTCATTCTGCACTCAAGTCAAAAATCACTCTCAATCAACATAGCTGTACAAGATCAGTAGTCCAGAGTGAGAGGTATTGTTGGCCCATTGCCTAGAACTCTGGCCTCAGAAAAGCATGCAAGCATGCTGATCAATGGATTACCTGAGCCTCAGACCACATCACAGTGTCAGCCACTGTGTGGCTTTTACTTGATCTGATACAGATACTTAACTGAATTAGGCAATCTATAGTTTTCAATTTAGTGAAAATCTGGTCCATTACTTTTTGCATAGAATCTCTTGCTACATTCCAATGAACAATTCTCAAAAGCTGTATTGTAGAGTCATAGAATCATAGAATTATAAAACCATAGAATGGCTTAGATTGGAGGGGACCTTAAAGATAATTTAGTTCTAACCTCTCTTCCATGCCAGCCTCTCTTGCCAGCCACCAGATCAAACTGCCCAAGGCCCCATCCAACCTGGCTATGAGTGCTTCCAGAGATAGAGCATCCACAAGCTGTCTGGGTAGCCCATTCCAGCATCTCATCATACTCTGAGAAAAACATTTCTTCCTAACATCCAACCTTAATCTCCCCTCCCCATACTGCCTTGTTCCATCACTATCAGACACTATTTTATCAGACACTATTTTTACAGTACCAGTGTAAAACTTGGTCTCCCCTCTTGCTTATAAGCTCCCTTTGAGTACTGGGAGGTCTGAATGAGGTCTCCCCAGAGCCTTCTCTCCTCCAATAGTAACACAGTGTTAAGCAATTACAGCTCATGAGTTAGACTGATACTAAGGACATCTCCATATTCAGGCATCTTTAAGAACTCCTCAGAAGATTTTTATCCAGTGCAACTGCTTGATAATGCGGCTTGACTGAACTGCATTGACTATGGCAGTATGAAAGAGATTTTTTTTTCCTGTTATTATAGGGTAGCGATAAATTACTGTTCACACAAGGGTTTGCTCAGCTTTGTTGAAATATTATTCAGTGGCATCACTGAATCAAAATACATCTGGATCAGAGATTGTGCAACTCACATACCAGACTCTGCTTAGTGCCAAAGACTGTTTCTAAAAGTTTAAATTCAGGTAGAGGTACAAACTTATTCAGTGAACCCTTTTACTGCTTGCTTGTTTGTTTTTGTTTTTATTATGTTGCTGTATTTTGGTTTCCATTTTCTCCTCCGTTTTGTATTTTACTGTACCATCTGTTTCCCTCTCTTACCACATATACGCTTCAGCTTTGTACAGTTCCCTGAGCACAGTAAGCCATGTCTCATGCATGCTAATTATGAGCTATTTCCTCTTACCTTAGGAATAAGAATGGAAGAAAGGAAGAGTCTGGCATCTAAACTTGTTTCACTTTTGCTTCCTGTAGGATTTATTATTGTTTGTTTCCAGAGTGAAAGTATCCTTTCCTTTGCACAGCATGCACTCTGTGTTGTCTTTCAATTCCTCTCCCAAACCAATTCTTAAACCACATATTTGCATTCATTGCAATGGTGTCCATTTATGTTTTCCTTTCTCTGCTCTTTTCATTCCTTATCCTCCATTTGTGTTGCTGACTGTCTGTTGGCAGTATCAAAATCATATGTGTATATAAACTGCCTGAGAAATTAGTTCTTCATGACTGTCTTCTCTCATCTTCATTTCCATTTTCTCAAGCTTTTCCATACATCCGTTTCAATAACTGAAGTTTCCAACTTGGCCCATAATGTGGAAACCAGAAGCATGATCTTTTCTCTCTCTCTAGTTCTCTTTCTTTCTCTTTGGCATGGCAGGAGTCAGTAGTTCTACAAAAGCCTGCCACAGACATTGGGCTCTGTGCCTTTGAGAGAGTGAGACAATATGGGGAGTCACTAGGAAGCTGCTTGTGCCAGGGAAACCCTCTATTTTAAGTGTTTCTGTTCCACTGTTATTTTTTTCCCTGTGGATTCTTTTGATGGTTTCTAGGTTTCTCTCCTGGGATTATTGTTGCTTCTGGGAAGAATAATCAAAATAAAAAAGCAAAAGTATCTCCCAGTGTTTCTAAGTCAATTTAACTTGATTGTATGGGTGGGATCTTGTGCCAGAAGCATATAATAAATTTGCAGATGTAGTTATGTCTAGATTGTAGTGAAGATGACACTAAAATCCCCTAATATTGAAAATAAAAGTTTGCTTTTTTTTTTAAAGTCATGAATTGATTATCAAAGGAGTAATCTTGATCTTATCCACCTTCTTCTTTCATTATTGAGTCCATTAGACTATTGAATACACTACCATTGAAAAGACAACCAAGATGACATCATTTTTATGCAGTCATTTTTAATGCAGTCATGTTGCAGTTCCATTTGTTTTGTTTTGAGGGCTATATTTTTCTGTTTGTGATGGTTTTCATAGTAGGTATCTTGTCATTTAATTGTTCTTTTCATAAAGTCACAGGTGTTGATGGAAACTGTATTGCCTGTTTCAGCATATCAGCAACATCACCCTCTACCATGTTCTTAGAAAAAAATAATTCTCAAAAGGAATGGGAACTACAACCCACCTTTGCACTTACCTGAAATGTCAGAAATTGTTCAGGACAAGAAAAGTCAATACCAAAAGGTTACAGTAATACGCATTCTGGCAGTGGCAGGAGTACCAGGGCAAGCCCCACATTTAAAGACACGAGCAGTTTATTTCAACTAATTAGGTCATATATGCAGCACTCCTATTGATCTCCATGCTACTATATTGTGATAAAACAATTTTGATTTCATTCAGCCTTGGTAACCAGGCTGAACAGTTCAATACATTTTCTCGGAAAGGAGCAGTAAGACTGAAGTTGACTTGCAGCATTTAAACAATTACTATCAGTTCTAGAGAACTTAATATTTAATCTTTAGTTCATTAGTCAAAGTTCAATTCAAAGTTTTAGGTTCATTCTGAAATCTGAATTCCTCTGCTACTGAGGGTCAATGATGGGTTATTTTGTTGGGATTTTTCTCTCTAGAAACTGCTTACAGGTGTAAACTCACCTTTAAAAGTCAGCAAGCTCACCTTTAAAAGTCAGCAAGCTTTTCTCACAGATAAACTGTCATCCAATACCTTTCCCTGTATTTGACGGCCCTTTGAGGAATTATTAGTGGATACATATATGAAAGGCAGAAGACAGATTCTTCACAACCATTACTAGCTGTCTTTGTGGCCCTATATCCTTCCTTCTTTGACATTTCTGCTCTTTTCTTTTCCAAGCGATGTGCTTATTTGAGGACCTGAATGCTACTCTGGGCAATGACAGCACATCTGGATGCAGCACAGTGGAGCTTTCCAGCTTTTCATTGCTGCTTTCACTTCCCTCTTCTTTTGACACATTGCCATCACGTTTATGTGAACTCTTTGCAAGAAGTGCCTCTAAGCTTTAAGCAACTCTCTCTCTCTCTCTCTCCCTCTCTCCTTCTCTTCTCCTCCTTCTTTTCTCCCTCATTGTCTCTCGCTGCCTTTATCCATTTCCCTTTTCTTTTTCCTTTTCCTTTTCTCCTCTCCATATTTCTTCCCTCCTTATATTCCTTCTTCTCCTTTTCCTTCTCTCTTTTTATTTTACATTTTTCAACTTCACAATAGTAACTTAGAATGGTCAGAAAAAATATTCAGTTACTTTGGTCAACAGTGGGATTCTATTTATGAATCCTACCAATGAAAGCATGATTTTCTTCAGATTTCCTCCATCAAATTAGTGCTGCATGGAAAAATTTATGGTACTGTGTACCATAGATTTGTCTGAAGCTGCTATTTCAGTTTCAGGCTTTTATATTTCAGACCAACTTCAGTCTATTAACAAATGTCATACTTAAAGGGAAATAACAGTCACGTGGTTTATGTGCTAGCTGAAGAGCAGCTTTGTCATTTAGTCAAGTCTATGAATACACAATTGACAGATGTAGTTTTATACTCTGTGGGGAACAGATTAAGAGATTTTGGTATAAAATACCCAAAACAAGGACACAAGAGCACCTATTTTATCAGTATGTTATCGTCTATTTTTACTTTCTATGAATATTCAATGAACAAAACTAGAATTTCTGGGAAGAATGTTCATAGAAATGTTCATGCAAAGGCAGGAGGGAAGTATCGGTAAGTTTCACTGTCAAAAGTACACATGAATCTGCATGTGGTGTCTTTTTCCAGAGCTTGAGCAATTAACAATCCCTTAGAAGCAATAGGATTCTGCATGTCCAAGCAAAGCTTCTGAGACAAGATCATGGTCAGAAATTTCAGGCTTTGTACTTCAAGTCTCGTGTGACTTGAACACTACCTCTCCAGCCTGACCTCGACCCTCGGTTCTTCAAAACCCCAAATCCAAAGTGTCTCTTTCTGGGTGTCCAGCCCCTTTCCACTGCCTTTTGCCTCTTGCCCAGCCTTCCTCCCCCCAGGCTCCTTGCCATGGCACGTAACAGTGCTACGACTGTTTCTCAGAACTTTCTGTCGCTGAAACTCCACGGCTGCAAAGCGGATCAACAACATAGTGAAAAAGCCGAAAGGGTCCCCTGTTGGTGGCTGGAAGAGAGATGAATCGTGTCGTAGTTCAGAGCACGGTTGTTGCTCTGGCACTGAATAACTCTACTTGGTCTCTGCCAAGGCGGGTGTCAGCTGGTGAAGTATAACATTGGCAGACAGAACAGAGATAAGCAAAAAATACAATGACAGCTGCTACACAGAACTATTCTCTCTGGCCTGCTGAATACAAAAATACATTGTGTAAATAAAGACAGACAGCTTCATTATGCAATTGTCTGCTACTACGTGTCTGCTGAAGAAGTAGTATTGATTCAGGAAACTATATCCAAGCTCATCAGGCTAATGTGTTCTTGCTTTTGGGCTGCCAGTGTAATAAGAAATACAGTAATGAAGCTCTCTAACAATAGTTCTACAGAAATATATGTACAATGGGGAAAGAAAGTCCTGGCGAAAATCTAGACATTTTGTTTCTGATAAATGCTTCCTACTTTTATTTGAGCTTAAAAGCAAAACACGGACGCAGATATGCTCAACTTACATGGCAGATGTTAAGATGTAACAGGAGTTAACAAATAATCTGTGTAGAAAGATCACCATCTCTGTCAGTGCAAATCAACATTAATTTTTTTTTTTTTTTAAATGTTGAATTTTCATGTAAAGGGACATTGAATGTGAAAACTGTAACAGATAAACAGATGAACTGAGCTGGAATTGTTTTACTGTGTTACTTTCGAGTTATTGCTTCTACCTTATTTCACATAATTATCATTGCAAATGATGCAGTGAACACTTTAGAGCGTGGGACACAGAATGCAGCATTTATAGAATCTTTCAAACAGCCTTTTTAGCATTTTCCTTTAACCTAACGTCACCAAGCTGCCTAACTGAACAAAATGAGGTGAAGAATAACTCTGCAGAGATGCTCTCAGGGGTAAAAAGCAGATGAAACCATTCATTCTGACAATAATAAATCAGAAACATATTGTGCTGAATATTACAGGACATTCTTCACTTAAGTGTCTTCTTAAAATTCTCACTTTGGGAAGGCTCATGAGTAAAAAACTCTTAAAACCTAAAAAAGTGTGAATATAAATAGACTGTAAAGAAAGGGTGAGCAGTGTTATTCTCAGCAGGAATTAGTCAACTATCCAAAACTCATGAGAATGATTCCAGTTTTTAAGGGACAATTGTGTCTGAACTGGCTCAGCTATATATTTGTTGGGATCCTGGAAGCAGTTGTGTGAACTGTGAACAGAATATTGAGAAGGAAGAAACTGTGTGGAACACGGTTGCTACTCCTCATTCCTGAACTGATTTTTTTTTTTTTAAGTAGGAAGAAGGTGGGAAGTGGGAAGACCACAGATTATTTTAAGCCCTTTTAGGTTAGTCTGCACTTGCATAGATGAATATCAGTATTATGTAGAATTGTTTTTAAATGGCATTTGCTTGAACAAAAATTGTTTCATAGGTGCACTGTTAACCAAGGAGAGAGACAATGATGAGCAAATGTCTTCCTCAGTGTTTTTACAGGCTGTGTTTTCTCATGCACTCTGGTTTATTTAGCCATATCACAGCCTGCTGCATCTGCCTGACTGTCCTAGGTGACCCCTGCTTGAAAAAGATTTTGTAGTTATAAAATGATGTAGTCAATTTAAGAGCTGAATCTTCCAGTTAATTACTAAGGGGGTAAGTAACAATGAGATAATCCAAAATTAGGTGGCAATTTTTTAAACACCTATGAAATCACAGTCTCCTCCACTTAGAATTGAACAATCACAATTTGTCTCTAAATTACTCTGCCATCTCAGATGTGTGAATAAATTTTCACTGCAAACAGTGCCTTTGAAGTGCATTTTTCTTGAAATATTATCTTGCAATTAATTTTAGTGATATTACAACTTTTAAATAATGAGTTACCAAAATTTTACAAAGAATGCAATAGCTTTAACAGCTGCAAAATTTATTACAGCTTTTCATCAGAGGTTTTTTGGCATAAGAGACTCCAGTTTCAGGAACACATCAAATATTAACATACCTTAGACACATGATCAAGTTAATCTGCTTGTTTAGATTTATGACTCCAAGCATTTAAATTGCCTTTGTGTTTATCTTGACAATTTCAGTAAGATTGGGTTAACGACTTTTGAACATCTGATTTCTCTGAAACATGGTCATCATTTTGGAAATGATTTAGCCCAAAGAGATCAAAGCTATTGGTAATGAAACTTATCTAATTTTTCAGCTTTTTAAAGCAATAAATAGTCACTCTGTTAGGACCAATCCAGCAGAAATACAATACTGTTACTCTCACATATTTCTGCTCATTACAAACTGAGGAGTAGTGATAGCATTTATAGGGACAAATTATAACAGGCTCAGCAAATACTGAGATTTCCTCTCCAGAAAGACAAAACTGAGCTCTCCTGATCAGCAACAGCTCAAAGGCTGAGAATGGCTGCAGGAGTCTTGTTGGGTAGACAAAGTCTCCTAAATTCTGATCCTCATTTCTTGCAATCACTTAGCCTCCTCTCTCATTTCACACCTGTTGCAACGTGGCTATAGATAAATATTTAGATAATGGGTGTTTCCACACATCTTCTCCTGAAATGAGGACTGAGGACCCATTCATTTTATTACAGTAGTGAAATTAGCATGAAGAAAAGACCGATTACTAGGTCTAGATAACTAGATAACGTGTAGTATTTGAACACCTGTAGGCAAAAGTAACACCATCCATTCCTGTTGTCCTTTACTGAAAAAAAGTCTGGCTTTTCCTAATCTAGTTTACTTTAAATAAGTATATATCTTATATATCCTGTATCATGACATTAGCTCTTTTCATTTATGTACCAATGCAACAGAAAAATAGGCTTTGCAAAATATTTTTTTTCAGGATGTAAGTAATTTGGTTAAAATTTAGTGAGCAAAGACAAAGGAATTTCTGTGATGGATATTGTGTCTGTCAGCAATATCTGGCTATATTTATTTATCAAGACATGGAAGTGGGATAACATCTTTGAGTGTTACAGAACTGTCAAGTCTATGTAACAATCATTTAGGCTAAATATGACTTTTGTTGTTGTTCTTGTTTTTTTTATTCATTCCCAAGTTCTGATATGCTCTAAATAGCTGGCAAATTGTAAGAATTTTGGACAAGGACTGTAACAACTTTTGCAGTGTCCCTAGTACTGTAGGAGTCTGGATATTGATTACTGGCCTTGGATGTTAACTCAATAAATATACATAATCTTATTTCTGCTAAGTGTGTCTATATGACAGTTTAAATACCATACAGTTCTGTTTCTTTTACTGTTGCTGTTTTGTGACTCCACATGTCCACTTTGGACAGAAGATGAAGTCGTGATATGCTGTAAGCAAATCAGTTCATAGCTATTTTAAGCATTTCTAGAAACTGAAAATGTTCAGAATTTGCAACTTAAATTTTAAACCAGAGTATATGAACAGCATTCTGTATGCCAAGACCAAAGCCTGTGGCTTCTCAATTGACTTTAAAAACTGTGTTCTGCACATTATTAAGAAATAAAAGCTTAGTGGAACTTAAAGCTTGGTCACCACTCAAGATATATGCACAGCATCTGATGTTCTATTCTAGTGCAAAATTAAACAGCAGAAATAAACTACTTAGCTTGAGTAGTAATAGTTTAAATTGAAGTAGCAGCTGAAGGCAGCATGAGTTTACTCCTGAATGGCAGTACTTTTCCCATGGTAAGGCGGCTGTTCCCTGATAAGGAAGCTGTTTGAAAGACTCTCTAAGACACTCTTCTCCTGCTTCTCCTATGTACCTATACCATAGTCAGGTCTAGCTAGAAATTCTTCTGGGTGAGTGGAACAAGGTAATGAGTGGCTGATTTTCCCTATCCGTTTATACAGTTTGTACATTTTTCAAGCCAGATATTTTTTGAAATTGCTCATGACCTCAAATCTGCTTATCACAGTGTATCTGCAATGTCTACTCTGAATTTCCTTCTCCTTTGCACTAGTGTACATGAAAAAGAATGCAAGAGCTCCTACCCTCCCTTCCTTCCTCTCTTCCTTCCAGCAGATGTGTGTCATGAGGTGAGGGGAAGTCAAAAAATAAACTTTTCCATCTCAGAAAGAAACTAATAGCAAAAGACAAATTCAAATTAACACTTTGTGAGTTCTATTAGTGTTTAAGACAGTGTCTTGGATGTACACTTATATACCTTTCTCCCACAGATCTTGTGTCTAAACCACAAAATATATGCTCCCATAAAAATAAAACCCTTTCTTCTTTTCTTCTTCTGAGATTTACTCTCCAGTGTTCCTCTTCCTCCTTGTTTAATTCTTCTCCTTTTCCTCATTCTGAAAAATAAGGTTAAAACGTAGGAAAATAATGGTCACAGGTGAGTTCTAGTTCTTCTCTCACTCCTTATTATCCAGGCAAACTATTGGTTGTGTACACCTGCAACGTGAAGTAAATTAATAGACTTATCATATTGTGCTAATGCTAAATAACAGGTAAGAAAGAACACCAGCATACTGCCAGAACCTTCTGATAACAAACATCTGTTTTCTAGAGCATGAAAACTTCCAAAAATCATCTAGAGAAACCAATATATGTGCTGAAATGCAGTGGCTAGCAGATGAAGATTTGTTCCAAGCTTTCTTTAGGAATTATGAATGCATTGTGGATTCCACTGGAGTGAATGCAATACAAGTTGAATTATTAAGTTAAGCAAAATACATCATATAAAATAAAGTGCAAATGTTAAAACATCACCTCTATAGTTCTTAAACAGATGCAGATCTCTAAGGAAGAATTTTTCAAAGCATCCTAATCATACTTTCTTCAGGGTAGAAGCTATGTGTTAGAGTGAAGCTGATACTAAAAACATATGTGAAATATTTGGAAGGTAAAAGATCTTATACAGCATTATTATTGACCTGTGCAATAAAAACAAACACAAGCAACCATACTACTGATGCAAATTTATAATTCCATACTGAAGGCAAGCACTTGACCTTCAAAATATACCAGTAAATCATATAAATGTTAGCATCTCTGTTGTCCAAAAGAGGCAGATGATGTTCATAGCTGCAATAATTTAAGCAGAAACTTTTAAAATATCGATGGCAAGACTTTATTTGAAATCTTACGTACTTTTGAACTCCAGATTCAAATTACCTTTGCCCAGAGGCAAAAAGAAAAAGAAAAAAATTCTCCCTGTGCCTCTTGCTGTGACTTTCTCCATTCTACTCCTCCTTCTGCCCCTTTCCATAGGCATTTTTTCTTACATTATCACCTACTATGAAATGCCTCATGCCAGGAGCTTGAAGCTATTGTATTAGGGTATAATCCATTCTTCATTGAAACAATGTCTCCACACATGTGAGCAAAAGTTGTTCTATACTTTTGCTAGAGAAAAGCCCTTCCCAGCGTGTTTTGTCTTCACGCTTCTTTAACATATGGCAAGAAAATCACTGTGGAGATTGTAATCTAGTAACTCCAAAAACATTTTCTTCCAACATCCTGAAATCCTTGGCTCTGTACTAAATCCTTTGGTGGAAGAGGCTAAGATACACTGGGGATTAATTTGGCCTGATATTTTCTTGTGCTTACTCAGAAAATCTTGATCAGGATGAAATTTGATGAAAAAAAAAAAAAAAGGAAGAAAACATATTTGAGAAAAAACGCTTTTGAAATATGTTTCCCATTTTCTGATGATCTCTGAAATTCACAAGAATAATCTGTCTGCAAACAGGAACAAAATACACCCTGACTCTAATTATTAAACTGATGAGATAATTGAAATGATCTTATCTGTATGGCTGTTCATGGCTGGATCCTAAAGTGAATACTCCCAGTGATGTACAGTACTATTTACTAAATAAGAAAGAAGACATGAAGTCAGCCTCAGGACTACTTACTGATCGAGAAATAAAAGAATGCAAAATATTTGCACTGGGAAACTGGGCTCTTGTTCTCTCTCTGTATTTGTACTTTTCAAAGGGAATGGGAATGGAAGACTTACGTTGGACTCTTCCTTTGAATGGCTCCAGAGATGTGCCTTCAAATTTCTCCTTTCCACTGGGGGCAAAGACATAGGTGAGTCTCTGTCCTTGTCTCAGTAGTCCTGTTTATGGGACAAGTAGCCCAAGGCTACTACTGCAAGTGTGGCCATTCTTAGCCAAATCTGTGACTTAGACAGATCACTGCAGTTCTTCTGTCAGCACTCAACATCTCTCCTAAATTGATATAGACATGCTACATCTCTTCATCTGAAACTCGTGCTAAAATTATGAAGTCATACTTGGTATCTCCATGTTTAGATAAAATTCAACAGCGTCTTTGTTTTATCTTAATAGTCACTGGTCCAAGCAGAGGCCTGAATTAGATATTGGATGCTGAAATATTAGATATTGATCAAATGTATCAGACACATGTGGAAAAAACAAATTTGCTCATGAGCTCACCTGGCAAATATAACAAGTATCACAAATATAACAGGCCACTAAGATGATCAGAGGGCTGGAGCACCTCTCCTATGAAGAAAGGTTGAGGGAAATGGGATTGTTTAGCTTGGAGAAGAGAAGGCTCTGAGGATACCACATTGCGGCCTTACACTATTCGAAAGGAGCATATAAACAGGAAGAGGTACATTTGTTTACAAGGGTTACAGTGATAGGACAAGGGGGAATGGTTTTAAACCAAGACAGGGGAGGTTTAGATATTAGGGAGGAGGTTTTCCTCACAGAGGGTGGTGACACATTGGAACAGCTTGCCCAGAGAGGTTGTGGATGCCCCATCCCTGGAGACATTCAAGGCCAGGTTGGATATGACTCTGGGCAGCCTGCTCTGGTGGTGCCCATGGCAGGAGTGTTGAAACTAGGTGATCATTATGGTCTTTTTCAACTTAGGCTATTCTATGATTCTGTGATTCTATGATTCTGTGACAAGGAAACTCAGAGAAATATAAAGACAAAAATGTGTGAGAAAATTGGAAGCAGCAAGGAGAAATAGGAGAGAAGAAATGTGAAAATTCAGATTAAAAAAATACTTCAATGAAAGAAAAACAAGAAAAAAATGGATCCAGCTTTGGTATTAATGAAAACCAACAACATTTCCACTATATTTATATTTTCATATCAGAAAAGGAGAGGCTAAAAACAATTTGTTTGAAATGGAGAGGGGTTTGTTACATACTTGTGAGTAGAGACATGGATAACCATGGCTGGGGAGCGGCCGCAGAGTCAGTATTCTTTGTATTCCTATTACAAACAATGGTTTGATAGCTCTACAGTTACTCTTGCAGATAGCTAAACAAAAGCTTTGCAAGATTTAGACATTATTTATCTAGAAAAAAACAATCCCTTTAAACAAGATTGGTAAGTCTTTGTAAATCAGTGAAAACGAGGAGAAGGAGTCAAAGAATCACTCTAAAATCAGAGAAATAGATTGACTTCTCCTCTTTCCCTATACATCCACATAGTCTTCTTTGTCAAATTAACTCATTTATTTTAAAATTTTCAAAAAAATCTTTTCAAATATGCCCATCCTTATCTGATGCAAGCACTGGGATTGCATCCCTTCTTCCTCTCCTTTCCTTGAGGCCACAACACAATGACAATGTTTTTAAGCAAGGAGAAAGAAAAAAGCATGAGCAATAGGATCCCTAATTCTGGAGATTAGAAATGCACTCTGGACAGACCAGCAAATAATGTGAAAGCTTAGAGAGCTGATTCAGAAACATCTGCAGTTTCAGGTGGACGTAACCACAGGCTGCAGCTAAACCTCTCAGGAACCAGAATGCTTTTCTGTCCTGGGTGAACTTAATGTCATCTCACTCACTTAGCAGCTGTACGTTCACCATTAAGTACTCTGTTCTACAAAATACAATATCTCATACCCCAAAACAAGCCCTTGCAGTCTGCAATGTTAGTCAGAAAACTGATTTGATCAGCCCAGCAGCGTGCTTAAGACTGCTAAATGTGATTACTCTTATTAGCAGTTGAGGACCCATACCGTGCATTCGCAGCCCTTCAGAAAGATGGAGGACTTCCTTATCTATATAAGAAAATGTAGGTGCAGGGTTAAGAGTACTGGGGTTAAATGCAGTCAGAAACAATGTATTCTAAATGGGCATATTTTGCAGAAAGCAGAGGAAGGACCTGGGAATGTAAACTCAGTAAACAGGGGCACAAAACTGTCAGCAAACTGTATTTCTGCAGTCAAACAGGAAAGTGCCAGAAAGTGCACACAGGGACCCAGAAAATAGAGGAAATCATTCTAATGACTACATGTGACATTGTATTTTAAAGCGAGGCATTCTAATGACCCAATTTTAAACACTATATTGCAGTAATAATCTTGTATGTAAAAAAAGACAAAGAAAAGTCTAGAAGAAAAGTTGACATAGAGAGTATGCTAGACTTCCATTTCTGGAATATAAAATGGTTAAAAACAACAGATAGATTAGAATGTTATTTTTCTGATTTGTGAATTTCAGCATGGAAGAGCCATATTCAGTGTTTTGTACAGTATTTTTTATATTATTATATTCAAATAATTAGGACCATTTATGTGGCCCCAATTTATAATCATCTTTTGTAATCTATTTCAAAGTAGTACTAATTTTGTGCACAGAGTTACACAACAAACTTGGAGATAGTACAATAAGAATAGGTATTATTCTAAATAAACAATTTATTTCAAAGTTTGAGATTATGTATTTATTTCAATAACAAAACTGTTGCAATTTTTAAACTTTTTGTTTCTGAAAGACCTTAATATCTCTATTAAATATTGAAAGAGAAAACCGCACAATATACATCTATCTCATATACTCTTCCCCTTCCTACTTATTTTTCACCTTCATACTCCAAAAGTCTATTTTGCAGGTGGAATTGTTGAATACTGTTTCATATCTAGAAACTTGAAATATATGCATTGACTATTGCTCTCAAATGAAGTTGGCCTACATTCCTTTGAGCAGAGTAGATTTTGTGTTTTGATTACTTGCTGTGGGTATTTTGTGTCCTCTTTGCATCCTCTTATGAACCTGTTAATTTTCTAAGGTTGTATGATAACCTATAAAGTTTATCAGAAAGCAATTAATGGTCCTTATACAGGTTCTCCTGATTCAAAGTCAGTGATTAGAGCCATGGTCACTGCTAGAGCAACTGTTTATTTCTTTGTTTCTACCACACAGTAACAGCTATTCACTAAGCACATTCACACTGTTTTCTCAGTAAGTTCAAAAGTGATTTAGAAGTTCAACTGCAATTTAGAACAACAGATACTTAGGAAAAAAAAAAAAAAGACTTTGTAGAAGCATAACAATATTTAAATCAATAGTGCTTTGACACCAGATGAAGTTTTGATTCTCTACTATTTACGGCACCATATAGGAGCTATGTAAAATGATACATCTACATGTTCATCACTGCAGCATTTTAAAACAGACAACTTTATTCACAATGTTAACAAAATATATCTTTATTTACTTGTGTTATAAGCAGAATATAAATACTGAAGTTGCAGGCCTTTCAGAAAAAAATGCCAGCCGTAATACTTACTTGGTGTCATCTTTCATGTGGAAAGACTTTTATTTTTCCCTTGTGTCAGTGCAATTCTTTATGAAGCTATAGATCACTTTCATGGTCCTGAATCGTGTTTAGTAGTTTCTTACAAATCAAATTAGTAATAGCTGTAAAAGCCCATCATTTAGTGTCTACCTCAGTTCACCCATTTCAGATTGCTACTGGCCACTGACATAATTATGGAGCATTTTAAATCTTCATTGCTTCATTTCTGCTATAACAAGGAAGATAAGGCTATAGGGGAATTTGCTTTTCTCCAGATGAATTTAAAGCTCTAGCATAACAGCCAAATATGAATGCTGTAAGTACAACATCTATGTATGTAACTCCCATCATCCTGAGATCACAGGATTCTTTAGTTCTGGACAAACTGCCCGTCTATTAGGTATTTAGTCTTGGAATGCTTGTGAAGCTTGTTTCCTCACCAAATGTCATTATGAAATGATCTTGTTCATCTCTTGTCTATCCTGTCACTTTGTGTTTCTTGGTAATATTTCATCCCTTTTTTTCCCTTCTTGTACTGACCTTATGTTACCAGTCTCTCTGTAGCCTTATTTGGATACTTGCAGACAAAACTACAGTCACCCTGCTAATACAGTCTCTCAGTGACTATAAAGAAGGTTCAGATGTGAGGCTAGTTCTATTTTTCTTTTACAGATTAATGCTAGCTAAAATTAGACAGCTGATTGCATGCCCTTGTTTTCAATACATGCTTGCTTTCACAATCCACCAAAACTCAGAGTGCCTGAATTGCTACTTGTGAAGTACTATTAAGTATACATTTTATTTGAATGATGGAATTTAATCTTGGTAGAATTTATTTACTGTGTAGGTTGCTCCTAAAATAATGCCTCCTATTTATTACCATGGAAATTACAACAGATATGAACATACAGATACAGATACAATAACATTATTTCCCAGAGCAAATTCTTAGCTACAATACACTATTTTTCAACACAGCCACAACCATTTGCTGTGCATTCTCACCATCTGTGAGCAAGGGGGTGCATGTCACATTAGTAAAAATCTGTACCAGTGGAGGTGACCCATTGTTTCACAGTTGTTATGACAGTGTTGCTAAGAAAATGTTGCCCATGCAGTCCATCTTTCTTTCGTCAAACAGATGGAAGCCAGAAGGTGCTAAATCTGGACTACACGGTGGCTGTGATAAGGCAATGCAGCCAAGATTGGTAATGTGTTTCTGTCACCACTGCTGAAACTCACCATGTACCACCTCAGTGTGTCATTGTTTGGTCTCCGTCAATGTTCAGCAAGCACCAGTGAATGTCAACGGGTGTTGTTTTTTCCACACAAAGGAATTCAGTGACACACCTTTGCTTCATACTCACTTCCACATCAAATGCCATTTTGTCAAACTGCCCCTCTGCTGCCATCTGTCACACAGCAACAAAATGGAATGGAATGTTGGCAGAAAGATTCAACCTCTACTGCCATACAATCATCATCCACCTCTGACATCATAGGCCAGCAAAACGCAATAACAGCCATTACTTTCAGAAAAGCCCTTGTATTTATCTATTAAAAAAAAAAAAAAAAAAAAATGTTTAAAATAACAATAATGTGAATATAATTCAAAAGCAGCTAAGCAGGGAATGTAACAAGTGTTATTCTTACAACTTGATAAATAGCAAAATTTTCAGGCTAAAATCTGGTATTAATTGTGGTTGCAGTTATGGTTAGCTTGATCACTGCTTTCACCTAAGAAAATTCCAATGTATATTGCAGATATGAGGTATCAGAACTAAGAAATTCCATCTTGGTAGAAATAAATCAAAATAAATTAAAAAAATATATAAGTACTGTGCTGTACATATTTGAAATTCAAAATAGGAGGCATTTTAAAATAAGATACAACTAAAATCCAATCCCAGCCTGTGGGTAGCCAGCTGTCTGCTTATGTCAGCATTTGACTTTGCAAACGCTCTATCCAAATGCTTTTGTATATGGACTTAGTTTTCTTTATACACTTCATCCAATTTAATCTTGGTTGAAAATATGACTACCAGTCATATGATGACTGTTTGAGTTGGCTGCAGGGAAGAAGCCAGTTTCTGGTTAGGTAGTATTGATAGGAAGAAGATTAGATTTCTGTGTGAGGGTGTTCCCTGTATATCTTAGGCATGATCATTTGAAAAACATCATGCCTAAGTAATGATTACTAGCTAAGCATAGCTTCCTCATTTCCAGAGGGAAATGTGGAATTTGGATCTTACTTTGATTCCATGGGTTTTGAATATATCTCCTGGCAGAAGAATGGGATCTCCTTGCAGAAGCTTGAAAAAGGTGAAATTAAATAACTAGTCAGGGATGGATTATCATGCTTTGTTTTCCACAGTTTTGATGGATAAAGTGATATTTCATGCACTTTGGCCATGGCACAAGACCAGAAACTGTCTTTAGGGACATGAAGTTCTCAATGTTCCTGTGATTTTGTTACTGTCAGCAGCAAATCTAAAGTCCAACAAGTAAGCAAAGTGTCAATGGCAGAATATATTAAGCATACTCAATATGTAATTAACTTTCTCTGAGCAAAGCGGACAGCAATTCAAAACAATCTTCAAATGGATTCTAGTTACACTTCAAAAATGAATTGCCTTGTTAAAAAATTATTTTATTGTTAATAATAATAATGAAAATAAAAACTAAACAGCAGGAAACATATTCTTCAATTTTCCTTTTGCGTCACACGTAATGCAGAGCACATCCATGATACTTTCTAGTTTCACACAATAGCAGCTGAAATAGACATTTTTAGCTACCTATTTTGAAGTTTTCTCTCTGCACTCAGTTATTGAATTTTCTCATATCAACATATTGCCAGCAGCAATATTGGTAGATTAGTTTACAAATGGATGCAGTAGATTGTTACAGTTGCTTGTTTTCACTGAGCACTATTATACTAATTTATCGTTCAATAAGGAGCACGTACCATTCAGATCAGGATTTTATAAAGCTTTTTTCAAGCTAACTTAATGTTTTTCTCATGCTGGATTGGATTTTGAAAAGGCTATTGATCTTGGATGATTTTTTCTCTCTATTGCACTTCCACTTTCTAGAATTACTACATTTTTCAATAGGGACTTTCCCTACACTTCTACGAAGAGGTAACAAATTGGACTTCCCCTCATTTTAAAATCAGTAGAAGCCAAACTGATGGGCTAAATAATAATAGTAATAATAACAATAATAATAATAAATTAATTAATTTAAAAAAAAAAAAACAGCAAAAAAAACCCCTCACTGTTCATTTACTAAGTTTTCAGTAATACAGAAAAGTAATTTCATCAATGAATTGTAGAATCTCAAAGATTGGAAAAGACCTCCAAGATCATCTAGTAGCATAACCACCCACCTACAAGTAATATTTCCCCACTAAACTATGTACCTTAGTACAGCATCTGTTTCTTGAACACCTTCAGGAATGGTGACTTTGTCATCTTTCAGGCACCGTTCCAGTGCTGGACCACTTTTTGGAGAAGCAGTATTTCCTGATATACAACCTGAACCTCCCCTGGCATAACTTGGGGCCATTCCCTCTAGCCTTATCACTAGTTATGCAGGAGAAGAGGTTGATCCCCACCAAATTTGGAACAGTAATCCTAATCAGCTGAAGGCAAACTTCTTTTCACCAAGCTGTCATTACATAACATAGGTATTAATCAGCAGTTGTTGGACCACTTCAGTGGAAAGGCTCTACTCTCACTCAAAAAGATAAAAATAATGAAAAATCAAATGAGTATTTAGGATGAATATCTTTGAAATTAGTCGCTTAGATTTTATATGCATTCTTCACTTGCAGTTGCTCTAGAAAGCCAGCAGTCATGTAACTGTCTGTTTGATTTCAGAACTGTCTTGAAAAAGAATATTGTTTATACAATATTTTTGAACTATGAAATAGAAATATATTTCCTTAAGGAAGAGAAATTTTGTTTGAGAGGAGAAAGGAGGCATCTGTCCTCCTACTCTTCAAATTTCCCTTCTCACTACTCTATTGTAATAGTAAGAAAATTCATAACTCAGTCTAGTATCTATATGTCAGTTAGTTGAAGAAAACAGAAAAATAAAACAAGATAAAAAAAATACATCAGAATTACAAAACCTCAGAAGAGCATAAACAGGAATGATGAATAATGCCTAAAGGTACTGGAATGTCAGCGGTAAATCATAGTATCATAGAATCATTAAGGTTGGAAAGACCACTTGGATAATCTATTCCAACTGTCAACCCATGCCTGTGACTTCTCTAAACCATGTCACTCACTGCAATATCTACACATTTCTTGAAAGCCTCAGGAGCAATGACTTCAGCACCTTTCTAGGCAGCCCATTCCAATACCTCACCACTCCTTCTTAGAATAATTTTTCCTAATATCCAATCTGAGTCTGATTCAATGATTCAAAAGTCATCACCAGGACTTTCTTGGAGATAGGCTTCCTACACATTTATTTTAAGAACTGTGTAATTATTTGAATACCTGAGTAATATTCAAAACTTCTTTTTCACTTCTGTGAAATCAAATAGATATTTATTTAATTCTGATGCATATAAAGAATAATTTATTTTGTATACAATACAGTAGATTCTTTATTCAAAGAACTACAAGGCTTTCATTAAAATAATTTATAGCTTAGTATTTGGTTTGAACATATTCTGGTTAAACAGCAAGTTTCTGAACAATAGAACCCACCTAAGGTAAGAGATTACGTCATTCTTTGGAAAGCCATCACTGAGTAAAAGCTAAGCTATAAAAATGTATTTAGTGCTATGTCAAGAATGCTTCTAAATGGGACAAAGCTAATCTGGCGTAGCCAGAAAACATTCCAAATTCTAAAGCATATGAGCTGACACATTAGCATGACAGTAAAAGAAGATCTGGAAGAACAGAGCAAGTGACCATAACCCCAAAGTTCACTCCTATCTTCAAGAATGACAAGAAGGAGGACCTGAGGAACTGTGAGCCAGTAATTCTCACATTTATCCCAGGGAAGATGACGGAAGAGCTAATCTAGGAGCCTACATTAATCTATGGCACCAGATCATGCTGGAGGCCTTGTGGCTGGAAAGTAGCTTTGCTGAAAAGGACCTGGAGAACACTAAATTGAACATGAGTCAGTGATGTGCCCTTGCTGCGAAGAAGTCTCACAGTATTCTTGACTGCATTATGCAAAGTACTGCCATCAGGTCAAGAAAGGTGATCTTTCCTCTCTTTTCAGACTTGTTGAGAATTATCGGTGAGAAGTATTCTGTCTAGTTCCAAGCTCCCCATTAGACGTGGACATACTATAAAAAGTCCAACATAAGGCCACTAAGACAATTAAGGGACTGGAGCACCTGTCCTATGAAGTGAGGTTCATGGAACTGGAGCTGGAACTGTTCTGGCTGGAGAAGAGAAAGCTGGGAAGGATTTTCTCCATGTATATAAATACCTGAAAGGAGGGTGCAAAGAGACAGGCTTTTTTCAGTAATACCCAGTGCCAAGATAAGAGGCAGTGGGCACAAACTAGAATACAGGAAGTACTTCCTTACTGTGTGGATGACAGTACTGGCACAGGTTGCCCAGGGAGATTGTGCTATATGGAAATAGTCCAGTGCAATCTGCTCTAGGTATCTGTACTTGAGCAGCGTTGGACCAGATGGTCTCCAGAGGTCCCTTCCCTCTTCAGCAATTTTGTGTTTCTGTGAAAGATGGCAAAGGCAGCATTCACTGTCTATAGTAGCATTCACATTACAAGGTAGGTACCTTGTACCTTTTAAACTTGCCTCTGTTCTCAGAGGAAAGACCATCCTGTGGACTATGTGAACTTCTTATCCTGTATGGAGCAAACTAATCTATCTAAACTTCAAGATTGGTCTAGTGTCATCTTCAGGCACCATACAGATGACCTCCGCGGCTAAAAAATGGTAGGAATAACCTGAGGATGAATGCCTACCCCTCTGAACTCCTGATTCATGTATTCCATGTGGTACCTACAGCAGTTTTGGTATTGTAAAGTTTCTATAAAAATAATTGCCTGGATAATGGGGAAAACAGAGTTTACCACAAGGACAAGCTGAAGGACCAGTATGCCAATCTTTTATAAGATAACAAGTACCCAACAATTCTTGTAGTCTTCATTATTTCTCAAATGTAGGAGACATTTTTAGAAATTATTTTCCCTCTTACTAGTCATATTGGTTTCCTTAACATGTTCAATAGCTTTTAATTAAGATTTAATCTCCATTAATTTACAACGGAGAATGCATTTTGTAGTGAAAAATGAGTTGTGCAGTTGATACACCAGAGGGACCTGGACTGGCTAGAGAAGTGGTCCCATGTGAACCTAATGAGGTTCAACATGGCCAAGTGGAATGTGTAACACGTGGGCTAGGGCAATCCCAGCTATTTATACAAACTGGGGGAAGATCTCCTTGAGAGCAGCCCTGTGGAGAAGAACTTGGGGGTCCTGGTGGACGAGAAGCTGATCATGAGCCAGCGGTGTGTGCTTGGATGCTCAGAAGGCCAATTGTGTTCTGGGCTGTATTAAAAAAGGGGTGGCCAGCAGGGAGAGGGAGGTGATTGTCCCCCTCTACTCAGCTCTTGTGAGGCCCCATCTGGAATACTGCATCCAGGCCTGGGGTCTCAAGCACAAGAAGGATGCAGAGCTCTTGGAATGGGTCCAGAGGAAGGCCACTAAGATGATCAGAGGGCTGGAGCACCTCTGCTATGAAGAAAGGTTGAGGGAACTGGGATTGTTTAGCTTGGAGAAGAGAAGGCTCTGAGGATACCTCATTGTGGCTTTCCAGTACTTGAAGGGAGCATATAAACAGGAGGGAGAACAGCTGTTTACAAGGGTGGATAGTGATAGGACAAGGGGGAGCCTTGTCCTGTCAGTTTTAACTCAGTTTTAAACTGAGACAGGAAAGGTTTATGTTAGATATTTGGAGGAATTTTACCACACAGAGGGTGGTAACACACTGGAACAGGTTGCCCAGAGAGGTTGTGAATGCTCCATCCCTGGAGGCATTCAAGGCCAGGCTGGATGTGGCTCTGGGAAACCTGGTCTAGTTAGTGGTTGGCGACCCTGCCTATGGCAGGGGGTTTGAAGCTAAATGATCTTTGAGGTTCTTTTCTAGCCAGGCCATCTGTGAAAATGACTTTTCTTCACTAAATTACAGCTGACTTTGAATTTTATAGACATTCCTTTTGGATGCTCATCTGGATCATTAAAACAATACAGCTATACAAGTAGTTTATTACAGAATTTAGTCAAATTGTCAAACTTGTCTGCATGCGTTGAATAGAGAGCTTTTTACCTTAAATAAAAATTTATTTTACCAGATAAAGGTAAAGGATACCAGGTGCTGACACCTACTCATGTCTACATCCTCTCTCAATTTATGAAGAAGCAAATTGAAAGCCTGCTGTAACATGATCTCACTTCTTTTCACCCTAGATTTATGACACCACATTTAGGAAAGGAAAACAAATGTGGGAAACTTAAATTAACAGATAGAAACAGCAGCCCAGTTAAAGTCATCATAGAAAGGAAATCAGTATTCCTTCTTCAGGTCAAGATTTATAAATGACAGTACAGCCCTAGAAAATTTACAAATGACATCAGATTGGATAGAGTGGATAACAAGATGAATGGCAATGTCTCG
Organism: Tympanuchus pallidicinctus; assembly: GCF_026119805.1. NCBI lineage: Eukaryota > Metazoa > Chordata > Aves > Galliformes > Phasianidae > Tympanuchus > Tympanuchus pallidicinctus. The sequence continues at coordinate 45,178,299 of NW_026294618.1, read as the reverse complement.
GCCTAAAGGAACATTTATAAACTTGAAGATTAAGCCAACAGAATGCTCATGAGTCTCAATTAAAACAAAAACAAACAAAAACAAACAAGGTAAAAGAATAAAGCAAAGTTCTGCACTGAAGAGGAGGAAGATTTTTGTGTGCTTTCATACAGTTTGGGAAGTGACTGGCTGAGTAGCTGCCCCAGCTTCCATGAGTTACAATGGAAGCCAGACTGGAAACCAGCCAACTACGATCTCTCATTACAAATGTAAACAACATCAGGTTATATATCACAAAGGACATTCATCATGTCACAAGACTTATTCTTTCTTTCTACCTGACACTAGTGAGGCTATGTCTAGGGTACTGTACCCAGTTTTGGGTTCCTGAGTTTATGGTACATACGTAGAAGGATCCACCTAGAGAATCAGCATGGTGGTCAGAGGCCTAAACTAGGTGGCATGCCAAAACAGATTAAGGGAGCTGGGATTTAGTTTAGAAGAAATAAAAGGGCAATGTTTGTCTATAATTGTTGTCTAATTGTCTACAAGGATAACTAAAAAGATTATAGGGCCAAACTATAGATTTTTCTTAGTAACAGACAAGCTAACAAAGGACAATGTCTAGAGTTGCAGCTTGGAAACACTGTATTGGACATTATGAAAAAATATATATTTTGCATGATCATACAACCTTGCAACAGGTCAGTATTGGTGGTAAGCCTGCTCCTAGTGGAATGTGAGACTATGTGAATTTCAGTACTTTCCAAATCATCCCTCTGTAATTCTATAGCTATACCTCCTCCTAAAAGCCAGCTGTACTCATAATCCTTCATAATCCTTTGTGTGAAGCCTCAACATAAGTCTTTCATCCTGTGATAAAACAACCTTCCTCTACAATTTCAAATTTCAAAATCTAATATTCTGAAAGAGAACAAACAGATATCATAATCGTATATAAAACCCAAACCTTAGCATTTTTCCACTGAGCTCAATTATCTGTTTGAAGTAGTCATGATGAATTGTTCCAATTTAATTTAAGAAGAGAAATGGAGAATCCAACAGGTCCCTAGGCATCCAATGATGCTTAGCATTTAAGATTGGCTGTATTTATTATCTTGTTCGCTTGCATTGATCTTTAAGTCTTCTTTTTCAATAATTCCCTTCTTTTTCAGATAAAATAATCCTTTACTAACCAGTATTATTTGTATAGACCTTACTCAGATGACAACATTTACTTCAAATGCACACATTTATAAATACATTTGTGCTCAAGAAATTGCTGAAGATCTTCCAACAGATTATAGTAGATCCTCAAAGCCTTAATGTAATTATGTTTCTGACTTGGAATTCAGAAGGATAATTTGGCAGTTAATTCTTACCTTACTGGGATTAGTGAACAATTTCAGGGTATGATTGTCTGTTTCCCCATATATTTTAATTTATATAGAGAAGAAACAATTTACTGGTAGATTATTTTAGCAGAGTACAATATGAAAGCAACAACTTCTATCTATTTCCCCGGCCATTGTGGGGTTACCTAGGCCCACACTGGGAAACTACATTGATATCAAAATGACATTTAGAGTCTGAGAAAGATAATAGGAGACTTTGTTCAATGAATGCTGCAAATATAAATTTGTAAAACAGATTAAAGACACAGTAAGATACAGCAGAAGAGATCTTAGGTCAGAGCTGTGAAAACAACTGATGTTTGTTTGTTTTGCATAAAAAAAAATAATTATCATTTCCTCCACTGAAGACTGTTGATAAGCACCCCTGGCGGTTTTGGTTTTATTCCAGATGAAATTAATCTTTCTGCATGATGTCACGTAAAGAAATTAGTGCATCTTATTGTTGATTTGTATTTAGAAGCTAATTTAATGTATTTGGATTTGTTTTTGATTTTGGTTTTGTTTATTTTGTTGTTGTTGTTAAGACCATATATTGGATAAGTATGATAATGTTTCCTTACATTTGTGTGCATTCTTTCTAAAAATAACAGTAGTTGAATATAAGTATTTCAGAGAAAAGCAACATAGACTTTTGTCATATTGCAAACAAACAGAGGGAAGAGATCAGTGTGATATTTCTTTTTAAAATGATCTGTCATAAACATATGAATACAAATAAAGGCATAGATATCTTGTAAAAAAATTAAGCTCTTGTATTGTTAAGAATAGCTTTTCATACCTCAGAAGACATGTATAGAACTAAGCAAGTAAAGGAGATTCATAGCAATGAAGAACAAGGCACTGTGCTGACAGAACAAATGCAGGGCAAGGCGTATTTCTGCAACTTTTCATCTCCCAGAAGTTAAATCAGCTTCATAGAGGATGTTGAAAACTTCCCAAATCCTTAAAATAAAGAGTGTCACTTCTCCCTAACAAGAGACAGTTATTATAAGTCTGGAAATGATTTGAAGATCTACAGTCACAGACTTCAGCTAACAACTACCAAAGTAGTGAAAAAATGTGCAGTTTTCTTTGAATTATGACATTTTAGAAGCTGGTATATAATGATGGTTAATAAGAAGTGAGCACCAAGGACTCATTTTCATGGCCTACTCATAGACTGCTGGAGCTGGCTCCACCTGCCTTGGTGCTTCTTTGATCTCTTGCTGAAGCACAGATGAGAGTTTGCTTGATTTGAAGACTGAAACTTTATACTGTTTTGAGAGAGTTCTGAATAAAGCTAATCCTATGTGCAAAGGGAGTTGACAGCTTAAAGACATGTCTCTGTAATCTGTGAAAATCAGTACATTTCACTTTAGACAAGCAATCGAGAAACATTCTGGAAGATATCTTTACTTTTCCTGCAAATATTAGTTTACCTTCTTAATGATTTTTCAGATGGGCTCTGGGTTTAGCTCTGGTCTTCTGGGAAGATCATAAAACATAGAAAATTAAGCAAAAAATTGGTGTTAGAACTATTCTTACAAGATGAATTTGAAATACAGGAAGCATTTCAGGAACATACTTTAGTTTCATGGGCATGTCACAATTTCAAACTTTCTGGCAGAATGTATATAGGATATGCTGATTTTTTTTTATTTTTATTTAATAGAGTTAATCATCTCTTTTTAATAAGGTTCACTTTTTTTTTTTTTTTTTTTACTTTTATTCATATAATCAAACACAGTACTAATGTAACATCTGAAACCACAAAAGACAAAATGAAAGACTAATTTTATTTAATTTTAAAACAAACTACTTTACATGGATTGCTCAGGGTCCTATTTTGATTCTTTCAGATAATGTCTGAACATAAAATGAGATTTTAACTTTCAGATTTCCCCATGAAAAAGAAATTCAATTTCCCAGCCTTTTCTATACCTAAGTGAAATTGTTATCTAGATTTTTTTTTTTCAGAGCATGGAATGATATATGAAAATTTTATAGAATATATGCAGAAATCATGATACATTCTTCAAGCTGAACAAAAAATACACAAGTAAAATCTGACACTCTGCAAATCATTTCCCCATTGTTAATGATGAAACTTTTTTTGATGATGTCATACCTACTGTGGGTAAGACAAGAAATAACCACATAAACAACCCCTGAAGTAGTAAAATCATTTATTTTTTATCCTTACCTGTCTTTAAAGGTTCAGACTGAATGTGATGTAAACCAAGAAATGCTATTGAAATTGATTAAATAGCAATGTATTTATAATCATTTAAAACTGAGCTTTTAATTTATATTAGCAGTCACAAATCTCTTCCTTCAGTTGCATATTTTTCTGCCCATTCTGATATCACAATCATGCTGTGTTCCAGAGTTTGCACAGAAAATAGTAGTTTGGAAGTGTAGTGGTCACTGAGAGGATAAATCTGTATATCACCTCAAAATTGACCACTTTGAAACTATCTCAGGGTCTTCTGTTTTATTTTTAATGTAAACATTCAAATATTTAATTTTAGACGTTTTAATACAAAGTGATAAATAAAAAAGTATATACTTTTGTCTCTTTGTAGGTCATAAGTAAAGAATAAAATATCACTACACGTAGGTTTGTGCTTGCTGGATTTAATTCAGTGGTAAAGCAGTACGTGATCAGTTTAAGAGTCTCAACCTGAGGCATGTCATTTTTTTAGGGAGATCTGGGAAGTTCATTTGTAGGACACTGTACTCAAAAGTGCTGTTGATGGAGTGCCAGATGATCTCTTGTTTATAGCTATATATCATTTAACAGCTGATTCATTTTCTCTGTTTGTTCACATCATTTAATTCAATTGACCTCCACCGTTTGGCGTAAATAAGGTGATCAGGTTTCTCTTTGGAAATTCTGGATTGGATATGCCTGTACTGTATACTTCTAGCAGCTGGTAGTTAAGTGCTTGCATTATTCCCAAGTGTTTTGTTGCTTTCATTTTTTCATCTAATTTTTAAGCTCAGGGAAAGTCCCTGGTTCAGTATGCTATAAAAATACTGTCTATATACCTTATCTAAACATTGCTGAGTTGACATTTGTGTCTCCTTTTTTAAAATGACTTAATCCTGAAAATTCCTTAGGTAATATATGAGGGAATATCATGACATAACTAAAGGATGTTAAAAAAAAAAAAAAAAACACAACAAAATTCACAGAATGTAGTAATTGAGTATATGATTCTAATCAGAAAAATTGGTGATTTCTCACTTCACTGGTCAAAAAACTGTGTTTCTTTTGTAGTTATAGGCACTGATAGATACTATTGGATCTATTGATTTTTATTTGTACTCACTGACCATAATCAGTACTTTGCCAAAAATTAAGTAACTTTTTTGTTTGTTTGTTTTTGTTTGTTTGTTTTTTCAACAGTTTAAAGTTTTTCTTTGTTTTTATACCCAAGTCAAAAAGCTCTCCAGGCCAATGGACCTTTTCTTCTTTACGTAGTACAGCTTTCCCAATACAGTCCTCTAGTATGAATAACTTTACTGATAATCTGAGTTGATAACCAGTAGTTCAGTTGTCTGGTCTCCTGTAGTCTGATTAATGTCTATTCCTATTCTATTTCCAAGTTGATCAATAACACTAGTGAGCATCTGCAAAGCCAGACACAAGAGAAGGAGAAGGGAGGAGAAGGAAGGAAGAAAGTCTGTGTAAGATACTCACTTTCACCATATTTACTGATATTTACTTATCAGCTTTACTGATAAGTTCTTGAAACATGTCAGAAGTAGTACTGCTTCACTGTTACTAGCATTCACTTATTTCAGTGAAGCTCAGCTAAGATCATCCATTTTGTAGTTAGCCTTATATTTCAGCATGCCCCCTCATCACAAACTGGGTTAGAAAATTTACTAAATATTGCTTTTAAATATTTTTAAATAAATTCCCATACCTCAGGTGCAGAAAACAGAAGGGAATCCATTAGGATTAACATACATTGAAAGAAAGAATTTCTTAGATTTATTTTTCTCTATGTGTTCTATGCTGGCATTAAATTCTATGCTGGAATTAAACACAGCTGAGGTATAGTAGCATTTATACAGATTATATAAAGATAATGACTTGCCTCAAAACAAAGTGTAAAACAGGAAAGTAAAATTTAAGAGCAACAAGTATGCAAAAGTACAAATGTATTGCATTTTTTTCCTTTCCTTCACCTCTTTAGAGTGTACCAGTGCTGGAGATTGTGATGGGGGAGAGGATCAAATCACCTCTGGGAAAGAAAATCTGAGCAGATGTTTCCTGCAACCCAGATGCTCTAGTCATGAGGCTATGAGGAAGAGGGGAGCCATTGCATGGTGTTAAGTATGCCTTAAGTTTGCCAAATGGACCAAGCACAGAAAGCAAGCTAGGCAAGAAAACACAATTTTTGTCTCTGAAAGCTGGATACAAAGCATGTTAGAGTTGGACGAAAACATTATGAATAAAAGAGATTTAAATGTTAAAAAAGTGCTAATTCATTCAAGCCAGAATGTCTGCACTGCACTTTTTAAGGTTCAAAAAACTTCTGCTATCTCAGGCAAGTTTAGGAGCAAAACTCTTTGATCACTAGGTAGGTCAGGCTCTATTGTGGGAACTTTTTAAGCATTAGGTCTCCAGCCCTAACACAACATGGTGAGGAGTCCCTGGGGTACTATTAGCTGATTATATTAGCAGTGAAGGGTTAGAGTCAGTTCCTCTGAGTAGCTATCCAATCTGTGATTAGAGTTTAGAAATATCAGAGACAATTGGTTGTGACCTATTCCAGTTTGAAACTAAACAATTCTGTTAAATTATAATAATAATAAAAAAGAAAGCATTTCCTGCCAATTGGAAAATCTGCTTTAAAGTCCAAATATCTATAAAATAAACTGTTTCTTTCTTTCCTTAGGATGTCAAAAAGCCAAATACTTTTTCTGATTTTTGTTTATTTTGATGCAAATTATAGGCAAGAAAAAAAAAAAAAAGAAACAATTCTTTGTGTCTATCCAACTTGTTCAGACCACAAGAAATTTCTACATCAGCAGAGTTACTTACTCTGCTTGCATTATGTTCTCTGAGACTGTGATGAGTAAGTATCTACCACTCAGCCAATTGACCCATACAGTTCTGATCTTCCTCCTATGCCAACATCAGTCACTCAGCCTGGGCAGTAACGACATCACTGACCTTGTCTCTCAATAGAAAACCCAGGCTAGAGTCTGGGCCTCAATACTTTCTATGCAGCTACTTTTTTTTTCTACTTTTTTTACTTTTTTTTCTCTCTCTTTTTTTTTTTTTCACTATGGAAATGACTTACATTCTGCTGTTAAGTCTGGTTTACTGCAACACTAGGAGGATGTATGGAACATTCCTATGTATCCCCTATGGAAATATATAACCAGTTTATTATAGCATTTCCTCACACACATTTTATTTTCTTTGTCCCTCTGGGGAAGAATTGCCTTACACTGTTCTCAGGAATTTAAAAACTCAATTTGATCTGGACATATTGTGTTCTAACACTGAGCTGATCTTTCACTTGATTGTCATTTCACTTCTGGAAGTGATACGTGGTCTCCATCCTCATTCCCTGTTAAAATTCAGTGAATAAAACTAACGAAAAGTAACATAATGATACCGATCACAGATTTCTGCAGCCCTTGATGAAAAATAAATGTCTCACTCATCATAAAGTCTGGAAAGTTAAGAATATTTAAGTATGCATTTGACAGATCCAAACCTGAACACTTTTCGAAACAATGTGTCCAGGGCAAAACAATGCTGAAAACAATTGAATAAGGTAAAAGATAATATCTCTCTTTTCATTATATGAAAATTATCTTAGTTTTAAATTTCAAAGACTACTGAGCAATGTAAGGTCACTGTAAAAGTCATGTCAGAATTATTGGCACTAAATTTTTTGAAGAAATTTTGTTTCTGCAAGACACGTTTCATCGCATATTGTTCTTCATGACAGTTGCCCCATTTAGAAAAAATAAATAATAACGTCTGTGGTCAAGTAGATTCCTGAAACACCACAAGCAACTGTCCAGACTACTTTGATAGCCAGTTTAAGTAGGATATTTACACAGACATTTTTAAATACATGCAAAATTTACTGTGTTGCTCAGGCTAGGAAATCATTAACAGTAGAGCCAGCTGGCAGAACTCAGCTGCCACTGCCCCTTAATATGTTATCAGTGATAGCACTGTAATTCTAACATGACTTAAATTCAGTGAATTGATCCAGTTTTATGAGTTTAAAGGAGTAACAGAGAGAGAAAAGAGAGAAGGATGGTGATAGGGAAGGATGAGAAAAAAGTGTTCAAATGCTTGATGTGCAGTTTGAGAAGCAGCAGAAAATCTAACAGATGTCATACCACTGGTAAACACTGTTAGTGTCATTTTTTTTAACAGGTTGCTCAGTATTTTTCAGTTCAAGTAGCATGGGTTTCCAATTGTATGAAAAGGCTTACTGTATTTAGGACATAGGCAGAACTTTTACAACTTGTATGGGAACTGTCCAGAAGGAATGCCTTCTATAATGTTGGCCCATGATGTCAGAGGTGGATAGTGGTGGTATGGCAGTAGTGGTGGAACCGTCCCACCAACATTCAACATGATTTGCAACACAATTATGCCAGGCCCATTACCACTTTGAAGACTGTGAAACACATTGCTAGCCTTGGCTGGACTGACCTACCACATCTACTGTATAATATGAATTTGACTTCCATCTGTTTGGGACGATGAAAGATGGGCTGTGTGAGCAACATTTTCTTAACATTAAAAAGCTTATCACAGACATTGTGAAACAGTGGGTCATCTCAGCTAGTGCAGATTTTTATGAGCATGGCACGAAGGCTCTTGTTCATCACTGGCAAAAATACTTAGCGAGTAGTGGTAACTGTTGAAAAATCACTTTTTATAGCTGAGAATCTGTTCTATCCAGCAGTGTTATTTGTGCTCTCTGTATCTGTAGTAATTTCCATAATTAATAAATTTAAAAGGCATAAATAAATAAATTTAAAGAGGCATTATTTCAGAGCAACCTACATATATAGATATGTTCTAAGTTCTACCAAATATCTTTTCATTTTTTTAATGCCTGAAATTAAAAAATAAAAAAGGGCCTTAGAATTTAAAGTGTAAGGCAACATTACGGTTACGCAGTTGCAACAGCCTGCCAACTATAATATTTTCAGAGGAGCAGGATTTCTTAATTCCCAATAGGTTTCACTGAAGAGATTATCTGGGGGAGTCATTAAAAGCTATCTTTTCAAAGTGAAAATGAAGGTTAATTAATTCTGCAAAAGGGATTCATGATTATATATTAAAGAATGTGAGTAACTGCTATACAAGTCTGTTTTCTTGATTTGCACCAAGTGAATGAAATGATCTTTTACAAAAAAAAAAAAACAACCAACCAACCAAACAAACAAAAAAAAACCTACCCAGGGGGGTTGTGGAGTCTCCTTCTCTGGAGATATTCAAGACCTGCCTGGATGCCTACCCATGTGACCTGGTGTAGGGAACCTGCTTTGGCAGGGGGGTTGGTCTTGATGATCTCCAGAGGTCCCTTCCAACCCCTACAGTTCTGTGATTCTGTGATAAGGAAGATTATTTTTCCAGTGATTTAGCAGTATACTTTGATAGCAATAATCATAGAATCATAGAATAATAGAATCACCAAGGTTGGGAAAGATCCAGAACATCATCCAGTCCAACCATCCACCCATCACCAATAGTTTTCACTAAACCATGTCCCTCAACACGATGTCCAAACATTCCTTGAACACATACAGGGTCGGTGATTCCACCACCTCCCTGGGCAGCCCATTCCAGTGCTTGACCACTCTTTCAGAGAAGTAGTATTTCCTAACGTCCAGCTTAAATCTCCCCTGGTGCAGCCTGAAGCCATTCCCTCTAGTCCTATCACCAGTTACACAAGAGAAGAGGCTGGCTCCCAGCTCACTACAACCTCCCTTCAGGTAGTTATAAGAGCACTAAGGTCTCTCTTGAGCATCCTCTTCTCCAGACTGCACAACCCCAGCTCCTTCAGCCACTCCTAATGTAGTATAATATTTGGGAAGATTTGAGATGTTTGTGTTGGAATGTTTGATCATATCATTGTTGACCCAGTGCCTTAGTATGGAATATGTATCATATTAAATCTATGAAATGTATTGCTGTGCATAACTTATGGAATGGTTATTAGTCTCAAATTGGTGAACTGGGTTGAATTTTTCATGGCCTAGAATTTGGAGCAGGTTGACTGAACTAATGATGTCTAATATTTTACCACAAATGAAATATGTATACTTAGTGTTTTTTCTTAATTGTTTTTTTTATCAAGCAAAAAGGATCTATCCTCCTCCTACAACATTATTTCTTTTTAGTAGAAAATATGTAAAAGAGCATCAAACACTGTGAAGTGAATTTTTTTTTTTTTTTCCAATAATATAATCAAATGCCTACTAAAGCATGATTATAAGCCTACCTAAGATCTTTTAAAATCTATTCATAATCATATTGAAATGACAATGAAGAAAAAACTGGTTGCACAAGACATTCCGGTGTACTGAGCTGGCTAGATAGTCATTGTTTTTTCCCATCACAAAGACATCAGCAAGGTTACAAAGCTGAAAAGGAGTGTGATGATCAGCATTTCAACAACTTCAATAGTTAATTCAAAAGGTTTTCTAAGCACCTAAACTGATAATTGCCGTTCTTTTTAAAGGAAGCTTTTCTATCGTGCAAGGTTGCTTCAAACGCAAATTTAAATCTCTTTCATTTCAATAAAATTGAAGCATAAACTTAAGTGCTGTGCTGAAAATTAAGCCTGTGGATAGCCTCAGACCTTTCCCTCAGACTTTGAAGTAGCCTTGTAATGCATATTCCACATAAATTTACAAAACTGAGTTTCAGCATATTTTTGAAAAAGTTTGCAAAGCTTTTTTTTCTTTTACAAGACATCAACTAAATCCCAATCACCTCTAAAACATGAGATTTCACTGTACTATATATTATCTTGGGATCTCCTTGTCTGACTTCTAAGGTGTGAGGATGAGAAAGTGAAGAGATAATCCTCAGATTTGCAGTGTTAATTTGTTTATGACAAGATAAGTCTGCCTGATAGGTGCTTAATATTTGAAAAGTCAAAATGGCTTTTTTTTCTCAGAGAAAGTGAGGGAATGGATTGCAGTAATGGGAATGGATTGCAGTATAAGTTGGCAAACGGTGATCATTATCTGACATTGTTCTCTAAAATTATAGTAGAGAGCACCAAAGAATATATGTAGTAATGGTTCCTATTATTTGGATAAATTAATATTTTTACCTTATGCCAGACTTGTTTAGATATTTTTCTCACGTACATTATTAACAAAAGATAAGTAGTTCCTCTTGTATCAATACTGCTCCCATAGTTTTTATGCTGTAATTCAGCTTATTCTTAGGCTTTCCCTTAAAACAAAACAAAAATGATCAAATACATTTTTCAGAGCAATCAGATACAAATATTTGAGAATTTATTTCATTCTAATTTTTATCAGACAGCCTTCCAGGATGATTAGGTAATGGTATATTAAGGTCATCCATGTTTGTACCATTTTCAATTCCTTGAGGAACATGCCCTCACCAGGAGGCATATTTTATAATTTTCAATGATGAAATCGGCAAATACTGAGAGAGAGAACTCTTTAATCATAAAAGAAATTGATTGTGCTCTCCAATCATTAAGATTTATTTCAAATTCCCAGATGGAGTCTGGAAATTACTGGCATTACTGATTCATTGCATCATTTTTATAAAATGATTACTTTTCCACATATTCCAGCATAAATCCATTTGGATTTATATTTTAGGGGTGCAGTGGAAATGCTGAGTTATAACTTGAATCTGTGACTGAGCAGCTGGTGGGAAGGTGGGGTCAACCCAGGGGAGCCCAGGTACATGTAATGCACTAGAGTGACTGGAAGGGATGGAGCCTGGTTTCACCCTTCCCAGACCCCATTTAAGGGTTGGCAGTGGAGATCAGAGCTTTTTGTCAGGAGATGTTTGCCTACCCAAGGATTGTATGGGCCTTCCTGAGGCATGTAAATTCTTTTCCCTTTTTCAGAATGTTTCTGGTATTGTCTCTAAGCAGCCTATCCCTTACCTTAGTTTGAGACCTTGCTGTTCATCCTTTTAGAAGCAGTGGATAGAGGTAATTCAAATGCTGAATCTGAAAGAACAAAAAATGGTGTAATGTAGGCTTCAGAGCCTCAGAATTTACAGCCTAAAAATTGAATTTTAGGATGACAAGGTGCAACCTGCCATTAGTAGAATCACTTGCATATAAAAGTCTGTAGTGCTGCATTCAGTCACTTGAACTTATAGGATCAAGGCTAGGAAACTGATTGGCATCAGCCTAAGTTTTTCCTGTGATCTCTCTGGCCTTTCATACTGGCATTAGGTTATAGTGTCAGAACAGGAGACAACAGGCAAAAAATACAGGACGTTCTGTCTGACTATCAGGAAGCACTCTTTACTGTATGAGTAATGTGTACATGCCTGAAACAGACTGCCCAGATTAACTGTGGAGTCTCCTCAACTGTGGAGATCTTCAAAAGTTGCCTGAACACGTCCCTAGTCCCTGCTCTTGGCGTCCTCCCTTGGGTGGGGTGGGACTAGGTGGACCCAGATATTCCTGCTAGCCTCAGCCATACTGTGATACTCTGATCAGATCCCCATTCCTGGAACCTTTAGAGTTGCTCTTCACTTTAAATAGCTGAACTCTATGCACATTCCACAAAAATATTCCGTTTCTCGTCTCTTCACTTTTCAACTGTTTAATGTCCTTTAGTCTCAGTATAAACTTTTAATGACCATAAAACTTTTCCAAATCCTTACCAATCCTGTTCCCAATCCCCATTTCTGGTGTTTTTTCAGCACAAGTTCTCCTTGGAAATAAGCTTGGGTTCCCTGTTCCCTGAAACAGTGAACCTTTGCATGCTTTCTGTTCACACTGCTATGAATTATTTGTTTCAATTTTTGTCTATTGGCTTTGCCTAATCTAGCTTTCTGTGTTCCTAATTTGAAGTGTCAGCTTCATGGATAAAATAATCAGACTTCTTATTTCTGTGTATTAAAATCTTAAGAAAAATACTGCTGCTTCTGTTATCATCCTTTGTTTGTGCGTATCACTGATTTCTCTTAAGTGAACTGTAAAATGATGATACAATTATGCACGTCAGTAATACCATCAAACTGAACTGTTTTTCAAGGGCAGCTCACAGTTGAAGGTAGAGCTCCCTGCTGTTTGAAGCCCTGCAAAGAGTCTACTCCACTGTGGACAGTTATTGTTAGTAATGTTAGCTGAGATTTTGCTCCAAATGAAAACCGCTGCGTAGGCAGATCCGCTGGGGGAGTGTGAGCCGGGCCTTCCTTTACAGTTGAAAACAGATTGGAAGAGGAAAGGAACATTTCTTCCTGTGGACCCACTCTGCCCTCCTGGCAGGAAGCTCTTTGCAGCTGCACTGCTGGCCACCTGTGACAGCAATTCTGAATAGCTGGATATCCTGTTGTACAGCTTTGCTTCTGAGCCATCCAGGATGACTATTTGAAAAGTAAATTGTGGCTTTCCAAGGTTTTAAGCATGCCAAGATCAGGTAAGGGAAAAAAAAAAAAAAAAGATGCTGGAACACTCTGAATCCTAAATCTTCTTGTGTGCTGCAAATAAAGCACTCAGTTTCTAGGACGCATGCGCGCGCGCGCGTGCGTGTGTGTGTGTGTGTATGTGTGTAATTGCCAGAGGCAGAGAGGCTTTACTGTAGCTATGGTTTCAGATTCTTAGCAAGTGCTTGCTGATAACAGCTCAGGGAATTAAAATTTCTGATATAAAAAAAAAGGGGAGAGCAATTGAAATGTGTAAAGCAAAATAAATCAAAACTTGCCACAAAATTCCAATGTTTGGATGGAAAGTCAGAATTGGTCAAAATAAGAAATTCAGTGGAGGAACCTCCAATCTGCCTGTTCTCCGCTCCTTTCTGTGGGGAATGTGGAATTAGAACAAATTTACATCCAGGCATTACTTTTCCTAAGGACTTCCACAGTTGAAGGAATTCTAGATAACCCAGTATCTTAATTTTTTATTTTAAAGGAAGAGGAAGGGAAGATACACTTCATGATATTATACATATGGATAAATGCTGTCTAGGGCTTGTTTTGAAGCAACCGAGTATTGCTATGCCAGTAAGAGACAGGATGCTTTCTTTGTGTACTGTGTAATCTAACAACTCTCACACTTTTATGATAAGTTAAATAAAACATGAGCTTCTTGGGATATTAAAATTTGAATGGACAGGTGGACTGTCACCTAGGCTTAATTCCATCTGGCAAATAAACAAGAATGGACTAGTAGTACAACATTACTAAAGATGTGTGCACATTTTTCAAAGGAAGGTTCTTGACATTGAATTTCGGAGAATCTTTGTTCATAACTCATTTGTTTAGATGAAAAAAAAATCAAATAAGAGCATAAAGCTAGTTGAGAAGCATATTTCCATGATCACTTTCAATGCTTGCTTTAAGGAATTTGCTTTGTAAGTTTAGATTAAAATAGCTTTGATAAATGCATATATTGTTATCAACTGATGAAGCTGTAGCAGATGGACAGATGCAGTTTTTGTTTCTGTGTATGTGTAATATTATCTGAGGCTTTTGAGTGTCACAGAGTCTGATGAAATGTCATCAGATTGTTAAATTGAAGAAAAGAAAAAAAAAAACAAAACCACATATATTGCTTCCCAGAACTAATAGTGCAAATAGCAGGGCCTGCAACTTGCAGTACAGGGATGGTCAGAGATATGACATTATACCAGATATTACCTTCTACACTAGCATAACTGTTGTAGATGTTGGATTACATGCGAGTGAGTCAGAACGTGAAACGTAATAGAGAAGTTATCTAAAATATATTCATTAAAGCAGAAGCAAAGAAAGCTAACATACAGCAGAGTTGCTCAAAGGTCGAAGTACGTAGAATATACATCCTCCTGCAAGTGTCTCAGGACAGCAAGAATAGATCTAGATCTTGGAGGTGGAAGAAGCAAGACTAGATATATTCTTTGTGATTTATACAGGAGCATCACAGAAACTGTTCATTCTGGTGCAGTGTCTCTTTCTAACAGACTTGTGTGATCCACTGAACCAATCAAGTAACTGAGTCTGAAAAGAGTTAGAATATATATATTATATAATATTGCAATATATGATAATTTATCATAAAATACAAATCTGGAACTGAAATCCCCACTTAGGAAGTCTGGTATGCAATAGGCAATCCTTTTTCATAAACCCCAAATTATCTGAAAGTAGACCAGTCCATTTTAGTGGAACACCTCTGAATTAACTGGTCTTATTCCAGGCTTACATTTGGCCACAGAAGTGACAACTAAAACTAAAAGTCTAGCAGGTATCAGTTACACGATTTCATTTAAAAATTCAGATGAATATTCATGGAAAATGTTGTGTAGTATTCCCACAGTCCCATTTGGCCTGTTTCACTTGCAGTGCTAAAGTAGAACTGTCCTTTCCTATAATGCAAGAAATAGTCATTTCTCTGATGTATATTAAAAATACTATCAATCAAACAAATCTGATGCCTAGATTTTTTCCAGATGAGCAAATTCTAGGCTGGGATTTCTCAGTGCTGATGCTCTCCCCCTTAATTTTATTGAGAATGCCTTTGTTTTATTTGCAGGATCTCATCTTTTTCCCCATGAGTATGTAAAAGGTCACATGTTTCCACAGTGTCTCTGCCAAACTCAATCGAAAGAAAGACTCCTTTGAATCATGACATGCTCACTTTAAAGCATCCTGGTGTTTCAGAAGACTTCTTATTCTGTTAATCTTTTTCTTTTCCCTTTTGATATAGAAGGTACAGAAAAAAAAAAAAAAAAGTGACTTGTTGCTTTACCTATTCTTTTCTTGAGAATACATATTTTCTTCTTTGAAGAATCTTGAGCACTGTTTTGCCTGGTGACTTATGTACAAACTCAAATTTCCTATTAACTTTACCTAAGTGTTAGGGCTATCTCTTTTACAGATCTTACTACTACTGATAAGGATAACTCATACCCTAATATATGATTACAGTGTATGAGAAAACAGGGGATCAAGCCATAATAACGACAAAGCACAGTTTAAAAGTAGAGTTATCGTTGTTGTACCTGCAGTTAGTAACTGGGAAGTTCAATGCAAAGAACCCTTGGGGAACTTTTGCTTTTTAGTAATGAATTTTCTGTTTTTATCATCCTCTATATCATAGCTAATTCTTTGTCAGAATGACTCAGGAAACTCTCCTATTGTGTAGAATTAATATTTAGTCAAGACATGTCAACACTCTAGAGTTTCCTTCCATGCAAAAATAGTTTTCATTATCAATTTCTACATCACATTGATTAGAAAGCAGAATCATTTGCTGCATTTTTTTTCCCTGCATATTAAAGTTGATGAAGTCCAGGCATAAAGTTATTTCAGTTTTGAGGAAACTTGGTTCTCAAACCACCATAAGTATTTTATTCCAAGCCAAATTTTCTGTAGGAAATTTCACACATTGGGAACATAAATAGTTCAAATCATTTTTTCTTTGAATGGCAATAAAAATTCTGCAGTTGTAGTACACACAAATACATGCATACACACATTAATAAAACACATTTTGTGAAGGTCATGGTTTTCAAAATCGCTGAGATATATACAAGCAGATTTCCCTTCTTAATAATCACATATTCCAATCTTGCTGTAGAAATTGCCATGCATTTTTTCTGTGAAACAACAAAGCAGAGAAGTATAAAACAGTCCATCGTGGCCTCTGCAATTCTACAGCATGAACTTCAGTTAGGAATAAAAATTGGAGACCTACCACATTATTGAAGGATCAGACTCAGGGCAATCATTAAAGAAGGCAACACTCAATATATTTATGCAAGACAAACCCTGTTCATTGCATGAATGTGTAGCAGTGAAGGTCACAAAATGATGCAGAATGCACTTACAGCGCAGGTCTGAAGAATTTCTCTCTTTCTGGTGAATGTTCAGCTTTTTTTTCTTAATTTCAAAAAGTTTTGTCCCATAGTCTTAGCGTGTCTCTCAAGTGAGAAATTTACAGGAGATCCTTGTAACAAAAGTAGTTCCTTTGTTCCTCAGATTCTCACATGCAGAAGTTATGGGGAATTAGAATAATAATAAAAAAAGAATTGAAATCTTTCCATCTTGGTGTGGATATCAGTTAGGAACACGTATTTTGGAACAGAATAAAGCTTTTTCTAAACTATACTGGGAATAGAACTGAAACAAATCTCCCTAGGATAACAAAATTTCTCCTTTTACTAGGGTTGTGTCGGTGTCCAGCAAAACATTTAAAATTGTACATGTTTCCTGTATTGCCTGACATATCTTTTCAAGGACTGTCCTCTAAGTTCATTAGTTTTTGCTGCCTTTTCTCTACAATCTATCTTTGGATCCTGTGACTTGGGAGAGGCATTCAAAAATATCAGCTTTAATTAGAACAGTGTTTTCTAGGTCTTTTCTTGTACACATGCCATTACTAATGGTAAAAGTACAACTTTCCCCCTAGTGTCAAAGAAAGGGAAGGGGCTGAAAACAATACAATTTCCTGGAAACTGAAGATTTCAATATTCAATTTTGTTTCTCAGTGGGATGGAAGTGAGCCATGTTCATATTTATGTAAAGAAAAAGCCTTGAGAAAGAGCGAAAAGAGTCAACGAAGGGTTGGTAAAGGCATGTGTTCTGTCTCTCCTTTAGCTGAATTTGTTGTCTTAAACAGCACATTGCCAGTTATTTCATCCATTTCTACACTGAGACTCTTTTCCTTCATAGGAATAATTTATTATTTTTTGCCCTGCAGCACAGTGCTAATACTGTAAGTTACTAGATTTCAGAATGCTTCTAGAAAAAATATTACATCTAAAGCAATACAATTCTTCAGGAAGTTTTGCTGTCAGAATATCTGAACTGTAATTAGAAGAAATCTCTTTAGAAAATCTCCACCGAATCTATTTACAGGGCAAAGAATTGTCATGTAGCTGTTCACCAGGATACTGCAAGGAAATAAGAATTTTCCTGTAAACAACTTAATTCAGCATAAATGTATCTTGCTTCAAAATTGCTACACTACCCTTAATACCCTCTCAAAATACTTCAGGTGAATTTTTAAAAAATAGCTGTATGTAATGGCAAGGAATCCTTGAAGGATTAGCAAAGCATTTACCTGAATTTCCAGAGACAGCAGTAAGTAGCCCAGATTATTTTATGCCAGATCTGCCAAAAACGTACTGAAAATCACTGTCTTTGAGACTAGGAGCTTTTAAGTGCTGCTCTATGGGTAATCGAGGACTAAGGTACAGAAGGGAAACATAAAAGCAAGATTGTTTTCCTTTTTCTTTATCGTAAACTGATGTGATGAAATATGTATTATTTGCAGATCACAAAAAAAAAAAAAAAAAAAAAAAAACAAAAAGCAAAAAAAAAAAAACCAACCATTTTATTTCAGATTTCATGACCATTTTGTTCCAAGGGAGCTTCTGATACTTTTTCATGATCTAATAAACAAAACAATAATCATAAAAATCCATAATATAACAATTAATTTGGCTGAAGCTACATATGAAAAATTAAATATACCTGTTATGAGATTGCATATCATCTGAGGAAATCTAATAGTTCTAGTTCAATCGTCTTAGGCTTACATTTGCAGTTATGAGACTTTCACTCAACAATGAATCAATAATTTATATAAGAAATTCTACGTATGTCTCTCCTAACTACCAAATAATAGATGAAAACTGGCAGATGAAAGCTCAGCTTCAACATCTTAGAGAAGAATGCTGTGTACATTCATGGCAACATTTAAATCTGTTGTCTTGAGTATGTACTATGTGATGATTGGGGCTGGAAGGAAATCTCAGCTGAAGGAAAAAAGGAATCTTTACTTTTTGGCAGCAATAAATCTACTTATTTGGACTCCAGATAACAGGACAAAGTCATAGAACGATTTAAGGTGCAATCATGCTTCTTTCTTCTCAATTATGATTAAATTGGAAACCTACAGGGAATGTTATCAATAATGTGTGTGCCACCCTGCAGTCAGAAATGTAAGATTTGTGGGGTTACAGAGAGTGATAGCAAACACAACTCTGGTTCTTGTTCCCTGGTGTAAAGGGCACTCTAAAGGGCACTCTCCTGGGGATGAGTCCTGGTTCCTGTCCTCATGGATTTTTTGTTGAACAATCTTTGGATAAAATGTGTAATCAAGTTTTTGAGCAGAGACTAAATGCCAGGCTCCCTGTTCTCAAACATAAATGCTTATTTAGGGGCTGTGGTGTCATGCATTCAATCTCTTGTTCTCATGACTCATGATTGCTCTATATTACCTTCAGCAGCAGGAATGGGCATCGCCCTTTCTCATCTCTGCTATTCTCAAGGTGATTGTATATGCTCCTGAAGTTTATGAATGTGAACCTGTCTTTAGACTCTGGAGGAAGATGATTCCACCTGTTTCACTGGTACTCCAGTCACTGGGTAGCTATGAAAAATGTGGGCATTACTCTTTCAGCTTTGCTTTCAAATGAAGGAGGCCATAACTGATATACTTCACATCGAATACTGCAGCATGAAGTGTCAGCACATTTTCCCTAAATAGAGTGATTCAAAGACTGGAAAGCTGGAAAATGCAACCAGAATGGAAGAGGAAACAGAAATATATGCACCTAGCAGACTCCCAGACCAAATATACTAGTCTTGCCCCTTGTGGCCCTTGAGGTGTTGCTTCTGGGAGCCATTCATCCTATATCCTACAAATCAGTCTGCCTGGCTTTTTAATGATCCTGTTCAAATCAGGCATTTGAGCTCTAAATGGAGCTGTAAAGTCAAGTTTGTGTGTCGTCTAATCTTAGGGAGCCCAAGTAGTCAGGTGATACTTTTCATAATTTTGTTCTTAGGAATAAGAAAACAAATTCTCCTTACAGTGAGATGTCGCAGGAAATTAGAATCCTACAGGCAGAGGCTGAAAGAAGATAGAAAGCATTTCATGTGTTTTTTTTTCTATTCTTTAATGAAATTTACTGTAACAATTGCAATCCAAAAGGAAAAGGTCTCAAGTACTTGAAGCATCTAAGCCAGTGAGAGTTTTTCCCCATGTTTCCTGAATTTGATATTCTCTTTTGTTCATATTGGCATCACATTTCAAGAACCTTGTTTGACTCGTTCATTTTTAGCAGACGCAAAAACAAACAGCAGGCTTCTTTTTCAGGGCACCCCTTGCTCTTTATCTGCTGTCATTAGAAACAGTTCCTCTGCATTCCATCATGTCCAAAGCAAAATACGTCTTTGGTCCAATGCACAGACCTATTTTCACAGGCAGTGAAATTCAGTTAAAGCAGTTGAACAAAATTCTTGTATGTCTGCTGAACTTATGTCGTACATATTAGTATGTTGTGGTGCTGGTACCTATCTTGTTTTTTTATGAGGGTTTGGAACCCACAGGTAGGCATCTAAAATTTGACAGTTGCCAATGATAGCTAGATTTTATGGTTGCTTGTGAACATCTGCTTTGAAAAATATCAGTCTTAGCTGAAACTATGCAAAGAGCAAGCATGTTCACTTAGAAGTTATTTTCTCAATTTTTAAATATACATTTTTTAATGTTGTAAACATCAGATGTCTGAAAACTTCTGGAAAACTAAGTGTGTGGTACTCCCCTACAATTGTTAATAGAAGAAAAACTTAAATTATAAAGCTATGTAACTGCCCTTTTCTACTCATCTGACTCCTAGGCCAACTAGCACCAACTAATAAAAAAAGAGCTCCACAGTTTACTACAACATAGAAAAAGTGACCATGTTAACCTTAACAAAGATTTCCTATTTTAGCTAAATTTCTGATAAAGACCATTGTAAGAGGCATTGCAGGAGTCTTGTTTGAATGTTTCATTTTCTCTGGGCCAAACTTTTAGCCTGCCCAGATTATTACCCTGCATACTTTATACTCCTAAGAGGCATTAATGCAAATCTAGAAAAACTAATTACATTCTGAGAGTAGTTTTATTGTGTGAACCAGTTTATTTCTCTGCAAAGCAAATGGCAAAACTTGATTATCAACTTTAAAAAATACAAGATAGAAATCAAGGTACTAAATTCACATTTGCTTTCAGAAAGAAATTAATTCATCTCCTGATTAAAAAAAGAAACCAGACTACTCATTTGGATTTAGGAATGTAGCCTTGGGGTTTTTTATTTTTATGTTTGACTGTGTGCTTTGCCAGGCAGTTCATCTGTTTTTTGTCTGTGAGTAACATGTTCATCTGTTCATAGTCTTTATATAAACATGTGGGTTTGGAAATAAGTAAATGTTATTCACTAAAAGAATACACATCAACACAAGCACCTTCTACTATATCTGCCATCTCTCTGCTGACCATAAGGAATTAAGTATATGTAAATGATCTATATTTAAGAGTAGTAGTAGTGCCTACTGAGATCACAGTTTGTTTCAAACCTTTCAAACACAGGGGGACTAGAGGAAACACATTTTTATTTTCTTTTGCTTCAGAGAGGATGAACAGCTGAACTGTATTACCTCAGAGGTAGAGTATTTGCAGGATCTTCCAGTGGCCTACACTTTTTTGCTGGCTTAATCCAAAGAACTGATGTTAAATTCAAATCTATGCAAACTGCTCAAGATTTTCTATTTTGTGAATTACAGGTTTTTCAAAAATGCACCTTGCTTGCCTAATCTTGAGAAATAAAAGTCTTTATTTTTGGTGTTTGTGTATGCAATATATTCAAGTAATGTTACTTCGAAGGTACTAAGATCTCTTTCTTTTAAATGTAGACTGTTAAAACTTCTGGGGGAGCCATATAATAAATTATCTTAGTGAGAGGAGAGGACCTGGGCTAAAAAATTTTCCCAAATACTGCTGCATAGTAAAAATCTCATTTCTTCTGAAATATTATTTTATTGAAAAGATGACATGATTTTGAATGGAAAATAGGGATGGAAAAATATTTTCATGTTTTAGATGGAAAATTCTTTTCTGACTAGCTACAGCATCAATGAAAAAATTAATTGTATTTCATTTTGAAATACTCTGAGAAAACTTTATTTTCTTGCCTGTTATAAAAAATGAGAAATACAGAAAAAAAAAAAAGTACTTCAAGTACTTCTATCAGTCACTGCAGCCAATTGCGCTCTTTCAAAGAAATTAAGACATCACACTGCTCTTAAAATTGGCTATAAAAATCATCTTCTAACTTAATGGCTCTATCCCTTGCATTCAATAAAATTTCATACTTAGGAGTGTTTCTGGTTAGGATTATTTGTGGACAGAAACAAATTTGCAGCCTTGTTAAAACCTTTTAGCACAACAGAAAGAACATAACAGATCTGTAGACTTTTCCATTTTGTATGGCAACAACTGGCTTGTTTCCAAAATTTTGAGCAATTATATGCTGAGGAAGTCCACTTAAGACAACATTCATTTTACTGTTGGAGAGATGAGGTGAGTTTTTAGTTTTCTTTTTTTCCTTCATTTGTAAGTGGCTGATAAAACATTAGAAAACACGAGATCAGCTTGACTTGCAGATTCTTAGATCTGAGGTTGCAGCACTAGCCGTTATTGTATTAACTTGTAGCTTGTTCTATTTGAAGGACAATAAGCAAAGACAAGTCTACATTAACCAAGTATTGTCCGTATAAATTTCAACTCGTAATTGTGAACAAAATTGCATTGAATTTTTTGCTAAGAACAAATTTGGACTGGAAATGCCGTTCATTTCACAATATATCTAAGGTCAATTAGGAAAATGTCACACACCAGTATCAGTGAGAATACTCTTGTGGGACTTACCAGTAAAACTTTATAGAAATATTGCAGCACTACAGAGGAGCCACAAGAGCCAATAAAGAAGAGCTTCCCAACTGCATATTTCATAAGCAGTCCCTGCAGAACTGCCGCACTGTAAAAGGGCATCTCTTTCCTTGGGCAGTGGATAAGATTTATTTTGGTAGATGGCATCCATGTAAAGTTGGTACAGAGAAAACCTGCTTGTGATTCTTAATAGTAGATATAGACCATGAAAACAACATTGCAAACTTTGGTCTTCTTGAAGCCGGGGTACAAGTTTATTTTTTTTGTTGTGTTTTTTGTTTTCTTTTCTTTTCTTTTTTCCCCAGCTAATCTTCAAGAAATAAAGATATATTAATATATCACTGAATCCATGGAAATAAATGAAATGTGGAGATAGTCCCAGCTTCTTCTGAATATTAAACACTGTCCACTGAGAGATTTTCCCTTTTATTTGTGCAACCAGAATGGCTCTTTTTCTCTAGTCAGCCTGTGAAAAAACTGCACAGCTGTGCCAGCCATGCTCCAGTGCACGTCTCTGCAGTGAGGGCCAGGCAGCTGTGGTCTCTCCCCGGAGAAAGCTGGCCATTTGGCTGGGAGCTTTGGAAGAGGTATATAGACCACATCAGGGAAAAAAATGCCAGCCACATCTGATAGCTGGGAAAATCAGTCTGGAAATAGAATTAGGAGGTCCGCCACCTAACAATGATCCTTTAATACTCTGTGGATTTGTAATGTTTTTGAAGAAGTAGGAGAGAATAGCTTAGAGTGCATGTGGAGGGGGAGGAGAAAGAGACAATGCGCTTATTGTCCTTAAACAAAAACAACTCTGAAATATACCTTAGCAAAACTCATGGCTTGAAATCTTTTTTTCTAGTTCAGACCTGATGTGCAGCATGTTCCCCTCGTAGTCCTCATTCCTTAATTGCACAAAAACTTTTGTACTGAGCACATTTTACTACTGAAGGAAGAAAAAAATCATCGAATGTTTGAAAATCTGATTGACAAGGATTTTTTTCCCCTGAACTTTAAAATGCATTCAGCAGTGCTGCCTTGTAGCCTTAGACAATGCCACTGACCCTTTTACAAATCGCTGTACACACTGAAGAGTGAAACTTTATACACAGTTAAAATGAAGCTTTTTGGCCAGGTTTTGACAGCTGTTATTCTAAAACAATGTTTTGGCTCTGATCAAAAATATGACTTTATTTCCTTTTGGGTTTCTACCAGAAGCCATATGACTGTTAGATAGATGTGGAGGAGGGGTGAGAGCAAGAAGCTCTTTCAGCTGCTTTCCCAGTCAAGCTCGCGCTGTGCACAAGGAAATGACAAAGGAGTTGAATTTATCCAGGGTGCTGGCATATGACTGGTAGTTCTAATTTACTGTTTGAAGAGATGTGAAAATCATGCACTGCATGTTTATTACTAAAGGTGAGATCCTGAACTGTAAAACTAGGAGCAGAGACTGCACTTTCATTTTCTGCTCTTCTCTGAAAAATGTATTCATGTACACAGTAGTGTTTATGTTGTTTAAGAGACAGTATTTGAATCACCTGTGGGCTCACAAAAGTCCCAGGTGGATCTAAGGCAGGTGGGGGGCAATCTGTGCCCTTATACGTGTTATACTACTAGCTTATATTACTAACTTACCTTAGTGGGGCCCCAGCTTGGCTTTTGACCACAAGCAATTGCTGTGGCTCCTTTTGCTAAAAGCTGTTCTAGTTAGAAATCCTATCAGGGAATTTGAGAGGTGGTCCAAGCACGTCCGTGCTGAGAGTGCTGAGCCAATGCTTCCCAAATCTGTAAGAGCTCTGAAAGGCAGCAGCAGCAGAGGGAGCCTACATGCCCGAAAAGTGACACGAGCTGAGGGGCCTCTATACACTCACCAGCTTTCACAGGAAAACCATTACTGGCTGCAGCAGGTGGTAGCTTGGAAATAGAGAAATTATTTCTCAGAGAATTAAAATGAAGCAGTTAAGTACTGTGTTGGTTGGGATTTACAGAGGTGCAGGGAAATACAGTTTAGTGCCTTTTGAGGTATAACACGCATGGGCAAGACAGATTCAAAATTCCTTTCAAAGGGTATTTTAAGGATTGAACAAAATACTTTGTTTTAGCTTGAGTCTGAACTCTTATCTTTTTGAGAACTAACTACACCAAGCTTTGTCAGGATTGTAACTGCTTCACTATCTAGCTGAATTCTGACCCCAAATACTGCTGAAGGGAGTAATGCTATATGAGCACTAACTCGTGCACACTCTTCTTTCACTTAAACATGTCAGTCTTTAAATTATTCATTTCTGTGATGAGCAAAAAAGTTCTGGATAAAGAACTTGGAATGTGCGTAAACAAGCATTCTTACAAAATATAATAGAACAAAGAAGTAAACCATTGGTTTCTCTGCAGTAGGTTGCCAGCAGGGCATCCTTTTAAAAACACATTGTGTGTGTATCTTGTTTGATATGTATGTATATGTCAATATATGGATTTATAGCTTGAAAACTGGATTTTAGGAGATGTTATCTTTTGCAAGTCATAATAAAACAGAAGAATTGAAAACTGTGGACAGAGGGGATACATGTGACAGCTGTTAAAAACATTCACCTGCATGAATTATATCAGGTAATTAGCATTTCCAAGGTCATGATGTGTATTTGAATAACTGTTGATCCCTAAAGCTGGTTTGCATTACTGAACAGATGTGCATCATATTTAAAATAAAAACATACTAATTTCTAAATTTTGAAAGAGTAAAATAGGTACACAATTTCAGTGAAATTCAAGCATAATTACAAATTACAAAAAGTACCGAACAATTTTTATTTCATCCTCTCAGTAGAGCCTGATAATATTCTGAAAAAAATAAAAGCATTTCTTATGAACTTGAAGCTTTAGTGGTTTAAAATATCCTGCAGTACTAGAATGTTTTCTATTTAGTTCTTTACCTCTTAAACTTACAGAAAAATAAATACATGAATTAAAGCAATAAAAATACATCCAATTTATCCACTTGAAATATACAAAACCAATTTATTAAGTAATATATTTTAGAAAAGGATAGATAATAGAAAGATTAGAAAGGAATTCAAGATAACTTTTTATCTAGATTTTCATGCGTTCTTTCCATGCCAGCAAGCCAGTAGTATGTCTGTGCTTTCAAATATAGCTTCAGGAGAAAATATTCTTAAACCCTTATCCTCTTTCCACAGAAGTCATATATTACAAATAACACGTCCCTCCACATACATGTAAATGTAAACTAGGATCTATTTTTTACATAACACCTAGGTAAATTTATCTTGTTGCCCTTTTAATAAGTTGGAGACCATGAGCATAGTTGCACTTGAATGAGGGAGGTTTAATTCTAAGTCTACAAACTGAAAGATTTAGGCCAATATATGTAGATCTATTTTTGTAAGTAGAGATTAATAGTTCATGTTTATGTAACTACCTGGAAATAAATGATATTCTATTGCCATAGCTCTGCAAAAACAAAATTATGATGCTAACTAGGCCTGATGTCCATGTAATTCAGTACATTAACTCCGATGATGGAAACTTCATGACAGTCAAGAGAAAAAGTTGCTGAAAACCCCCAGTAGCTTATTACATATGAGTTAAATTCCACTATTACTCATTGCAACAATTAAACAAATAAAGGCACAAAATGTAACTTTGCTCCTAAAAATAATAACAAATTTTAAGATTTTTTCCTGGTAATCCGGTGAACTGATAAACTCTTGTATACTTGACTTCCTTTGTAGAAGAATAGTATATCTAAGTTTTCTCTCTGTTCTTTTAAGACAATATTCATTATTTTCACTAGATATTACAGCAATCTAAACCAGCTATATTCTTCACGTATTTCAGCTTAAAAAAAAAAGAGTAAACTAGATATGTATTTATTTCTGTTCTCTTCAAGCTATTTTGTAACTATTGTGATGACAGAGTTCATAATCTAAATGATTTTTTTCTTAATAGTGTAATTACAGTATCATGATTTTATTTTAAGATACTTGGAGTATTTTATAAAATTGTTGAACAGGAAAGAATTGTTGGAAGAATTCTTTAAAAAGCAATATTGAAAACCTTACAGTTTCATAAGCACATTGTTCTTCCTGCAAAGACTTTATAGATTACTGTGGATTTCTTCAAAATATCTAAAATAATAGGGGACTGTGGCACTGGCTGAACAGTATAGGTAGAGCTCCCCCGACCCCCCAGACATCCCCCCCTTTTTTTTTTAATTCACTTTTAAGATGTGGAGGTCAAAACACTCTCCTAAGGAGACAGGAGTGATTCAGTGTTTTGTCCTAATTCTATTTATCCATACAGTATATAGAAATTGGGTAATTAATTACATAGGTCTATGAGTTCTCTGTATATTCAGGTTACAGAGCACTTTTGGCCCAGGAGGAAGGGAAAAAATAATAATAATAATAAAAAAATAATAATAATACCTTGGTCCTTCTTTAAATGATGTACTGTGTACTTGTTCAAGTTTGAAATGAGAAACACCATCTGGAGGTAAATGACGTCTGTATTTTGATTTCCTGGTGAATCTATCTGCCAATATAACTTGAAAATGGGCCTTATGTGGATTCTAGAGTAACACTGAGTCCATCATGAAGAAGAAGCTGCTGATGCCATTCCAAAAGTTTATCAAAAATTTCCTTATACATATATGTTAGGTGATGTTATTAAATGCTAACCATGGTGAATGCAGAGGATTTAGAGAGCAATGTGAGAAGGAGCATGGAGGACACAGTGATGTCTACATGACAGAACACCTTGATGTGTTCACTCCTAGGACTCAAAGGAGAATGACAAGGTGAGAGAGCCACAGATGGGAGTCAAGGAAACACCATGCAGACTAAAAAAGGCATTTTCCATGAGGATACACTCTCTATTCTGGACATGTGTGAATATTAACAAACTATAAGTGATACAGGCTGGTGCACAGGACAAGGTGAGTGTCAGTAACTGAAGTGGGCCTTCAAGGGCTCATAGGTTTGTGGCCAACAACTAAATACAATAG
Source organism: Tympanuchus pallidicinctus (assembly GCF_026119805.1). Classification (NCBI taxonomy): domain Eukaryota; kingdom Metazoa; phylum Chordata; class Aves; order Galliformes; family Phasianidae; genus Tympanuchus; species Tympanuchus pallidicinctus. The sequence continues at coordinate 45,150,976 of NW_026294618.1, read as the reverse complement.
ACATTCAAGGCCTCCTGCTGAAAATGTTCATGTTTTTGCATACATATTCTATTGTTAATGACTTCAGTCTTGATCAACAGGAGACGAAGAACAGGATGGTGCCATCTTTGCTCTTGAGTTCTGTATGATGTCTTTGTGTTTAAGTGTGTGTGCTTAGTAAGAGTACCAGCCCTAGTTGGGGAAACCTGAACTTCAGCTTCACGTCTGTGGATCCAGGACAGGACAGGAGACATCTACTTGAACCTTAATCCCACGGGATTTAGTTATCTCTAGCCAATGGTAAAGATACAACCTCTGGGCATTCTGCTACGGGCCTTCAGTGTCTCTTTATGAGAGACTTGTCTTTATTTATTTCTATATGCAGTTGAAAATGCCTATTCCTTATTCTGTCCACTGGACATGAGTACAGATAATTCCTGTTCTGATTCTGCTTTCATCTGGCAGGAAACATCGAGTGAAGACAAGTCATTCTGGAGACCAATACGATTTAAGTATACACACAAAGACTATAGTGGTTAACTGAAATGATCCATAATGCTCTCCAGAGTTCTGTTATAAATTTTGTGATATTTAATGTTTTCCAATGCACTCTCAGCTTCACACTGTGTAAATCTGATAGACTTAGACCTTGTTATTTCAAGTATTACTAAGTACAGGCCTGGACTGAGGCCCAAGTGAAACTCCGCCTGTTACATCCATCCATTCTGGTAGTCAGTCATTCCCAGATACTCTTTGGGTTTGCATATCCAGCAAGGATTTCCACAGCAGTCATTTCATCCAGATCAGAGATCTCTGGTTTAGCTATCAGAATGATACCTGAGGGAATATCAAAGACTCAAAGTTAAGATGTATGACACTGTTGTTGCTTCTTTGCTGCCTCTGTCCCCTTACATTCTCATGGAGAGAAGTTGTTAGATTAATTTGAGAAAATATGTTTTTGACAAATCTGAGGTGGCTGCTATACAATTTTTTGTTAACAGCTGTTACAATAAATATGACCCTGTATCAGGGAGATCTTTCATAAGACAATCAACCAAACAGGACTGGGAGGAAGAGGTCTGCAGTTCTGCCTGCAACTTGACAAACACCTTCAGACATTTCATCAGAGTGTCTGGTGTAGCATTCAAATCACTCCATAAGTGAGGCATATATTAATGAAGTATTTTACACATGTGTTGCAGCTGCAGGAAAATACTTTGGTTAAGAAGCATGGACCTGTTTGAAAGTGAACATATGTGGTATCATTGGATTGCTTCTTAATCAATGAAAAAAATGCCATGTAAGAGTGTGATGTTGTAATAGCAGCAGTTATTGGTGCTTAGGATCTTTAGATTTTAATCAGCTTTCCGGCAAACATCCTGATTAAGTGTATCATTTAATTAAATGAATTCCAGTCACAGATTTTTTTATTGCAAATTTGAACTTAAGCCTTAATTTCTCTACCGTTTCTGCTATCATTTTAAAATCTCCCCTAGTAATTGTATATTTCAATTCTGAAAAATGGTTCTAGTGTGCAATTTATTAGAAAGACCTAAAAATAAATTGTAATTGAAATCTGCTACTTCTATAATTTAGTTAGAAGGCTTCTATAATTTAGTTGTTGAATGAGGCCTAGGAAACGTGGCCTTCCCTGTACTACCAACTTTCTCATATAATTAATGCAAATAAACTGTCAGGGCCTCAAGTTACTTTTATTTACTGTATTCAGAAAGCTTCATACTAGTGAAAGGTTAGTACCATACGCTTATGACGACTGACAAAAGAAAAGTAACCTATGTTTGTGGAAAGTATTTTGTCTCGGGTAGGGAGATGTAAACTTCCTCTAGAGCAATGTTTTGTTCAGTCTTGCTATGTCCCAGTGTCTAATGAAGTTGCTAAAAAAGATGGAGCTGAGGATGTGCTGAGAAATGTAATTGTTACTTGTCATTCGTTTTCTCTGGAACAAAGAGTAAGAAACAGGCTAATTGGTTCAACATGAATTCTCGTTCTTTATGTGAAGGATTTTGAGGGTTTTTTTTTCTTGATGGCGTTATTATTCTTTGATTATTTTTTGCTAGGACAGTGGTATAGTACAATCACTGAATCACAGAATCACAGAATGGACAGGGTTGGAAGGGACCTCAAGGATCATGAATCTCCAACCCCCCTGCCACATGCAGGGCCACCAACCTCCCAGTTTAATACTAAACCAGGCTGCCCAAGGCCCCATCCAGTCTGTCCTTGAACACCTCTAGGGATGGGGCATTCCACAACCTCTCTGGGCACCTCACCACTCTCATATTAAAGAGCTTCCCTCTGACATCCAACCTAAATCTTTTCTCCCTCAACTTAAAACCGTTTCCCCTTGTCTTGCAGTTATCTACCCACTCAAAGAGCTGGTTCCCCTCCTGTCTGTAGGCTCCCTGACAACTGGCATTCAGATTTTGTCTAACTTCATTAACTTTTGTGGGAAATTGCAATTGAGGATGTACTGCAAAGTTATTCTACTTCACTCCAGCATTCAGAGACAAACATACTGGCACTATAGGTAAATAAATTCACACACACAGGGTTGTTCTCACAACTTGATCACTCTCAATTTTGAAAATAAAAATAATGGAAGACGAGAAAGAAGAAGCATTTATGTTTAAGCATTTTTTACAGTATTAAATAATTTCATTTTTTTCTCTCAATTTCTCATGAAAAAGATGGACACCATTTATTCAGTTTTAATAATAACTATTTTCCACCAACTTTAGATTTCATCATAAAAGCAAGAATAATCTCCTGGCTGTTTTCTGGCTATGAAGTTAAAGTTTCCACAATTAAGGAGGTTTTATTAAAGTTATGAGACATAGTGAAAGAATTATAAAATTATTATCTGATTACACTAATATGTCCACTGGGCATATCCAAATCTTCCTCTTGAACAGGTTCACTAAAAAATGCATTGCACAGATCTGAAAGAACTGAGCGACATAAACAAGTATTGAAAGAAGCAAATGAGTTCTGATCATGATGGATACAGTCTGAAGAATTCATAAAGCTACTGCAATACTTAAATCAACTGAAATTTGAGAAAACTACAAATTAATATTTATCTGATGAACTACTGTGAAATACTTTTGTACTTGAAACACGCTTTCAGATCTCTTCATCTGCTAATACTTTAGCTGTTTGTCTTTCTTCTTTTATTGTTTGTCTCTCCAAGTCAACTCAACATGTTGTTTATAACTGCTGACAATCTCTCTGTCAGATGTACACTTCATTCCTCTAGAAACTGCTTTTATCTTTTACACAAAATACAACTGCTCTTATTACAGCCTCTACTGGCTGTTAGCCAGATCTTAGAACCAATATTTCTCCCCCATCTTCTTTGACCCGTTCATCCTGCTTCTCTGTTCATCCTCCCCTGTGACTCATTTCTCTGTAACTTCATCACAAAACCAAATACAATGATTTTCTTAATAGAGATGATTCCCACATGTGTACTCTAGACCTAGCTCCTCTGTAGGCTAAGACCTACCCAAGATAGCTAAAATATTTTAATCATCTCTCTCCACACCCCTTCCTCTGATAATATTTCCACTGCTATTTTTTTCTAATCCTCTCCTTTGCAACTAAGACACTTCTGTAGGTCTTTTTGCCTAGATTTGTCTAAATATTAGTGTTTATCAGAAAAATATGTCTGAGATCTTTGCTGTCTATATCTTCAACAACAACAAAAAAAATCCAACTCTTTCAAATTCAAACCATTCTGCATAACTTCTTTGATAAGTATTACCTGTCATATCCATTCTGAAAGCTGCAGTAAAGTACTTCCTGCTGAGATAATGTCACATAATTCTGTGCAGTCCTCCCATTTCTCACTTTCTTATTAAAAAAGAAAAAACAAAAAAAAAACCTAACCTGCTTGTCTTCACCACAGAAGCTCCTACCAATAACTCTGCAGAATCCTTAACATTTTTTATTTAAGACTCTGGTCCCAGATCTGAACTATGTCTAATACTTCCAAAGTGTTTGTTGCTCAGAAACTTGCTGAACATCAGTGCATTGCTGGGAGGTTTTGCATTTGCATCACTTGTTGTTCTTTTATTATTATTGTTATTATTACTATTATGTCATGTGCTGAATAGTCTTCATCTCAACCTGCAATTTTTTCTCACTTTTGCTCTTCCAATTCTTCTCCCCACATCACATGGAGGAAAGCGAGAGACTGGTGGGAGACACGTGAAGAAAAAATGACATTAAGTGTTCCCCTAATGCAGACCTATTAGGATTCCTGTAACTTTCAGCTGTTTGTTGGCAGCAGTGTATTTCCAACTAGGAAAGCCTGACAAAATTTGAACAAGTTTGTAGTGTAAGATTGAGTATTGCAAACCCTAGTTATGAAAAGCTTTTCTCACTTTTAGTTTCAAACTCTCAGATATTACAGCTTCACATTTCAATGCCTGCTATTCCAGATGCTCATAATGAACCAGTGACCTATTTGGAGCATACTGGAAGGCTAAGCATAGCCCTGCCTCATCCTTTTTATTTTTTTCCCCTTTTGAAAAGCTTCCTGTGGTGGTAGAAACAAGTAGCAGAAAGTAAAACAGTGTTGTAAAAACAACTGTTGTTTTCCATCTTCACCTAAGTGTTAATGCCATAGAAGCAGTAAAGCAGACACTTCCAAAATTACATGAAAAAAAAAACCAAAACTGTTGATATTTGAGCAAGGTTAAACACACTGAAGGTCATCGTGGATGACTGGTTTTTCTACGTTCCTGTTTTCTACCATTAAGAGATATACTTGCCATAAAAAGCATAAAAATAATAGAAATAACAGAATAAGGAAGTAAATTGTAGAATGTAAAGTGTCTGAGCTATCAAGATTGTTAACCACCTGAAGGGTTTAACTTACATTTTCAGTACACTCTTATCAAGAGAAAAATCAGAACAGGCTTTAAACCAGTCAGTAAGATAAAATTTCACCACTTGTACAGCAAATAATTTCTGGCAGGTGGCAGGTACTGGAAAATAAAATATTAATCATTTTGGCCAACTCACTTTGCCAAGTAATTGCCAAACTGTGTGACCTCTGTTGTTGGGAGCAGATTTTCAAGCAATAAGCACACTAAGATAATAATTAAATAACAAAACAAAATGAATCCACGTTTTACAGACAGTTGTCCAAAAGACAACTCTAGAAGTAGAATCAATGGCATTGTCATGGCTGGTTGCAAGTACACATGCAAGTCATATCAAATGCTATTGAACTGTCCAGGTAAACCAGAATTATGAAATTTTTATATCAGCTTTTGAGTGAAATGTTATAATAAAATAAATGAATATAACAGATTAAAATGTACAAATGGCTTATTTAACTTTATTTTGTAAGATAGTAATCATGATGTTTGTGACACTATCACACAAGCTACTGCCATCATACAAATATAAGCTTAATACACTCTATGGTATAACTAAATAACTGTGTCATTATTTTACTTTTGTTCCCTAAATATTGGTACACGAAATTTCAGGAGCTGATGTGTGTAGCATCTTAGCAAATTCAAATCTTAAGAATGTGGAGAACTAGCTTTCCCGATCATAAAAATCTTCTCTTAAGATTGCACTTATCTTTTTTTTTTTTGTCAGTGACAATTTTAATAATTCTCTTGAAGATACTTCCAAGAAGCTCTGGACTTTGTAATAGCCAGATCAGTTATGTCAACTCAAAGGCAATTTCTAGGCCAATTTTTCTAGTAAGGTCTGTCTGCATACATGATTTATGCTGCAAGTACTGATTCCAGGATGAGAAAATAGAGTAAATATTGAAGAAAAAAACCCACAAAGATAAGTTTATATCTTCTGACACAGAAAACTCTTCTGCAATCTCAAAACTTGGAGTTTGACTTTGTCTTCATTGCAATCATTTTTACAAACTTCTGACCATAAAAATTTCCTTTGTGGGAGAAATGTTATGATCACAAAGAGATCCAGATCAGTCCAAGATCATTTTGCCAAATGTTTTGCTACGCAGACAAAATAGAAATATCATGAATCTCAGCAAAATCTTTAAGGTAGAAACTTCTCGGCTGGATCAAGGTTGTAATTCTATGAGCTCTGCTTTGGGGGCTGTTAATTAAAAAGTCTTTGGCTAAAACCGCATTGAAAGGAAGAACTGAATTTCAGGACTCATCCAGCAGAATGTACTTATTTGCAGATGCCAGAGGACACGATCTGTGTTCTCCACTGGGCCGCCAAATATGTCCAGCCTTTAGCAGGAAGATAGAAAAAATATCCAATATAGGGGTTAATTTTTTCCACTTCTGACAAGGCTTTCCTGTTCAGTAAAGGAGGATTGGTAAACTGCAGTCACTCACCATCTAACCGCTAGCCTTTTCTTTATTTTTCTTCAAGTATCTGAATGCAATTGTATTCATTCCAGACCCGAAGAGCTACCAAGTCACATCAGGCAGCACGTCAATCTGAAGAAGGAATCCAGAACATCCTTCTCAGTGCTGTTCTTGCTGGAAGGCACAGACTTTCTGCTCCTGATATGCTGAGATCATATATCTTATATATATCTTACATAAAGCTTTTATGTTCATTTAGCTACCTTGCTCCAACACTATAAATTACTCAAGGAGTGTGAGATGTCTCAGTCTATTGATTACTGTCTGGGATAAAGGAATGCCTTGGTGAATTTGAAAGGTTCAAGCATAAAATCTAATTTTATTGTAAGGGAATTGTATTTTTTTTCTACCTCAAAACTTTTGAATAAATTTAATGTTTTGTGAAAAAATTAGTCTGGTTGTTGAACACCGTTTGAAGGGATCTTTAGTTATGACAATGAAGATGGCAGAGCTTGAATCAACGGGTTATGTAAGGTGATATATACAACCACAGGATAACTCAATATTCATCTAAAGATCTATTATACTTGTAGGTAATGACAAACAGTGCTGTTTATCACGTCAAGAAATTGATACTTCTTAGGCTTTGATAAAACATGAATTTCTTTCAAATGTAACCTTATAACTAAAAATTTGGCACAATCTAGTTTCAATTCAGAAGAATTAATGTTAGCCAATAAAATAGAGAACAATGTGCATAATTTAAAGTAAGTTCTAGAACTTCCTTGACTCAAAATTAGTGGACTTTATAAAATTACATTTCTGACTGATACACTAGAGATCAATTTTTAAAAGTAATTATCTTAAAAATGGATGTCTATATCACTATTCTAGTTATATTGACCAAACTTCCATCAAACTACAGACCGTTTTGAATATTCAGCTCTGGAATCCTGTAAATATATGTAATTGAGATTAGAGGAAGTGTTGTTGACTACGGGAAAGCTTATTTACACGTAAGAAATCATTGTATTTTCAAAATGAGTACATTTTAACTATGACACAAAGTCCAGTCACACAACTGGAATATTTCCTTTTTATTTCAGTGGCTTTTGTCTGTGTTTAGATGCATAACAATTTACTTAGGAAAATGTGCTTATATTTTATAACATCTTCAGTAATAGATTATTTGTTATAAATGTTCTGTGCCTTGACGATCATTGGCTGTTAGCATAATACTTCATTAGTTTTGCTAAGTGTTACTTTAGCTCTTAATGCCTCCAAAAATTGTATGCGTTCTCCTTCTTCCATATGAAATATTTCAGATAATTGAATCAAGTGGACCAGAAAGCATTTCCAAGTTTAATCAGTTTATTTTTCCCCTTTTGCTGAGATTCAATAATTTTATATTGTGACGTAAAAAAATGAAACAAAATGTACACCATGAATCTGGCTGAGGTTTAAACGTTAGCTCAGTCAGAAGACAGTCTTCATTCCACACACGAGATTGTTGGGATTTTTCATCTTATGATAAACCAAGATTATTTCAATATTGCAACACTAGATGTCATCACATCATGGTACAACATGGTGAAATGATATTTAAACTTACCAAGGAAGGATGAGTGAATAATTCAAAATGAATAATTTGAGCACTAGATTTTGCAGTTTCTGTTTGTTGTTTTTGTTCATGAAATGTTTAAAGCAGATTACTTGCAAGTTTCTTGATGTTTTGTACCCTCTCAGGTGACTGTGACTTTCGAAATTCATGATTAATCATTTTTAAAAAGAATATTTCTTATGTTTCTGATTAATTTAAAAATAACATGAACTGGTGAGCAATAAAAAGAAATGTAAATCAGAGCTGATAAAAATGGAAGCCTGAGACTAAGCCAAAATTTCTAGTAAAATTTAATTTTTTAATTTCCATTTTAAAAATTATTTCAAATGCATATAAATACACATTTGTGTTTATTTATGCTAGTTATTTAGCTTTTTGTCAAATGCTATTTCAAACAGAAATAGTAGTTTTCCTTGAAATCAGCTTGTACCAGTGCAATAAGAAGTCGATTTCAATTTACAAGTAATGGGTTTATAATAATTATAAGTACACATTTTTTCATTTTTCAGTATAACTATTATTGCTCTGCATGCATGCTTGTGCAACTTTGTTAAATGGAGCTGTTTACACTGGACCTGACCTGAGCTTCGTACAAAGCTGCTGCAAATCCAGGTCTCTTAAGTTTAATTAGGTGATAACATGAAAAATGCAATGTCTTTTATAAATTATTTCTTAGTATGATCTTAGGTCACACCACAGATCTGCTGTCCCTGAAACAGTGTTTAGCAGATGCTTTCTTCAACTCAGCCATTCATGCCATACATTTTGGTTTAGAAAATATGTTGATAGGTTGTTGTTTTCTGACACCCATTCTGCTTAATAATAGTACAATAATTATTCTTTTAAAATTCCCTACTCTGCAAGCCATATACTCTCCCATACTTGGAAAGCACAAAAAATCTCCAGGGAATTTCAGCTACCTTTCCTCTCTTCTTATGCCTTCCTGGTCTGTCACATCTTGTTATTGCACAGGGCACCAAAAGGGAAACTTCTCAATTCCATAAGCTTAGGTAAACCCACGCATAAAAGCTGTTAATTCCAGTAAATCAAAAATTGGAAGGCTAATCTACAAAATGACTGCAGCATCTATTTTAAAGACAACGATGTTTTCTTCCTTCCCATTTTCAGTTAATAAGATAATTACTAGTTCTGAATCTAATTTCTAAATTGGCCCTTTAATTCAGCATTTTATTCCATAAGTCTTTAACAAAAAAGTAATTAGAGCTTACGAATAGGTAACTGGATCTTGGGCTAATACCACCAGGATTACAGACTAAAGCTCACCTCATACTTTTTTACTGTTAGCCTGATTTGCACCAAATTTTGTTCAGCACAAAAATCTGAGAAATTATCTCAGCCTGGACCAGATCATTATGTTTGGGGTATAGGCCTTGCATTTCCTAAATATCTGGACTACCAACACCTCTTCTTCTATTTTAAAAGAAAAAGGAAATTAAACTTTTCTTTTGAAGGTACCTGAGGCACAGATTATGCGCCTCAGTGTTGATGATAATTTCACAGTAGCAACACTGAGGTATGCTGCTTTTATTTGCACTTCTCTTTGGCCACTTCATTCTCACACATTCCAGCACTACATCACACTATCACACTTAAAATCCTTAGATAAAGGATAGGCAAAAATGATTCAGCACACTTTACATGGATTGATGTCTTTAGTATACCCACTTTACACATTTCCCTTGCTTTGCTGATTCCCTTTATAATTATAATACAATACACTGGCATTGTAATTTTATTCATATTATATATTTTTTCCATTGGCCATTTCACTTTTAGACTTGTCATGTTTTGTATGAGTCTAAGTGGTTTAGTTCACTGTAATTGTAGCATTAATGTTTCCTGTGGTTACAAATGTCTATTAGTTATTTTGATTTTAAAATAAGTAAACGTTATTAGCTATCTGATTTTATTTTATTCTACCATATTCTGTGAATTTATTCATGCAGATTACACTTTTGTCAATTCTGTTGTATACCAATTCCCAATCTGTCATTTTTTTTTATATTACCCTAATATTCCTAGAGAATGAAAACTAATTTCTTTTGATGGAACTGCAGATACAGGCAGCTATTCCCCAGAGAGTTCTTAGCTCTCAAGGCCTCTTTGCATTATCTTATGACCTTGTTATCAGTTTTTTCCACACTGAAATCAGTGTGAGTGCAGGAGATGGTTTTATTTCTGTCAACTGTTTGCTTGCTCTGCTTTAGTGATTCCTAACTGTTATGGTTTATTTGGGATGGCATGAAGAAGGCAGCCACCTTAGAGACAATTAAAGAGGCTGTTTCTCAAAATTGATTCTTACATATTTTTTTGTAACCTTCTTAAGTGTTTGTGTTACAAATGTTCGTGGTGATTTGCTGAATAACTTGAAATAGCTATAGTATATTATAGTTATAGTATAGTATAGTATAGTATATATAATAGTCAGAAAACAAGAAAGAAAATTTTATCATTATATTGTAGAGAATTATTAAAACTCTAAATCCAGCTTACTGCTACTGTCCTGAACAAAACCTTCAAATTCTACTGTATAACGTCTCAATATTGCAACAGAAGCCTAGGTAGGGAATATATTTAATGCTATTATTCCATTCTTATCAATTACAAAATGAAAATAAAGAAATGGGAAAGTTCTCTGTCTCTTTCTAACATCTCCTGTCCAGTCAATAGACAAAATAAGAAATAAAGAATAATTTGAAGCAAGAAATTTATTCCTTTATACTTTGATTTCAATATAATAAATGTATTTTTATTAATTCATCTTTTATTAGAAGACATTTAATTAAAATTTTATTCAAGTGTGAATAGAGAGAGCATACTAGTGGCCTAAATTCTTCATGACTTGGCATTTGCATAAATTCTTTAGTTTTGTTATTCTGTAACAAAAATTTATGAAACTGCTTTCAAATAATATATCTAAAATGTTGCAGTTTCAGGGATCCAAATTCATACTAGTTATTGCTGTTAAAGTATAAATCTTTGATTACAGTCAGCACACAGGAGCAGATGTGTCTTTATGGTCATCAGATATGAAGAGTTGTTCTCACTGTTATGAAATGAGACGAAAGACATTTTATCAGTCAAACTTGTATACTACTGCATGATTTAAGAATATCTGCTTTGACAGAGTTTTGGAAACCTGGTGACAATCATATGAAATCTTAAAATAGTACCTGAAGGTTGAGCAAAAACACAGAGCCTAGTCCTTCCATGGAAACTGTGTGGGTGCAAGGATCTAGCAGTCTATTACAACCCACCTATGTCTGCAAGATGCATTAATGACACAAGCACTGGAAGTAGTCAGAAAAGAAGAAATTCAGAGCAAAAAAAACATTACTCATTATAGAACTCAGACTGACACTCAGGTTTTGTACCTCATGATGGAAATATAACATAACATATTCATAAGTGCTTCCGCTCATACTGTTATAGTATGTACAGACCTAACCCTCCAGGAGTTTCAGTCTGATTGCATTTCATGCACTGTTTCCACTTTACAGCTATCATTTTAGTCAAGCAGAAAAATCCTTTTATTGTGCATTTAACTATCTTCAAATTGCAAGACTGGAATATCATAAAATATTTCCATAACAATTATTTCAATAGTTTCAGCTACAGGGAGTTTTGCAGATGACAAATTTATGGATGCAGTTGTATTGAATTTATTATTGTTATTTAATATATGTCTGCTGATGGGTTTTGATTTCACTTATGAGTCCTTTACCTTGAGAGAGCTGAGATTATGTATGTGTTCTGTCATTTGCCAAAGAAAAGAGTGTTAAAAGGATTATATTACCAAAGACAATTAAAAAAAAAATAATTCTGAGTGCCATTATTTACCTGCATGTAAAGGCTACTCTTGTATTCCAATATTGAATCGACATGGAGTTAAAAGCACCATGGAATTTCATTTTGAATGCAGTGAGCAGGAGTCGTCATAAATACTGTCATATTTTATTAAGCTTCAGTGAAACAATAATAGCTGAATTTTTACTTGTTTATATAAGGAAGAAAAGTAATTGAATCATAGAATCACCAAGGTTGGAAAAGAGCTCCAAGGTCTTCTGGTCCAAGCATCCAGCTACACCAATATTTCCCATTAAACCAAGTCCCTCAGTACAGCAGCTAAATGTTTCTTGAACACCTCCACCACTTCCCTGGGCAGCCTGTTCCAGTGCCTGACCACTGAGAAGATGTATTTCCTAACATCCAACTTGAATCTCCCATTTGCAAATCCCTCTAGTTCTATTGCTAGTCAAGTGGGAGAAGAGGCCAACTCCCACCACATCACAACCTCCCTTCAAATAGTTGTAGAGAGCAATATGGTCTCCCCTGAGCCTCCTTTTCTCCAGACTAAATAATCCTAGTTTCCTCAGCTGCTCCTCATAATGCTTGTGCTCCAGTGAACGCCTTACCAGGTTCACTGTCCTTCTGTGAACCCGCTCCAGGGCCTCAATGTTTTTTTGTAGTGAGGGGTCCAAAATTGAACACAGTACTGAGTAAAGAAGGTGATCACTTCCCAGCTCCTGCTGGCACTGCTATTTCTGATACGAGCCAGGATGCCTTTGGCCTTCTTGGCCACCTGGGCACACTTCTGTCTCATGTTTAGCTGAGTGTTGACCAGCACCCCTAGGTCCATTTCTTCCTCACAGTCTTCCAGACAGTCTGCCCCAAGCCTATAGTATTTCCTGGGGTTGTTGTGGTCATATTGCAGCAGCACTTGGTCTTGTTGAACTTCATCCCATTGACCTCAGCTCAACTATCCAGCCTGTCCAGATCCCTGTATAAGATCTTCCTACCTCCAGGAAGATTGACACTTCCTGCCAACTTGGTGTCATAAAATCTTTTGTTTCAAAACTTACAATTTTTTCTCTTAAAGATAAATGAAAATAATTTTTGTTGCAATACATTCTTTTTATGAAAAGATATATATATTTTAATATTGTAGTTCAATTTAATTTGCTTTTTCTTATTCTTTTGAAGGTTAATGTACTTAGTAGTACATTCGTATCCAGTTATTGTTACACTACTCTCTTAATATATTTGTGTTTGCATCTTAGGGATAAGGTATATAAACACTTCAGGACTTCTTTGTTTTCTTTTTGTGTACAGGTTGCTGTCCAGTGAAAAAAGGGAGCATGCATTGTGTATAGGATAAATAGTAGCTGTATGGAGTTGTTTTATTTTTTATAGTACTTTAAGTGTATAGTATCTACACACTTCCATCGATCCATCTTTTTAAGAACAATAAATCCATATCCATTATTTTACTTATATACACTTTGTTAATGGGGCTTAGCCCATCCCAAATGCATTATTAACAAATAGATTATCACAATTTCTCTCATTTTATTGGGGTGTCTGGAAAACCTTTCATTTTCTGTCCAAGATTTAGTATAGAACTCGTCCTTTTGATAGACTTTCACACATGTTCTGCCCATAAAGTGCCCAACCATTTTAAGAGTGTTTGGTAGAACTTTTTCACTTTTCCTCTTTCACAAGAAAGTTTATCCTTCTTTATTACAAAAGGTCAGCTATTACTCAAGGGAAAACTAAGTTTGAGGGAAAACAGGTTAAATAGGTCAGCTTTAAATTTTAGCATTTAAATGAAAATATGCTGGGTCAGTGAATACTTTGGCCTGTAATATTCCTTCTTAGATTTCTCAAAGGTTTTGAAATCAAAAGAGACAAATAAATTATATAATGAATCATATAGAAATTCATAATTCTGAGTAAAGAACAGGAAGGCAAATTTAGGTGTAGCATTATTAATATAGCACAGAAAACAACTTCTCAAAAAATATTAAGAAGTAAGAAACACATTCAAGTGTAGCATACAAAAGAAAAAAAAAAAAAAGCATAGAAACAAAAGTTAACTAATCATAAATGATTGTCCTAAATTCTAAAGCAGGTAGTGCTGATTTCTCACAGATCTTTTTCTAAATAGAGCTTAGAATCCGAATAACATTTATGCAGTTCTGGTATCAGCGGTTTGTGGGAGTGTACTATAGTGATAAATTATGCTGCTACTGTGGCTATGAACATGTGATTAAATCCTGTTCTGAAGTGTAGAAAAGGATGAGTAAGCAGGTTAAATATACAAATTGACTTTGATATACAACGATTTTTAAATGAAAGACATAAGCACTGACTTCCTGTAAGAACAAAGCTAGATGTTCCATAATTTCTTTCTTATATTTCCTATTCTCTACTTTCCCTATTTCTTATTTCTGCGGGATATTTAATGCTTTAAGATTCAAGGATGGAAGTGTTCCTAATAACAAAAAAAAACCAAAAGAAACACTATTATTTCATTAGAGTGCACTCTATTTTTACTTCCATGACAAAATAAATAAATAAAATGCTCAGATTTATACTTCCATATCTAGTTGTGCTTGATATGAGCCATGTGTCTAAATTTGTACCAAGTAAGCCATGAAGACAAAAATGAAAATGAGAACAGGTTTTCTGGAGAAATTGCTTCTTTCGATTATCACTGGTGACAAGCAGATGTATTTTTTATCATTGCTGTACAGTAAGAATGAGATGTGATAGCATGCATTAGTGTAATTCCATGTTCTGTGTCTCCTTTTCTGTTTCTCACTTCTTTGGTTCTGGGTCAGCAGAATTCCAGCCACTGTCCACATCTTATCTTCAGGTTTGCCTTTTGGCTATAGATTCAATAATGTCCAAGGCCGGTATATCCATTGTGTATTTGGTTCATAGCTTCTTCATCTTTACAACTAGGCCAACTGTTTGATGAGACAGTGATAATGCCATCATCAGCTCATATTGAAAGTTCCTGCTAAGTTAATTAAACTAAAAAAACACATCAACTATCAGTGTCTTTGTCTTTCTGCCACATAATACTATGGAACAGGTTCTGAACTCTGAAAGCTTACACTACAAAGCAGCATCTCTCACAGCTTGTACAGAGCCAAGTTGTCTGTTGATGTCATCACCATGCCACAACTAATTAAGCTCAGAGCATTTTCTAGATAAGACTAATGCAATGTTCCATTAGAACAAACTACATCAGATCAGAAAACCTCTTGGCCTTGATATCTTCACATACACAAGGACAGATCTGTCCCACTTTTCTGAAGCATGGCAAATACATTTTTTTCCTTCCAGTTGTGAGAAAAAAAAAAATTAGAACAGTGCAGTCTTTGTGAGTCAATTTATGATATAAGGGGAACTCTCATTTAGGAATGTCATATTCTTAGTTTACCCTTTGTCACTACTTGATGACAGATTATGGCATGGAAATTTAAAATGCATGGGGTTGGTAGGAGATCTTAATATTTTAAGACATAAAGTCATTAATTTTGCAAAAAGTTGAGACCGAAGGGAAATTATCAGTTTAAAAAAAGTTGTGGTGTCTATATGAAAAAAAGCTACTGGGCATATTCTCTTCCACTCTGTCAGTTTGATTGTGCATCAGTTATCTGGGATACTTGCTCTGATGCAAAAAAGGGACTTTGTAACAGCTTACATAGGGAACATGAGTAAGCAAGTAAGCAATGTTTGAGTTATAGACTAGGGTGGGGATGTATAGTAAAGTCAAAAATCTGTATTCATACAATGCCCAACTTTTTTAATGCAACATGAACTTTAGGCTATATGTCAAGTATACAAACATAGAAAAATAGACTTTAAAAGTCTGTATCTTGCTTATCATCATATGAAGACTAAAAGAGTCAGTATTTCATCATGTTTGAACATTCATTCAATTTATTCTGCAGTCATAACAGAGTGAAAATACTGATTCTAGTGAAATCACAGAATCACAGGTTGGCCAGGATTGGAAGGGACCTCGTGGATCATGAATCTCCAACCCCTTGCCACATGCAGGGCCACCAACCTCCACATTTAATACTAGATCAGGCTGCCCAGGGCCCTATCCAGTTTGGCCTTGTACACCTCCAGGGATGGGGCATCCACCACCTCTCTGGGCAGCCTGTTCCACCACCTCACCACTCTATCTGTAAGGGACTTAAATGATCCTTTCTTCTATTGAGCAGAACTAGATACTCTGCAGGAGTAGACTCCTATCAGACAGGAGGGAATTAGTTATGCTGAATTACAAAGAATCTTAAATGTACTGTGTTGTTTTTACACTTATTCTCAAATATAATACAGGACCTTTTCCCAGGAAATGTACCTCGGTAGCAAAATCTCATCTGTAGCAAAATTTCACAAAATCTCATTGTGATGAAAGCTACCTCCTGGTTCTTGTCAGTCTTTCTGTACTCAAAGTTGTGGACGGTCATTTTAACAGTGGAAACTTTATTTCATTTCATTTCATTTTATTTCATTTTATTTTATTTCATTTTATTTTATTTTATTTTATTTATTTCATTTTATTTTATTTTATCATTGCATTTTTTTTTAAGACAAAAAGAAGCGTAGTGCAGCATAATTGGCTGATGAATAAAATATTTTTGATCATTTCATAACGTGTATTTTACAGAAAGAAACTGCTTCACAGATGGAAGACCCACGGATGTCCTCCGTTCAGAAGGGGGAGAGTAAGAGTGGAAAAAAACCTCAGAATTAAAAGGTTCAGTATTAGTTAAATAAAATGGGGAGTTGGGAGGAAGTAAAGAGGGAAATCAAGGAGGCTTTTTTGTATACGTGTGATGGCAGTTCGTTTGCTTTGGGGGATTGTGTTTGTTTATTTTTTGGTGGAACATCGGTCTACAATTTTTCCATTAGACACTGAAGTGTTATCAAAGGTAGACAGAAGTACATTTTTAGCCCTTTTTTTAGCTCTTTTATATCTCAGCTTGAACTGGAATAATTTTTTTTTTCCAAAGAAGAAAAATCTTATTCCAAAACTAGCTATATTTCATGTATGCAAAGTTCAACATTTTAGATCACCTATTTCACTTTGAATTATGGCACAAAGCTTCTTAGTTTTTGCAAATACCATTACTCAGAAAAAAATCTCTTCACTTTTGACTAATCATAAATCAGTCCTGATGGTTCTATTCAATATGTTTTGTGATAATATTAAGACTAAAACTTCTTTGCAAGCTTTTGGATCTAACAATTTGCAATCCACAATGCTGACCAGCTAAGTTATTCTGTGTTATTTCTTGTCTCCAGAAGGCTGATGGAATATTTCAAAACCAGTCAGCAATTTTTAGTGCCTGGCTGTAATTACAAGCTAAGTCTTCTAGGTTGCAGATCCTGTGTATAAGTGACATCCTACAAAAGAGATAAGGACCTTTATCAAATCTAAAGCTGTGTGATCACTCATCCTATGAAATTTGTCCAGAAGCCTTCTTATAAACTTCTCAGATTGTTTGTTTTTACTTCTTTGTAAACAAATGATAAAACTGCTTAAAATATGGTGAACTGAGAATGCACAAGTATATGTGGAGTTATGTAAACATTAATTCATTTTTAGAGACTATGCCATGAATCCTACTAATAGCAACAAATTAAATTCAGAATTTCTTTGTAAAACTAATAGCAAAAAAAAAAAATTCTTTGCCTATTCAGACACACTGTAGTTGTAAATTTGTGTGAGCCAGCTTTAGAGATCTTTCAGAAGACACGCAGCAATCAGAATTTTTATCTTTTGGGAAACGCTGGTTTACTGATTGTGATGAAAAGTCGTATTCAGGACACGTTTCTGTATTTTCATAACATTCAGGGCTTCACTCTTAGTTTTGGCTTTGGATGAAGAGCCCAGTAGAACAGTGATATGGTTTGTTAGTGAGTTTCAGTCAAGAACATAGATCCCAAACAGGAAAATAATCTGGTCTCATTATTCTGCCATTTAAACTGATTGAATGGTTTTAATGAAAAATCTTAGACACAAAATTCAAAATTCAACATGATTATATTTCTATTTTCTTCTCACAAGATTTCCTTCCTTTTATGGGTTTTTTGTTGTTGTCAAAATATAATATATCTGAAAATAATAATTAAAAAATACACTGAAATTAGAAATATTTTTGATTGTCATTTGAAATATTACATAAGGAAGATATAATTGTTAAAAATTGTACTCCAGCAACCTCATATCTCTGTTCCCCACTACAGCATGTACTTTATCCTCTGGCTTGCAGTGCTGGGAAGTCTCAGGAATCATTATCCATCCTGGGATGTAACAAATTTATAACATCCGTTAAACACTGAAGAAATACTTCTAAAGCAAAATCTCTATTCTAGTAGAAAAAGTTATTTCAATTAATTTTTTAATACACCTCTGTGCCTTCTTCCTTGCTCCTCATCTGTTTCAATTCATAAAGTTTTTGAGATTAGAATGTTCAGCATGTTAAGGATCACTGGTCAAGGTCTTGTTTCAGAGATTTTAACATGCTAAGTGAGATATTCTATGGCAAGGAGAGGTACAAAGAGTTGTCACTCCCTCTTTTTAAAATCAGTCTATTCTGTATGCACATCTTAGACCACACTTGGCCTGAACACAGTTCATTTTGTTTGAAAATCTGAGATTACAAAATAAAAACGCTAGTCCAAGTTCAGAAAAATAAACATTTCCAAAGATAGATCAATTCCCACTACTTTATTTGCTGTATAAAGCTACAGATTTGAAGTCATAGATCAGTACTGGGAAAAAGGCTTATTAATTAATTTTTAATGAAAGAGGTTGATAAAAGAATTTAAAAAACCCTAGCTGATAAAACACAGAATACGTCTCCTTGAAAGAGTAATTTGAACTTTGTTAATTTAATAGAGATTTAATGTTTCCTCACCCTGATGCCAGTATTTTAGTAAACATTTAAGCATGATCCAAAAACAGAGATTCCGGGCTTGTTAAATTACACCATTAGCTACAGATATTATGCTCCTTATGACCCTCAGTGGTACACAATTTTTCCAGGATTTAGTACATACAGCATTTCATTCTACTAAAATATAACACGAGAACAAAGTAGGAGAAATACTAGAAATTAATAGTGACACAAAGATACAGAATCTTAAATTGTTTATGAACAATTTAAGTGAAAATTGGTGAAATTAATTTAATTAATAATCAGATCAAATCAAATGGTTTTGCAAAGATAGCACCAAGTGAATATAACATCCAGTCTTTAAACAAAACCCCACAGATTCCATAAAAGGTATATATAAAGTTATTGCTTAGATGAGATCACTTTGAACAATTGAATTGGCAGACAAGTATACAATGGACCAACAAATAAGAGCCCTGAGATCAAGACACTGATCAAACAGAAATTGTTATTCAGCAGGAGATCTCCAGAATATAAAGTGATGTCATAGTTGTACTACGCATGAACAACATGGAGCAGATTAAATGTCTTCAGGATCACTAAAACATGTTTTGCATCTGCTACATTGTTGATGAGAAGATTAGGGAGGTCACAGAATCACAGAATCACAGAATTGTAGGGGTTGGAAGGGACCTCCAGAGATCATCGAGTCCAACCCCCTGCCAAAGCAGGTTCCCTACACCAGGTCGCACAGGTAGGCATCCAGGCAGGTCTTGAACATCTCCAGAGAAGGAGACTCCACCACCTCCCTGGGCAGCCTGTTCCAGTGCTCCGTCACCTCACTGTAAAGAAGTTCTTGTGCACATTTGTGCAGAACTTCCTATGCTGCAGTTTCCAGCCGTTTCCCCTTGTCCTGTCTCCACTCACCACTGAAAACAGTCTGTCCTCATCATTCTGCCCCCCACACCTTAGATATTTATAGACCTGGATCAGGTCCCCTCTCAGTCTTCTTTTCTCAAGGCTGAACAGACCCAGTTCACTCAGCCTTTCCTCATAGGAGAGATGCTCCAGGCCCTTCACCATCTTTGTGGCCCTCCGCTGGACTCTTTCCAAGAGATCCTTGTCTTTTTTGTACTCGGGAGCCCAGAACTGGACGCAGTACTCCAGATGAGGCCTCACCAGGGCAGAGTAGAGGGGAAGGATCACCTCCCTCGACCTGCTGGACACGCTCTTTTTAATGCACCCCAGGATGCCATTGGCCTTTTTGGCCACAAGGGCACACTGCTGGCTCATGGCCAACCATGGCCATCCACCAGGACACCCAGGTCCCTCTCCTCAGAGCTCTCCTCCAGCAGCTCATCCCCCAACCTGTACTGGTGCATGGAATTATTCCTCCCCAAATGCAAGACTCTACACTTGCTTTTGTTAAACCTCATCCGTTTTTTTTTTTTTTTTTTTTTTTTTTTTTTTGCCCAGCTCAATATGATCTACTGCGAGATATTTGAAATAGTCATACCAAACTTGACACAGAAAAATTTTCATGTGGGCATGCTGGTCAAATGCTGCGAATGCTGAGTTCTCGAATGCAGGGAATGCTTTGGCAAAAATATAGTTTTCATATGGAAATTACAAATAGAGAGAACCTCTATCTGACAACACATCTGAAAACTGTTAATCCCTTGTTGCTTGCTGGTATAGTACACCTGGCAATTCAGGAGGTGTAGAATATTTCTCCTGGGAGATAAGATATCAGAGAAGATGAAGTCACAAACACTTTTGATGTAATAAGCTCTAAATGGTTTAACTAGGTTATGCTTTTTCATCATCCATTTATCTTCTTGTGTACTTTTTTCTGGTATAATATAAAATAATTCAGATTATTACTAAACATTTTGTCTTTTTTGAAGAAATATTAAGGATGATTTTTTTCAGAAAAACTGCAAGCTTTGGATTCAACTAAATGCAGGTGACATTTCATTGCTATGCTTTTACATCAGAACACCTCTCTATTAACTGACGTAGAAATATACTATTAACTCACTATAATGCAAAGAAAGTTGACTGATAAGTTGAGTCTTATTCTAACCTATACATCTGAGAGAAATACTTGTCTGAAATGGAAGGAGATTTAAATTATTTGCTGCTAAGCTGCTGCAAGTTTTACAGACAAAATAGAAGCTCTTGAGACACTGAAGATCTCAAGTTATATTTACATGGATATTTGTTTCTTTATCTGTCTTATTTTACAGAGATCTAGATGCCAATAAGTGTCCAAGGAAGAAGTTAAGTTCCAGTAAATTTTTTGTGTACAGATTGTACTATGTTACATGTAACAATATTGTGATTTGTTGATATGTTGAATGTTTTGCGTAGGATAGATACAGATCACTGCTTTCAATCTGTTTTCTCTATCTTCATTCTCACTACTTTCAAGTTCCACTGCAGTGTATCTCAATATATCAAGCTATCAGTGCACATTTCTTTCCTCCTTCCTAGGACTGTTTCTCCTCCAGGATTTCCTGGAATATCCGTAAATTTTAAAGGTTCCTATGAGATTTTTAATATTATTGCAAGATGTTTTCTTTTTAGCTACTGTAGTAACATTTTCCTGGCACATCTCAGTTTAGTATCTTAACATTCAGATATTCCATTCAAATAATTATCATTGAATTTTCTACAGAAAACTGTTTTAAAGGCTGTGAGTTTATTTACATCAGCCTGCAAGAATTCTGTGCTCAACCCATAAAGTATATAGCGCCGTAAAAACATTTTGTTTTTTACTGTTTCAGTCTTCTCTCCAGTTCTATAATGCATGTCTGGAACATTATGAATTTAAATTTTTCATGAAGAATGACTTTTATGACCTCAACAGTTCAGTAACCTTTTAAATTTTCCAAGTCACAGGCAGTTTTCTCCATTTCTGTACCGTCAGCATTCATGTGGCAAGTTGTGCAGTTCACCTGGTTACCTCTCCTACATTTTAGGCACATGATTTCAGATTACTTTCTGCTGCTTTACCTGCCTTGATCTTGGATGGAAGTTCTTTAATGGGTGATCTTGTGTACATCAACCTACTAGAACATTAGATGCTATATGTATATATTTCTTTTTTGTAATCTTGACAAAAAATAGTATACAGTAATAACATTAATTATTTTTCATAGTCTCTTCTGCACTCTAGCTCTGGAGTCTGGTTGACAGTGCATTTTCCCATAACTATGTTTTTTATTTCATTTTATTATGCACAGATAGTTAAAGGTTAGAAGCAACGTGTTATTCAACACATGAACCATCAACATTTCTCAACAGAGAAATCTATGCATATAACAAGCAAAATGATGCCTTCTACTGTAAAAAAAAAAATTGTATAAAAACTTGTCAGTATATTTCACACTACATCACAGAGAAAAGAAAGCATAGGAAAAAAATAACTCATTTAAGACAGAAGAAAAACACTTCTGAAGTGTAAACAATTTACTTCTGCAGAAGTGCAAAACAACTTCAGTGGGGATAGTTTCTGCCACTGTACTTGTTAGAACATGTTGTTAGTGTAGGCCCCTTTTGTTCTTTCATGTTGCTTTCTTCCCAGACAAGAAGATATGAAGTTCTACCAAATGCTGGCCTAGTTGCTTTTTTATTTTCTTGTTTGTTTTGTTCTGTTTGTTTGGATTTTATATTTTCTTTTTGGGGGAGGTTGTATCATTTTGTTTTCTTTTTTTCTTTTCCTTCTTTCCTCTCACCTCACCCCCCTCTCCCTATTATGTGAGTCATTTTACAACTTATTAGATAGTGTTTATCCAGGTGCTGCTTTTTACAGTCTTTTTCTTCATCTATTGAGGTCTGAGTTGGAGACTGAAAGTAATAGGGTATTGGTGTGATTTGTTGATCCTTGAGCACAACTGATAAACTTGCTAAGTAATTCTATGCTACTTCATATTTTTATTTTACATTCATATTTCAGAAGAAGAATACTATCTACAAATTAACATGCAACTCTTTTCTAGAGTATCTACTCTGGAAATACATTGTAACAAATAAATTTATATACATAAAGGTATAATTACTTTAGTCATAGCTGAAAATATATGTATTTGTAAGACAAAATTAATCCTTAGAAACTTAGCAAGTTAAATTTGCATAAATAGGACAGTAGCTAATTTTTAGGTATATTCACAAATGGGAAACATTTGAAAGTGGGTACACAGAAGTTCTTGAGATACAATTCTTATGTAAATAGTACGGAAAATGAGCAGTTTACTGTATTCTGCAAGAACTTTCTTTTAAGATTAAAAGTTGTTAAGTCTTTACTGAGCAATGATAAAATTAAACATCTGCTAATGACAAAGCAATATTTGCCAATGTGGATAGTTAAACTTGCATTAATAGCACTCAATTCCCTGTAAGTCTTGTAATTAAGGACCAGAATTGTTAGATGAAATTCAATTTAGTATTTATATCACTCCTCCAGATATCACAGCTTTGAAGAGAATGTATTATTCTATCTATTATCAATTATTTGGCTTCATTAATAATATTATAGTAAGTAGTGACCAAAATTCTTACAATGATCAAAGATACAAAGAAAATTGTCAATTGATCAGAAATACTGTGTATCCCTTTTTGTGTCACATTTTAAGGTGACCGCACTTTTCCTTCCCTTTGTAAATTTTGCCGTTCACTGGAGTCTGGTGTATGGAAATAGAAAAATTTAGGAACATGGAGGAGACAAATAGGACTTCCTGAAAAACTCACTATCCAGTTGATATTTTATGTTTAGTGTCACCACAGTGCGTAAATCATTCAGATGCCGGGACATAGCCATGATCATTTTAGATAGACTGGGACTGCTTGTCACAAAATTTCTGAACTTTCTGGATCAGTACAAGTGTTCAACATGTCATTGATATCAATTGGTCATCTTATTCAATAAGTTTGCCCTGAAGTCTCAGAGGTCTATTGACCTTTCCTATGTCACTTTTTGGATAATTTCGTTTCCAGAGCACACATAATACACCTTGCTATAGCACTGGGATGATGCACAAACTGTGAAAAAGGATATCCACCTTGTTTCAAGACATTACTCCATTCACTCACATTTCAAGAGTCACTTTGACAGTAAGGGACATTAATAATGAAAAAGAATATTTGCAGAATCTTTTTTAAGTAGACTTTTCTTTTTATTGACATCTTCTTTGTTTATGTTCTTACTTTTAATTTGTAAGCTACTTGTAATTACTGCTCAGTTGGATGATCCTAGGAACATTTATGGGCTTCTTAACAAACAGATTTGGATCATGCCCTGCATAGCATTAGAGCATCTACTTAACACAGTGTAGCACTGCTCTCATGACTGCACTTAGAGCAGAGCAACTTGATTGTTGGATCTGCACCTTAATTCATTTTCAAATACATACAACTGCCCTCTATAGCAGTCTGATTTTTATGATTAGTACAGAAAATGAGATCCTCAAATTAAATTTATCTTAGTGGTACAACTTTCAAACAGAACCAGTAAAATCAGTGAAGCAACACTGACTGATACCACCTGAGAATTTGATCCAGGAATAATAGACAGTAAGACTGCAAAATCACAGTTTATAAGTACTGTATTCTAGAAAGTCAGGCACATAATATATACACATCTGGGAATGAATAGGAAATAAAAAATCATCTGAAAATGCTTACTAAAGAAAAATGAGGTTTACAGTAAGTCAAGCAAAAAATAAATCCACATGAAAAGAGACATGTGGATAGGTAAGGAATCAGCTTTTTTTTGTCTCCAATCTGACAGTAATAATTTTAAACATAGTTTGAATTGTAAGGAGTATACTTTTTGATCTCAATGAACAAGACGGTATTTCTTCATTCTAGCCAAGAGAGCAGTAATACAGCTGAACAGAAAGCTCCTTTGGAGTGAAGTAGAAAAAGCCAAAAGTTTGTTATGGAATGGTGCCCTCCCTGAAGTTTCTGGGCATGAATTCTGCACAGACTGTTTGAATCTCCCTGATTAATGTTACACCCAATTCTGAAACTTTGCAGAGTCCCCAGAAAACATTGATAAGGAAAAATTAGAATCCTTATATACAGCTGCAAATTTTGTTTACTTCCTCATTATGCATTTGCTTTGCAGTTAAAAATGCAAGAATGCAATAAGTTGGAAGAATGTCTTAAAACACTAAGTTAAAAAACCTAGTTATCCTTGCAACAACTTGAGAGCTAGTCCTTACTACCTCACCTGCATCTGCACAAAACCCATGTGAACATTACAGAGGCCTGAAGGGATATTCCACTGTGACAGGAAGCAATCTGGGTATCTTAATATAAGTGCCAAGTAATATCTTAGACATTTCACGGACCCTTGCTTGGGCTCCAGATGCCTCTTCAGAAGACAGTGGATGTCCTACAGGTCATGTGCCACACCTTCTAGCTGTTTGATGCTTCAGACAGCTTCGGGAGTCTGCACATTAATGACTTGTCAGATAAGACACAAAATTCAATCCTAAAAATTAGGACTCTAGAAAGACTTGAAAAGGCTTGAAAGGTGGCCCGTGCCAACATCATCAAGTTCAACAAGGTCAAGAGCAAGGTTCTGCACCTGGGTCAGGGCAATCCCAAGCACAGATATATGTTGGGTAGAGAATGGCTTGAGAGAGCCCTGAGAAGGATTTGGAGATGTCGGTTGATGAAAGATTCAACATGAGCCAGCAATGTGCACTTGCAGCCCAGAAGGCCAACCACATCCTGGGTTCCATCAAGAGAAACGTGACCAGTGGGCAAAAGGAGCTGATTCTGCCCTTCTGCTCTCATGTACTATGTCCAGTTCTGGAGACCCCCGCATAAGAAAGATATGGAGCTGTTGGAGCAGGTCCACAGGTGGGCCATGAAGATGATTAGAGGGTTGGAGCACCTCCACTATGAGGACAGGCTGAGAAAGTTGTGGTTCTTAAGTCTAGATAAGAGAAAGCTCTGGGAGGACCTTGTAGCAGCTTTTCAGTATCTGAAGGGGGCCTACAGGAAAGCTGGAGAAAGGCTTTTTATAAAGGTATGTAGCAGCAGGATGAGGGTAAATGTCTTTAAACTGGAAGATGGTAGATTTAGACTAGATATGAGGAAAAAATTCTTCACTGAGAGGGTGGTGAGACCCTAGAACATGTTGCCCAGTGAAGTTGTGAATGCCCTCCCCCTGGAGGCACTCAGGACCAGGCTGGATGGGACTTTGAGCAGCCTGGTCTAGTGAGAGACGTCCCCGCATACATCAGAGAAGTTGGAACTAGATGATCTTAAGGGTCCCTTCCAACACAAACCATTCTATGATTCTATGACTCTTCAATGAAATCTCTCTTCTATTGATATCATGAAGTGTCAATGAGGAAAAAAGTTTAATATCTGATGCAGCCTTTTAAGAAATATATGCTGTCTCCAAAATATATAGATTTTATTTTAAAACTAGTATTACAATCCATACTGCTAGTCACTAAAGATTGTATTCAATAGTGAAAGATGCCCCTCCTCCATAAAATAGATCCTTACAAAATCACCTTGATCATACTTGCAGTTGGATGGATCTAAAGAAAATTCTAGTTAACTATACATATATGAAATAAAGGTTTGTCATACACAAACACACCACAGACAAAAAAAAAATTAAAAAATGCACTGACACTCCTAAGCAAATGTACTAGCATGTACTAGCAAATATACTCCTGAGTATATTCTAGTTTACAGGCTTTTCATGGGCAGGGAAATATAATGTGTAGAATCTAGCAGAACTCACAGAAGCATCACTTATATTCATTTTTCATTTCATATTAGAAACATCTGATAAAGCAGGAAAGAGTTAAATGCCAAAATCTATTGTTTAACTTACATGTTTTTGTGTCTCAAAATAGTTTCAGTTTCTTCTATCCTCTCAGGCATGAAGCATTTCTTTACAGATAACTTTTTAAAAGGAAGACCCCTTACATTACAAAATCGAAGTGTACCTGCAGACCTTTATAATAACAATTGTATTTAAATCAGTGATGTGATTTCATCATGGCTATCACATTTCATTGTGCGCAGGTATTTATTATTATTTGTAATTGCTGCTGAACCTTTTAAAATGTCTGATATTCATCTGAAATGTCCTAGTATCAGTTTGTAGTTAGTTACAACCACTGCTTCACACCCTGTGATATAGAGCTGTTGGACTCTCAACAAACAGTAGTTAAGAGGAAACAAATGCAGATCACTGTGAAATGAGAATTCAGTTTAACACTGCCAGTTTTACCAAGTACTTAATAAACTTCCTATGAGCCACCAAGATAACACTTGGGAAAACTATCAGGAATGAGAGATCCAACAAACCCATTTTTCCGTCTTTCATATACATGATTGTCATTAACACATAAATGGATACCTCACTTCAGTAGATTTCGTTCATATTATTAATTAGAATAGATCCCAACGGATATTTGTAACCCCTCCAAAAGCCAGGAGAGTTTGAACACTTTCTGCCCATTCTCTATTTACTCAACCTCCATTAAGGCAGTGAAACTGCTTCACCTCAGGTGCTGTGCCACAACACACAGTTTTTAATGGCCACATCTCCATCAGGAAATCTTTCTCATAATATTCCTGTCTTGAGTACTACCAGTGCATTTGCATAAGTGACCATAAAATTAGAACTTAGAAAAATAGAGGCTGATTCTCCTCAGCCTCTTGGTTCATCCCAAAAACTAGAGGAAGCAAGTTTGAAAATCACAGTCTTTCTCTCCAAGGCTATCCTTTAGACATCAATGGCTGGTGTTATTTGCGCATCATTCTATTTAATGCTTTTACTTGCTAGCATTTTAATCGACTGATTAACAAGGAAAAATACTCTTAAAAGGCAGATATTTTTTACAGTGTTTCCATTTATTAGAAGTTCATCATATCTCAGTGAGGTGCGCAGGTAAGGGTTCCTCCCATTCCTGTCCCGTTCCTCTCTTCACACCCACGCCAGATGTGTTATGATGGAGTGGTGTTGCTAGGCAGCGTTTCTGGGATGCCACTCGTGAGATTATGCAGTCACTGTTTTCTTACAGAATTTACAATAAAACTAGTTTTTGCTGATATACACTTACAGCTATTAATGCATCTCCAAAGATTATCAGAAATAACAGGAGTCCATCAAAGAGCACATGGGGCAAGCTTGCAAATGCAGTGTTCAGATGAGAATATCCTCCTCTCCTTGGTCTTTACTATGTAAAGTGCTCCAGAGTGTTTGAAAAGTAAAAATAATTTAAAAGCAAAAGTGCCAAACTGCTGTAGAAATCTCACAACTTATCTTCACAGCAAGTATCCATCATATCTCAGCCATCCTCAGGAAGGAACTGCAATCCACTGTGTGTCAGCCATCAGACATAATTTTCAGTCATGCACATCAATGTCTGACAATTTTTTTTCTATCACTTCTGTCTCTCTGTCAATATTCTTGGTCTCTGTTTATCTGCTGTGATTCTGAGCTTCCTGCATTGTGTGCAAGCCTGCATGGAAGATCACTGATCTCATTCTGCTTTAGGCTGACCTACATTCCCAAAAAGATAAGGCAGCCCAAAATACAGTCTTTAACTTTCTGGGACACGTCTGAACAATAATAAGCTTCATGAGGAGGAAAACACATTAGCACAAGCTCTACTTCTCATCAGTCTACTCTGCTGGCAGAATCTCTGAAGTAGTGCTGCCACTGAGGGACATGTGTACCATTTTCTGATCTTCTGCTGAGTAGTGTTTTTTAACTGGTGATACCTTATCTTTTAACAGCTTTAGAAATGAGCAGCAATCCTGTCAAAGATCTTTTATTTATTACCTGAAAAATTTTGTAACCTGCTTGAAAAAGTAAAATATTTAAAATGAAATATTTTTTAAAAAAACCACTCAGATAATAAATCTAGATAATCTAAAACCTAGATGATATTGCAGTTCTTTTGTGCAACACAGACTTTCAGAAACTATAGATTCTTGCAGGGAGGCTCCAATTATCAATCTGTTTTTGAGTTGCAAAGGATAAAATAAACATATAGCATATATTATATGGAGATATATATTCTGTACATAAACATATATTGAATGGAGATTTAGCTTTCTGTTTTCAAAACGATTCCAATCCTGCTGTATTGCATATTGTTATTTAAAAAAAAAATTAAAATTGTTAATGCCCTTCGCAATGATATCGCTTGTTCCTATGTCAGTTCTTAAGTTTGGAGAAGATCTTTCTTCTCAGTATCCTTGTATTACACCTTTGCAGCAATATGAATAAATATGATAGAAATAATGGAGCATGGTAAGGAAATACTTCACAGCTGAGCAGGAACAGACTGCAGGAATGCTGAAACCCCACGAGAGCTGCCCAACCTGAATGTGGCTGTCTCTGCCTTCCTTGTGGATGAGCATCCACAACAGCAAGCCATGAACAGGCAGACCAAAAACACTATCAGGTCCTAGTTGGTGCCAAAGCCTGTAACACGGCACTCGCAAGAAAACTGGAGCACTACTGTTTTGAATGGCATTATTTATAGTTTCAAGAATACCTCACACTCAGCATTATTTTAGCATTTATGCATCTTCTCACTGCGTATCCTGCCTTTACTCAGGCAATTTATTTGCTGCTTTGAATTGAGTAGGAAAATAAAATTCTCAGATATAGATGTCCTAAAATATATTTGTTGCAAATTTTTTTTTTACAAAAATCTATTGAACTGAGTGATTTAAATGGGGATAGAGCTGTTGTTTTATTTTTTAACTCCTAAGAAATTTCCATCAAAAAGAAATCAACGTTGCTGAGTTCTGAAGCCCTAGAAAATGTAGTTCATTGGAAATGGAGCATGAATCCTAAAATTACATTATATTTGAACTGAAAGAAGATTTATTTTAAAGTAGTGCTTCTGAATAATAGGGGAAAAAATAAAAAGAGAGAGGAATAAATGACTGAAGATGTTCACACTGGTAAAGCAGCTACTTAGGTACAAGGAAACTCTGATGAGTGAAGAGTGTTGCCATTGTACCAGGTAGGAAGTCTAAACCAGTTTCATGTTTCAGAAAAAAAAAAAAAAAAAAAAAAAAAAAAAAGACATTTCCCTGAGAATTATTTTAATCTACAGGGAGATGTTTCATTCAAGCAGTGATACACCTTTATCTTAGACTTGAATTTAAAAGTTTTGATGTTCTGAGTTAACCAAAGGTGGTCATCTGCAAAATTCTTTGCTCTACTACTTGATTCCTTTTATGTGTAACCAATTAACATGGTACTCAGGCAAGGTCCAAGGCAGAGGTGTGGATGCTGACTTATTCTATCCTTTCTTGCTTCGCTTATGGCAGGTATCAGCTGACTTTATATCACACTGCTGCACTGTTCAGTTGATTTATGAATTGTAGTCAGTACTTCATTGCCTCAGCACAAGACAGTCAGAAGTGATAAAGGAATTGTCCAAAGAAATCTCCCAGTATTGCAGATATCAAAAGAGGTGCAGATTTAAGGATGTATATGTAGTGGAAAAGAACAGACGAAGTGTGTAAATAAAAGATCAGTGATCCCAGTTAGTCCTGCGACAATTAGGTGATTTCTTGGGTTACTTCATTACTATCTGAGCATGTTAGAATTGCTTTTAAGTTTTTCTCTCTGCCCTGGATTAAATAAGAGTTAAAACAATGTTATCATGTCATGCAAGCACAGGGAAGACTGTCAAAGTGAAAAATAGTTCACAATGTTTACCAAATCAAGATTAAAGATGTTAATTATTTATTAATGACTGATAAATACTGTCAATCAGGAAAATATACATAAACATTCAATATCAGTGATTCAAGATGGAATCCATAATATTAGACACATAGGAAATATTGATGAACAGCTACACATTTCTTAACATTTTTCTGTAATTAATCCAAAGACCTCTACACTCATGGTTACAGAATTACCTGCCCTCAAAACAAACCTTATCCATACAGTCATTTAAAGTACCCTTTTCTAGGATCTTCGGGACTCGACTTACACAACTCTCCTGTGAGGGATGAGATTACCCCAGTTTTCTGTGCACACCTACTGCTTCCTACAAGCTCTTGGCACACACACCATTGAGAAAGCCCCCCAAGGGGCCAGATGCACATACTCATGTTGTGGGGTCCCACTTGCTGGACCACCCCATATATCACTTCATAGCAGGGTGCACGTTGCTGGCAGCACTTCATGAACATCATGTACTGCCCACCCTGGGCAAACACGGGTGTGTCATCATGGGGATCTTACTAAGTCCCACAGTGGTGGTTTCTGCTCTACTTCTGCAGATTTCCCTTTTACTATACTCTTTTTCAGACTGACCTCTTTCCTTCAAAAGTATCTGTGAAATTCCTGGTTAATTTCTAATCTGACTAATGATCTTCTTCCTCTTTAACATGATATGTTTTTGACTGAGAACTTCCAGACCACTTTTTATAGTCAATATAAAATATACACACACACACACACAGACAATATACAATATACAATATACACAGACACACAAACAGTTTCACAGAATCATTGACTCACACAATCATAGTGGCTGGAAAGGACCTCACAATATCATCAAATCCAACCCTCTGATAAAACATGTTCCCTACAGCAGACTGCACAGAAAAGCTTCCAGGCAGGTCTTGAATATCTCCAGAGAAGATTTTACAGCTTCTCTGGGCAGCCTGTTCCAGTGCCCTGTCACGCTTACACTATAAAAGTTCTTTCTCATGTTCAGACGGAACTTCTTGTGCTTAATTTTGCACACGCTGTCCCTTGTCCTGCTGCTGAACATTGCTGGAAAGAGAGTGATCCCATCCACTTGGCTCCTGCCCTGTAGATATTTATGAGTGTTGATAAGGTCCTCAGCCTTCTCTTATCCAGGCTGAAAAGACCCAGGTCTCTCAGCCTTTTCCTATGCAGGAAATGCTCCAGGCCCCTCATCATCTGCTGAGTAGCCTTCTGAACTAGAAGTTCCCCATCTGTCTTGAACTGAGAAACAGAGAATGGACACAATACTCCAGATATGGTTTCACCAGGGCAGAAGGGGATAATACCATCTTCTGACCTGCTGGCCACACTTTTTAAAATACCCCAGGATACCAGTGACCTTCTTGGACATGAAGGCACACTCTTGGCTCATTTTCAGCCCATAGTTCACCAGAACACCCTTGTCCTTACAGTTCAAAATCCACTTTCCCAGCTTCTCAGGTGGTGTTAAGTCGGCCTCTTGCTGAGGATATCTGTGGAGGTATTCTCAGGCAAATCTAGACACTCATCCCAAGTCAAAATCTAGGACTCATCTCAGGTCAAAATCCTCGTAAAATTATGTCCTCGATATGCTACAAGTTCAACAACAAAATATATTACTGGTTTGTTTCCTATCAGACAATAGTACCCCTTCAGTCACTTTCATAAGACTGGTGTGCGAGAAGTGCAAAATTAATTTGTGAGATGTTCTCATGAGATATAATTCTGCTGGAAAACCTTTCTTGGTTTTGAAACATGCAGTAAGATTTCAAGAAGATCTCATCATTCTCAATACTTTGGTGCAAGTTTGGAAACCAGCATTTTGAAGGCTTGTCAATCAGTGCATATAATTTCATTTAGGTATTTATGAATAAGATTTTTTCAGTATGAACAGAAGAGATATATTAGATTGCAAATTCCTTCTTCAACATCAAGCCTGCATTTGTGATTCAGATACACAGAGATTGTATGTTGCCTGTTGTGATCTACACTGCATTTTACAAGGCAAGAGGCCTGTCTGAAAATGGAAGTACTTAAAAAGAGTTTGGGATTGCAGTGGTTGAGCGATATACAGAAAAGATTTCTAATTTGCTGTGTTTTTTGGTTTTTTTTTTTTGTTTTGTTTTGTTTTTTGTTTTTTTTTCTAGGAGATGTTTAAAAGTCACATTATCACTATAGAAGTTCTTTCACAGGAAGATTCCTTTAGGCAAACTAAATTTGTATACACAAAGCTCATTTTGGTAATTGAAATTCCACTGATTTCAGAAAAAAAAAAAAAAAAAAAACCAAAAAAACAAACAAGCTACTGTATTGTTTGTTTGTTTGTTTGTTTGTTATATGCATCTTTTCCACTGGTAAAGTCTCTTGCATGCAATGCTGGTTTTCCTTCTGAAAACAGCTAATTGAACCCTGCTGCATAGTGTAATGATGCTAGCAGCTGTATTATGCCAAGATTTTTCACTTCTTGCTTAAGATTTAATTTTAAACTGGCTAAGCCTTGCAATGTCTTACTCCATAGTACTTTGAAAACATTTGTAAAAACAGTGTGAATAAACTGGAATGCAATATATGTGAATTGACCATTATTTTAGTGACAAGCTTAATATCAAGTAGAAAAATAGTTGTTATGCTTTCAGGAAAAAAAAAGGTTTCTATAGGCATGTGAGGATAGTGAATTAAAATACAGCTTCAGTAACTTTGTGGAACTTACACAATGTTAAAAATTTGGAAGTAATGACCTCTCTTAGGACATTTACAATAATTTAGATGTTATCAATATCTTGTTTTCAGTAAAGTAATTGTGACATATCTTTTACAACAGTGCTTTTCATTTCCTGGAAAACATTTCAGAATCACAGAATCACAGAATGGCCAGGGTTGGAAGGGACCTCAAGGATCATGAATCTCCAACTCCCCTGCCACATGCAGGGCCACCAACCTCCACATTTAATGCTAGACCAGGCTGCCCAGGGTCCCATCCAGTCTGGCCTTGAACATCTCCAGGAACGGGCCATCCACAACCTCTCTGGGCAGCCTGTTCCAGTACCTCACCACTCTCTGTAAAGAATTTCCTCCCGACATCCAATCTAAATCTCCCCTCCCTCAACTTAAAACCATTTCCCCTTGTCCTGCAGTTATCAATCCTTTCAAAGAGTTGATTCCCCTCCTGTTTGTAGGCTTCCTTTAGGTATTGAAAGACTGCAATGAGGTCACCCCGCAGCCTTCTTTTCTCCAGGCTGAACAAGCCCAGCTCCCTCAGCCTGTCTTCATAGGAGAGGTGCTCCCGTCCCCTGATCATCTTTGTGGCCCTCCTCTGGACCCTCTCCAACAGCTCCCTGACTTTTTTGCACTGGGGGCTCCACACTTGGATGCAGTATTCCAGATGGGGCCTCACGAGAGCAGAGGGGAACAATCACCTCCCTATCCCTGCTGGCCACACCTCTTTTGATGGAGCCCATTTCCAAAGATATATTTTGGCAGGTGGAGTAGTATAGAAAAACAAGTTGATCAAGTTCACATTTCTGTAAGGGATATATGAACTTTCTCAACAATTTAATACGCACACATAGGCAAGGCAAGGTTCAGAAGAATTGTTGTCTTTTCAAACATGTCCATTGTAGAATTCTCACTTCTTCCATTTCAGTAAATAATTGAATACAGTATAAACAAGTTGTTCATAGAACGGGTGGATTCAAGCATTAGCTGTGGTGACTGTGTTTTGGGGTTTGCAGCAAGAAGAGGACTGGCTGAGTCAGAAGATTATAAAAGAAGTCTAACATCTTCTCGTAATTACAAATGTTCTAGACTTTAGAAAAATAATAAAATTGAAAAATACAGATGCAGCCAAGAGGGGTGTTGCATCAAGACCAAGGCAAGGACAGAATAAATCCTTGCTGCCCAGTGATGCGATGGCAAGAGTTCTGCTTAGTTCTCTGAGAGGCTTCACATCTGTAGATGTCATGTGTGTGTCCAGCCAGATCTCAGGTTTCCAATTTTACTTTCATTCTTGAAACAGGAAAGTGAATTTGCTTTTTCTTCTTCAAGCAAACCTATGATTAAAAACCTGCAGAGGATTGTCTTTTCCTGATGCTTATAAAAATATGGGCACAGGTGAATTTGGTGATTATATAACATTCACAGGTCTCCTAAGTTCCCATTTAAAACTTCCCAAAGCACCAAGCACCAGCCTGGATTTACAGTGAACACTAAAGCACCAAGCAATAATGCATCCAGTAGAAGCAAAGCTTGCTCTCTGTTGGCCTTTGGAACTTTTTTCTTCCTTCCATAAAAGCAAAAGAGACACAGAGCCAGATAAATGAACTGCCAAGGAATTTACCCAGTGCCTTAGGTGCAACCTACTGTTTTCACACATGCTCTCTCTGGAAATGCAGGATGTCTACCTTACCTCTGCACTTTTACTATCCATATCTGCTGAGAATGTGAGCAGCTAAATTCATGAGTTAATTATGCTTCTCTTTGTCAGGCTGTCAAATCAGTTTTTTTTTTCCTGCTCTTCAGATACAAATGAGACATAAATCTATCCTTTGTTGGCCTGCACTCATTCTAATGCTACCCAGCACATACTGCTTCACAGGATTATAATTTCTGCAATTGTAATAAGTTTAC
The DNA here is from genome assembly GCF_026119805.1 of Tympanuchus pallidicinctus. Classification (NCBI taxonomy): domain Eukaryota; kingdom Metazoa; phylum Chordata; class Aves; order Galliformes; family Phasianidae; genus Tympanuchus; species Tympanuchus pallidicinctus. Next base: position 45,115,924 of record NW_026294618.1, on the reverse strand, counting down.
ATTAAAAATAAAAAAGCAAACTGTTAAGAGGTCAAGGTTCATCAAGGGATTTTCAAAAGCTTCCACAGTTATTGAGAGAGAAGGTAAAATCACCAGGTAAAAATTGGGTCATTTTTGAAATTGTGGAGCATATGTGTAAATCTTCTTATGCATTTAAAGAGATTGAATGTCGTCAGAAAGGATATATTCCTGCTGCACTTATTATGGTTTCTATTCTCTTTTTATTCAGAAGATAGTTTAAAATTATTTTAATGATTCACTTTTGTGATAGGAATTGACATAAAGCTGATGGTTAAATATTTGCCCTATTTTATAATACAAAAGTACATCTGGGGAACTTGCTTACTAGAAAAAAAAAAAAAAAAATAGAAAACAAAACTTTTGCAATGCAGGAGAATCCAGTAAGGGAAAGAATATTCACTTCATAAAGCTGGCAGTGAGGATCAGCAAGTTGTGATTTTAATTTCTTATAGTACACAATAACACCTTGAATTCCCTTAAAATGTCTACATGAGCAAGAACAACAATGTAGGAAGCAGTCACAGGAGTAGGATTTGTTCCTCATCCATTGAACAAACCATCCATCAAATCCATATATTTCCAATTTGGACAGAAGGATGTTGTGGGGGAGGCATGTCAAAGGTTTACTGTGTGACATCAATAAACAACAGTAGTAAGCTATTGATTACACAAGTACAACTATGATTCTTTTTTGGAATTTTATTTTCACTTAGAATCATAGAATCACAGAATCGCTCATATTGGAAATGACCTTAAAGATCAACGAGTCCAACCATAACCTAACCATAGTGCCCTAACTCTAACAACTCCCCACTAAATCATGTCTTTGAGCACCACATCCAAACAGTTTTTAAACACAACCAAGGATGGTGACTCAACTACCTCCCTGGGGAGCCTATTCCAGTTCTTACAACCCTTTCTGCAAATAAGTTTTTCTGATATCCAACCTAAACCTCCCCTGTGGCAACATGAGGCCATTTCACCTCATCCTGTCACCTTTCACCAGTGAGAAGAGACCAACCCCACTCTCACTGTAAGCACCTTTCAAATATTGGAAGAGAGCAATAAGCCTCTTCTTCCCCAGACAAAACAGCCCCAATTCTTTTAGTCACTCATCACAGGGCATATTCTCCAAGCCCTTCACAAGCCTTGTTGTCCTTCTTTGGACTTACAACATATATTCATCACATTTGGTGAAAAGAATACAGTGGGATCTCAACATGCCTTCATTAAAGTTATTACAGTCTTAAATTTTCTCTGCATGCTTGCTATGAACTTTGCTTGCGCACACCTGCCAATTCTGAATCTTTACCAACTGTGCTAAGGAGGTAATTAAGGTTTGGCTTTATATAGTAAGGAAGATAAATGGAGTATATAGTACATTTCCTTATCAGCTGGAAGTAGAATGCAGCTTTTTATGAGACAGCAGGATATATCACTGTCAGAAGAAAGAAGCGTCTTCATATAGGAGAATAGTTAGAAAGTGTTTACTTAACTTCTGCACATACCAGCTTTTTGAGATTTGCATGGTAGTTTCATTCTTTTTGTGGTACAATTTCATTCCAATTGTATTGTCTTTTAAAAATAATGAGTTGTTTCTTAAATATGAGAAGACAGCTAATATACTGCACTTGAAGTATAATAATTCAGAAAGATAGGCATGAAAATGTGAAATGAGAGCGGAATAGTGCAGGATTTCTATATCACACAATTTTTCTTTTTCACAAAAGATATTTCTGCTCAAAGCCATTTTCCCACTATGCTGTTAAGATAATGAAGCTCTGAATTCAGGGGTCAAAAAATCTTTAACAAAGTAAAAATATTCCATTTAATTCCATTTGTCCAGCATAATTGAAGCTGGAGGAATCTTTCTGAAAATTGTAAGTTCTGAAAGCTGATTCTATGAGAACTGATTTCTGTTCCTATTGCTATGTGGTCTGAACTAGTGTTGAGCAATTTTTGGATGAAGGGGGCACTTACTTCAAATTATCATCAATAATCTAAACCAAAACACCTGTGTGGATGCTTCTGTAAATGGATGAGATTTATCCCCCAGTTATAGCCATACCACCAGATATCATCTTCTAGATGTCCACAGAGTAATCAGAACTCTGCTCTGATGAAGTGTTACCTGCTTATTCTGGTAAGCAAGACATTGCTGCCTTTACAGTTTTCAGAACGGCTACCTTTAACTTAATATTTCAATTTCACTGTGCCTCTACGTTAGGAGCCAAATTTTCTCCAAAGATATACTACTGCCAAATAAATAAAGAAAGAAAAGTCAGCCTAATCTCTTTTGTAGACACTGCTTCTTTAGAATGGAAAAAATAACATGACCAGGGGGTTAGGTTCTAATCTTTGTCAAAGAATTTCTAAAAAAGTGATTATTTTATTTTATTACTGCATTTTCTTAGCTCTATTGTCTTGTTTCATACATTTTAGAAGTGAACATCTTTTCATTTGCATTAAATCACTTCTTTTTATCATCACTCACATGGTACATTATAATGCCATACTTGTATTATAAAATACTATTATAATATTATTTAATGCAACTTCATAAATTTTATCAAAACCTCTGAATTATTAAAAAATAAAAAAATAAAAAATAATAGGAACAAATCTGCATACATGTCATTCAAACAAGCAGAATGGCCACACTGTAAAGAGACAATAAGGAAACTGATTTCACAGTGTCAGTTCCCTATGCTGTCAAGTGGTGGATGTTCTGTTTAATTTGATGTATTTAAAGCCTTTTTTAAAATTTTTCCATTTCCCTTCCCAAAACCTCATTATTACTTGTAAAGGGAACAGCTGCTGCTGTAGATTTTATGTAATTCTCAGACATCTTCATCAGAAAGGAATTTTACGGAAGTAAGAACACACAAAGGGAAGCTCCTTGTTTGATAGGTCTTAGCTCACACCTCCAAGAGAAGGGACAGAATACCACACTTTCCTGAACTCAGTAAAATGAAGAACTACCTTTAAAATCTCTTAATTCTCACATTTCATTCTGAACACATCTCAACTTAATCCACTAACTTAATAAATTTAATAAATTTAATAAATTTAATAAATTTAATAATCTGCATCTCCAGAAAAAAAGGTTCTGAAAATGGTCATGCCAAAATTGACATCACTCTTACACTTTAACTATTACAAAATCAGTGTTCTTCTCTGTAGTGAGCACTTCTAGTGAGCACAGGAAATAATACTGGAGGTGTCTTCCAGAAGGAATGATAGGAGTTTCAATAACTACTTAATGATGATGGATGTGTAGGAATTTCTTAAGAGAAAATAGCCAGATGTCCAAGCAGTGGATTGAGGAACTAGGGTGAAGTATTGCCCCTGCAAGTCAGATTTGACACTGACCTCAGCGCAGAAAAGATACTCTTCTCTTAGAGATTCTGGCAATAACTTTTTTCAGTTTATTCAATCATTTTGCATACAATTGAAATCAACATATCTCCACAATGAACAGGGTCCTTCACATTTTATTTTTTATTTTTCAGTTGTTAACATTTTATCTAACAAGTGGATTTTGGATAACGAAAACTATTTTCTTTTCATGAAGTAAAATGAAGGCATCTTTAATGAGCCCTTGGATTACATGTTGCTAAGCCCTAAAAATTGGTTATTCCCCAGGTAGAGAAGTGAAAAGACGGAAAAAGATGTAAAAAGCTAAAGGACAAGCAAATTCTACAATATTAACTGTCTGAATTTATTATTTTCTGATGTTAATTTTTGAAGATATCAAGAAACTTGTCACCGATACCTAACATTTATTTGTAATGCTTATCATGCATACATTTGTGCTAGGATCTCCTCAAATAGTTAATATGCTATTTATGCTCTCATGGAATATGAAAGTGTAAGAGAAAAACAATGCCAGAAATAAAAAGAGAGAAGTAACTTCATAGGTGTCTGAATAACAAGTACTGTGCGAAATGCTGGCATTTGCTTTGAGGCAAAGCAGAACACAGAAGACCAGCCTCACACTTACCATCTGCACAGGAAACTTAGAGATGAAATTGTCCTCAAATATGTAAACAATGAGGTAGGAACCATTTGGATACTTAGTGTGCAGCACTTCCTAAGTGAAAAAGTAGGGTGATTTCTCAGCTGTGAAGATGCACCCTCTCATTCCAGCATGAGTGATTAATTTCTTCCTCTGACAGATCTTCAACTACAGCTTTGGAAAAGCTTAAAGATTGGAAGCTGGCTTGTGTCTAACCCACTTATTTGTAGAAAAGGATTCTACTTTCCTGTGAAGAAATAGAGCTTTGCCAATCTGTCATAAAACTTGGCAATTGAAAACAGATATCTTGGAGTTCCTTTGTGGTGGTAAGAGTGCATGAAGTATGGTCTGTTCATGGGAGTCTACGGGTTATATGATATTCATCATCTTATTCTAAGCAACTGGATAAAAATGCTGAAAACCCAGTTTGTGGATCTCTTTAATGCTCAAAATGAGCAAAGTCAAAGCAAAATGCATTTAAAAAATTGTAAAATGAGCATTCTTAACAAGATGGAAATGAACTTTTAATGGAGTTATTATATGATAGGGAAACTACAAAGCAAAATAATTATAACTGTCTTGATATTTTTGCTTGTGTAAGATCTTTAACATTAACAAACACACATAAGATTTTGCACCTGTTTTTAAGATTAATTTTAAAGTCTTATTTCTTTCCCTTGCTGAAACAATATTAACTGTGAAAAAAAAACCCAAACTAACTGAATTAAGAACTGAAAGGAAGGGAACACTATTAACACCTAGGGAGGTGTATTTCCAACAATCATCTTAATGAGGTGGCTTTCCTTTGAAGTCAGCCTGACCCGTGGGTAATTATTTTACACCAGTTCTAACCCTAGGAGCAGCTAGACAATATGTTACTCTATCAAGACTCAGTATTACAGTCATGTTACATGCTTTCAATTAAACAAATGTTCTACAAGTCTAGAACTCCAATGCTGCTAAGTCTGAAGAAAATGTTTAGTTGTTCTGATAATAAAGGCGTTTTCCTCTTTGTCTGGACATAAGCCAAGAGTTCAGATATGTCCAAGATATGTTTGAAACACAGGGTTAGAAAACAATGTCTAGAAAAATAGTACAACAGAGGAAATAGGAGTCTTCACACAGACTTATCTTTATGCTTGCAAATCTTTCCATGTTCTATTATGTCCCATTGTCTGAAAAATAATAGTGAGTCCCTTGAAAATAGTTAATATATCTTCCAGAATGCCCATAATTATCTTATTTCCTTGTCTCGTATAGATAAATTTCATACCTTTGTTTAGATGAACAAAAAAGATGTGATTATTGTTTAAAAGTGCAATATCAAGCCATCTACTACTCTGATAATAACAGAAGTCTATCTCAAAGCAGCAATTTTGTATGTTTCAAAATGATTTTTTTCAGTTTTTAATTTTTATTTTCAGCTATGAAATGTCTAAAGGAAACATTATTAATTAATTAATTAATGCCAGCCAAGATGAGAATATTGCATACTGATATATATATATATTGAATTGAAGAAGTAAACAAAAAATGATATATTTGAAATTCTGGCAGAATAGAATATTAGTGTTAAATGGCTCCACATAAAGCAATATCAGAGATAAGCATGTAACTTTAAATCTTCCCCTTCCTCTTGCATTTGCATTTATTTTCTAAGTCTTAAATGCAGCCCTGGACATTACAATGATCATGGCTTCAGGCAACACATACATGATTCTCTATGTTCAAACTGCCATATTGAGGATCTTAAATACACATGTGTATGTTCTGGATATGAATGTTGTAGAGACAGAAAAACAATTTTTAAAAACACTCCTGATGAAACTTAGGTTTGAATGATATTAGGATACTTTTGAACAGTACTTTACAGTACTTTTAAAGATATTAACTTCTGTGTACCCTGAAGATGTCAATCACAGATTCTGAGCATTAAATTTCCTCTGCAGTTTTGGTGTTCCTGCTGCTAGCTGGACTGCCTGATATGAGGTTACAACTGATCTTCTCACTTCTGCTCTGTTGATTTGACAGGCTTCAGGCAGAAGGAGCATGCAACAAGTTCTCTGCAGATAATGCCACACAGCAGTAGTTCACTTAGCTGGAAAAGATTGAAAAAAAAAAAACCAAACCAAAAACCAAAACAAACAAAAAACAATGCAGATGCATTTTAGAAGAAGAAAAAACTCATTTAATAAAGAGAAAAAATAGATTGTATTTCAAAGTGATTGAAAAATTTTATCAAAAAATATAAGTGATAAAGAAAAAAATACTTATGTATGCCGTCTGAAAAACCATTGGTATTGTTGAAAAATGAACTAAAATGAATTAAAAGAGTGTGGATCTTAAAGAAGAACTTCGCTCATGTTGGTTTTTTGTTTTCTTTTTTATTTCAAGCATACACTAATTTATGTAAGAAAGAAGAACATGATTTTAATAAGTTTTGTTGGAAATCTGACTAATACTTCAACTTAGATTAAGATGCTAGGCTCAAAGTCATTATTTGTAGACAAGACTTTCAAATGTTTCTAAATACGGTAGAGGGAAAAAAAAGCCTTTACAAATATTATTAATATTCTGGCTATAATCCTGGCTATAAGACTGTGCCAAAAGACAATGTGATGTCCAGATGAAATAGATCCTATAGCTCTGTATACATAAAATGACCTGCACATAATAGATTAACTTGCCGAGTCTGCTCAATCCAAGGCCACATGTCATCTTTTTTTCTTTACACTCCAGAAGACTTTACTTTTTTTTCTTTGAATGCACAGAAAATCAAATTAGATGAAATTTCCTAGTGCTTAAAAGAAGTCCTTGACCATCAAAAGGTTTTGGTGTTTTGTTTTGCTTTGTTTGTTTGTTTTTCCATAGAAGAAAGTAAAAATGTAATTTCTTTCATAAGAGATAGTTGTAGAGAGTGATGAGGTCTCCCTGATCCTCCTCTTCTCCTGACTAAACAATCCCAGCTCCCTCAGCTGCTCCTCATAAGGTTTGTGCTCCAGACTCCTTGCCAGATTTGTTGCCCTTCTCCGGACACTCTCCAGGCTCTCAATATCTTTCTTATAGTGAGGGATCCAAAACTGAGCACAGTACTCCAACTCCATCAGTCTTTGCTCATAAGATAGTGCTCCAGCCCTTTGGTCATCTTTGTGGTCCTCCTCTGGCCCTTCAACAGTTTTGCAGCTTTCTTTTTCTGGGCTCCCCAAACGTGGTTGCTGTACTCCAGATAGGGCCTCATGAGGGCAGAATAGAGAGGGACAACCACCTACCTCACCCTGTTGGCCACTCCAGTTTTGAGACAGCCCAGGATATCATTATTGATCTTCCAGGCTGCAAGAGCATACTGCTGGCTTGTGTCAAGCTTTTCTTCCATCAGGATGCCCAAGTCCTTCTTTGCAGATCTACTCTCAGTGATCTTCTCCCAGTCTGTACTTGTATCTGGGATTGCCTCAACACCTTGCACTTGATCCTGTTGAATCTCATTAGGTTCATAAGAACCCACTTTTCAAGCTTGTCTAGGTCCCTTTGGATGACATCCCTTCATTTTGTCCACTCTAATTTTTTTTCTACATTTTTCCAGTATTTTAGCATTCATGCTGTTGAAGTGCACTTATATAAGGTATTACACAGAGGTAGCAATTGCTATCATTCAATAACCACATGAGCCTATTGCCATATCTGCAATAATAAACTGTACCATACAAAGTTCTGCCTTACTCCTGTGTCAATATTCTAAATGTTAGTAAGAGAGATTTAGAATTCAAGGTGTAGTGGATATCAGTACTCATAGCTGAGTCCCACATCCTATTCTCTTTTAGATGTGTATACATTCGGAGTATTTCAAGGGTATGTTTATATTTAATTTGATGCTAAACATCTCAGAAACATTGTAAGCAGAATGGATCTTCATATGAGTTTCTTCTTTACCCAGAGTTGTTGACTGTCAGTGAGAAGTAAGAAGATGGGAAGACTCCAGTACACTGTGCTGCATGTCTCTCAAGGTAACTAATAAGCATTCTCAGAAGCAGAACCTACGTTTTCTCTCCATTTCAGGAGAATATGCATGTCCCACATGTGAATAATTTACTTCTCAGTTCCATTTTCAATGGCTAACATAAGCATCCTTTTCCTGCTTCTAAAGCAACTACTGTGTTACACTGAAAGAATTGTGCTACTTCTTTTACTTTCAACTGTATAATGCAGCTTAAAAACAAGGGAAGAGATTTTATTTAAATTCTCCAGTAAGTCACCTTTCAGAAAGATAGAAGAAGAAAACTTTCAGCCAGAAAGTTAATGTTTTGAAAATCTTATCAGAAATTAAAGTGAATTTGTAATAATAAGCAATTCATAACATAGATAACTTCAGGAAACTGTGAATAACCTTTAGTTCAAATAAGTTCTTCTTAGTATAATTTAGCAAACAAACAAACAAACAAACAAACCAGCTGAAAACAAGTTTGCCTAAAAAAAAGCATCAAGAACAGAAGGTTTTGAAGCACCAACTTTGTGTTCTAGGCAGGAAAAAACAGCTGAGCATAAGAAATGTAGAGGTCAGAGACAGTCTGACCTCTGGGTCAAAGAAGATGAAAAAAAGTAATCTAGAAATACACTTCTGTAAAGGAAAAAAAGAAGATCGATAGAAGGGAATTAAATGGGGAAAACTGAAAGCAACCTCTTAGAACAGTGAATAGGGCTTAAAATGTAGATTTATGAAGAGTTGAGGAAATGTCATATTTATGTAGTGATGCAGAAGTCAGCAACTATATAAGCAAATATCATTTTCATTTTTATGTCCACAATCAGATATGTCACTGTTCTGACTCTGTTCTAACAGAGGATATTTACCTCTGCAGTTCTTGTTCTGAAGCTATCCTTATGATCTTTCTTGCCTTCTCTGAGAGGCAATGTTGTACCTGATGTTTTTTGATCAAAAGGAATTTTGCTTAATGAACTAAATTTTGTATAATCTGATACATAATTGCTTCAGGTAATGTGTTTGTCTGGTACTAGTCTTTTAGTCTAACTTGTCATACCTGGGAGATGTTGTAGCAAAAGTTCCTAGTATTTTTTTTATTTATTTACTTTCTTAATACTACTCTGTTATGCTCTGCTGTTATCTGCCTCTCTGGCAAACTTTACAGTTCAGTTTCTACTTACAGAGACATATGACATAAACCACATCTATAAATCCATAACAGAGGTATGAAGAAATTAATTCAGTCTGTGCCATTCCCTTTTGTCCTGTCACTAGGTGCTGCTGAGAAGTCTGGCTCCATCCTTTTTACTTTCCCCTGTATCAGGCATTTACACACAGCTGAGCCTTCTCTTTTCAAAGATGAACAACCCTAGTTCTCTCACTCTTTCTTCAGATGTTCCAGTCCCGAAATCACCTTTGTGGCCCTTTGCTGGACTTGATTATGAAGTGTGTCCTATCTCAACTTGGATACTATATTTGCCAACCTTGTCTATCACTTCCTCACTTAATGAAAGGTCTTCATGTCTCTCTCTTTGTTCCTAGTGTAAATTTGTTGTCCTCAGTTTGGTCAGCCTGTTGGCAAAGAAGCTTTTAGTCCTCTTGATTGAATGTATCCTTTCTCTTCCTAGCAGTTTCTGATCCTCAGTAAAGGTCCCACGGTCTCAGAAAACAAAACCCATATGCTGGCCCCCACTGTACAACTAGTTTTTGACCCATAGAATATATCCAGTCCTCAAACTATTCCTCCTCACCATTGTGATGATTATAGGTATGTAGTGAAGCTGTGCAGGGAGAAAATTAGAAAAGCCAAAGACCAGCTAGAACTGAACTTGGCCACTAAGGTAAAGGACAAAAACAAATATTTCTTTAAATACCTCAACAGCAAGAGGAGGACTAGGGAGAATCTCCATCCTTTGTTGGATGCCAGAGGCAAATTGGTGACCAAGGATCAGGATAAGGCTGAGGTACTTAATACCTTTTTTGCCTCAGTCTTCAATAGTAAGACTTGTGACTCCCTGGGAACACAGCCCCCTGCGCTGGTAGAGAAGGATGGGGAACAGAATAGGCCCTGCATGATCCATGATGAGACAGTTTTGGACCTGCTCCAAAAGTTGGATGCTCACAAGTCCATGGGCCGGATGGATTGCACTCTAGAGTACTGAATGAATTGGCGGATGTGGTTGCCACGACACTCTCCATCATTCTTCAGCAGTTCTGACTAACCAGGGATGTGCTGAAGACTGGCAAATGTGACACCCATCTTCAAAAAGGGCTGGAAAGATGATCCTGGCAGTTACAGACCTATCAGTCTCACCTCAGTGCTTGGGAAGGTTATAGAATGGATAATCTTGGAACCATCATGGACCAATTAAAGGTCAACTAGGAGATCAGGCCCAGTCAGCATGAGTTTATGAATGGTAGATCCTGTCTGACAAATAAGCCTGCCAATGCAGTCTACCTGGACGTTAGTAAGGCCTTTGACACTGTCCCCCTCAACATTCTTGTGGAGAAGCTGGCTGCCCACTGTTTGGATAGGCGTACACTCCACTGGGTGAAACACTGTCTAGATGGTCAGGCCCAGAGTATTGTGGTCAATGGAGTTAAATCCAGTTCGCTGCCAGTCACAAGCAGTGTCCCCCAAGGCTCGGTACTGGGTCTGTTTCTATTTTCTATAGAATCATAGAATCATAGAATCATAGAATCACCAAGGTTGGAAAAGACCTAAAAGATCATCCAGTCCAACCGTTCACCTATTCCCAATAGCTCCTACTAAACCATGTCCCTCAATACAACATCCAGTCTTTCCTTGAACACCCCCAGGGTCGGTGACTCCACCACCTCCCTGGGCAGTCCGTTCCAGTGCCTGACCACCCTTTCCGAAAAGTAATACTTCCTAATGTCCAGCCTGAATCTCCCCTGCCGTAGCTTGAAGCCATTCCCCCTGGTCCTATCACTAATGACACAAGAGAAGAGGCCGACCCCCAGCTCACTACAGCCTCCCTTCAGGAAGTTATAGAGAGCAATGAGGTCTCCCCTGAGCCTCCTCTTCTCCAGGCTGAACATTCCCAGCTCCTTCAGCCTCTCCTCATATGGCCTGTGTTCCAGACCCCTCACCAGCTTTGTTGCCCTCCTTTGAACACGTTCCAGGGCCTCAATGTCTTTCTTGCAGTGAGGGGCCCAAAACTGGACACAGTACTCGAGGTGCGGCCTCACCAGTGCTGAATACAGGGGAACAATCACCTCTCTGCTCCTGCTTGCAACACTGTTTCTGATGCAGGCCAGGATGCCATTGGCCTTCTTGGCCACCTGGGCACACTGTCGGCTCATGTTGAGCCGAGCATCAATCAATACCCCCAGGTCCATTTCCTCTACGCAGTCCTCCAGCCACACCGCCCCAAGCCTGTAGCGTCGCCTGGGGTTGTTGTGGCCGAAGTGCAGGACCCGGCATTTGGCCTTGTTGAAACTCATCCTATTGGCTTCAGCCCAACTCTCCAGCCTGTCCAGATCCCTCTGTAGGGCCTCGCTACCCCCAGGCAGATCCACACTTCCAGCCAATTTGGTGTCATCTGCGAATTTACTGAGGGTGCACTCGATGCCCTCATCGAGGTCATCAATAAAGATATTGAAGAGGACAGGCCCCAGCACCGACCCCTGGGGAACACCACTCACAACCGGTCGCCAGCTGGATTTGACTCCATTTACCACCACTCTCTGTGCCCGGCCCTCCAACCAGCTCCTTACCCAGCCAAGAGTGTATCCATCCAAGCCTCTGGCTGCCAGCTTCTGCAGGAGAATGCTGTGGGAGACAGTGTCAAAGGCTTTGCTGAAGTCTAGGTAGACCACATCAACAGCCTTTCCCTCATCCACCAGATGAGGGAAATCTTTATTAATGATGTTGATGAGGGGATTAAGTGCACCCTTAGTAAGTTTGCATACTACACCTAGTTGGAGGGAGTGTTGATCTGCCTGAGGGGAGAAGGGCACTACAGAGGGACCTGGATAGACTGAATCAATGGGCCAAGGCAAACTCTATGAGTTTCAGTACTGCCAAGTGTCGGGTCCTGCATTTTGGTCACAACAACTACAGTCAACTCTACAGGCTTAGGGAGGAGCAGCTGGAAAGATGACTCATGGAAAGGGACTTTGGTGTACTGATGGGCAGTTGGTTGAATATGAGCCAGCAGTATGTTCAGGTGGGCAAGAAGGCCAATGGCATCCTGGCTTGTATCAGGAATGGTGTGGTGAGCAGGACTAGGGAAGTAATCCTGTCCCTGTACTTGGCACTGTTGAGACCTCACCTTGAGTACTGTGTTCAGTTTTGGGCACCTCAGTACAGAAAGAACACTGAGGTGCTGGAACAGGTCCAAAGAAGGGCAACAAGGCTTATGAAGGCCTTGGAGAATATGCCATATGAGGAGAGACTGAAGGAACTCAAGCTATTTAGTCTGGGGAAAAGGAGGCTGAGGGGAGACCTTATTGCTCTCTTCCAATATCTGAAAGGTGATTGTAGAGAGAGTGCTGTTGGTCTCTTCATACTGGTGAAAGGTGACAGGATGAGGGGAAATGGCCTCATGTTGCACCAGGGTAAGTTTATATTGGATATCAGGAAAAACTTCTTTGCAGAAAGGATGGTTAAGCACTGGAATAGGCTCCCCAAGGAGGTAGTTGAGTCACCATCCCTGGATGTGTTTAAAAACTGTTTGGATGTGGTGCTCAGGGACATGATTTAGTGGAGGGTAGTTAATTAGGGTAGTAAGGTTAGGTCGTGGTTGGGCTAGATGATCTTGAAGGTCATTTCCAACCTGAGTGATTCTACAATTCTATTATCAGATTTGAGGAGACACCACCCGATGCCCCATGCCCTTCACCATTGCCCTTAGCAATATGTAGTCATTCTTGAGGCCTTCCAGGTCATTTCTGATAATTTTGTTGATGAATACATGAAAAAGTAACAGGGATCTGTTGCTGTTTGGGATCTAGACAAGCTTTGGCAGTTTTCCCACAATGTCTCAGACCCAATCTCCAGCAATTATCAAATCTCTCTGAACAGGTCGGGTCAGCAGCTGGTGGCTCTGTCCCCTGCACCAAAGACACTGCAGTCACTCACTACTCACTAGGAGGACACTACTCCTTTCACTATCGTGTGATTTAGGCTCAGTCATCTCAGAAAATTCACTGCAGAGAGCTCCCACTGCTCATCAGGAAGTATGAGCCATTTTCCTGGTACAAGAAGTCACCAGTTTCCAATCTACCTTTTGGGCAAGAGATTATCTGTCTTTTCTTCAGTATAGCTGGGTGTCGAAGCCCTTGGAGAAGATTTAGTAAATATTTTCTCTTCATCACACTATTCTCGTTCTTTGGTCACAAATTTAAGATGTTACACTTGTAACAGTATTTTGTTCATTCTAGTGCTGTCATGCAAACAAAACAAAACAAAACAAAAACAAACAAATAAACAAAAACAAAACAACAATAACAACAACAAAAAAAAAACAACAGTAATTCTGAGCAGGCAGCTTGAACGAGTGCAAAAAAAAAGAGACTGAAAGGATAAAAAAGGAATTCCTTGCCCAGTTCTTTTTAAAAACCCCAGCAGCATTTTGACACTAGAATACTCAGAATAAATCAGATAAGGTCAATCAAATATGGAGAAGTAAATTAATTCATAGGGAAAAAAAAACTCCATGCAAAGAAAAATCAGTAATAACACTCCCTTGAGCCTGTAAAGCCCTTTTCTCAGCCAGAGTTTCTTCAGTATGAGAGACATAATCTCTCCATTGATCACCAAAAGTAAGCATGGAGTCACGGAGCACTGATAATTTATTACAATTACTATAAAGAGAATCTTACCTTTTTGACTTCTAGTATATCCTTCACCTTCGGGCCGAGCATCAATCTATTATTAGTCTCTCAAAATGTATGTACATATAATTCATTCAGGCTTATCACTGTTGCTATGCTTAGGCATTTTCTTTCTGGTTTACAGGAAATGCAAAGGTTTTCTGGCATTCTGCTTACCTTTTATTCTGCAGAAGCTGCCCTCGTATTCCAGTAACACCAATAACAGTTGAGAGATGACTCTCTGGGAGTTCAAGGGCACCTATGAGGCATGATCTCAAGAGAGAATACACTTGAAACACTTTGACATGGACAGGCTATGGTGAATAACGTTTGGCAGTTATACAACTTTGTGAAGAAGCAGTGAAGGAGGATGCAAAAAAAGTTGCAGCTAACAGGGAATAGCAGGCTACCTCATCCAAATTTGCCAGAGGAAAGAAAAATGTGCCTTTCTAAGATAATCTGCAAGTCCGCACCTCTTTCTGCAATGCCGTACAACTAGTAGGAATAACTGTCCTGAAGAGAAGTGGATCTTCAGGTTTTCCAGATTTTAGTATTTGATGAAAGAGAAAAAAAAAACCATCTCCTTCTGGCACCCACCTTTGAAACCAATCACACTCTCCAAGAGAATGCAATAAGCATTGCAGTCAGAAGACATATGTCTACATTAATGAAAATGTAAACTAGGAAATTGTAGAAGGCACAGGGGCTAGAATTAGGTGATCTTTAAGATTCCTTTCAATCCCCACCATTTCATGACTCCATAAGATATAGAATTTGGAAAAGTCACCTAGCAAAGTTAGAGACAAACAGTTAATAAGCTAGTTAGTGACTATACCAAGATATGCAAATGTGAATAAGAACAAGGGAAAAGCAGTAGCTATTTCCAAATATCTTCTAAACAAGATATGCATATGGTCCCTTATTGACCACTTAGATTTTTAATACTTAGAATCATAGAATGCATTGGGTAGGGAGTATCATCATCAAGTATCAGCAAACTGCAACCCCCCTGTTGCAGGCAGGGTTGCTAACAAGTAAAGCATGTTCTAGATCAGATTGCTCAGTGTTCAATCCAACCTGGCCTTGAATGCCTCCAGGGATGGGGCATCCACAGTCTCGCCGGTCAGTTGTTCCAGCACCTCACCATCTCACAGTGAAAAACTTCCCCTGACATCTAAACTAAATCTTCCCTTTTGAAGTTCAAAACCATTCCCTCGTCCTATCACTGTCTGCACAAGTTGATTTCTGTCCTGCTTGTAATCTCCCTTTAAACACTGGAAGGTCATAATGAGGTATCCACAGAACCTTCTCTTCTTCAGTCTGAACAAACCCAACTCCTTCAGTCTGTCTTCAAAGCAGGGGTGCTCCAGCCCTCTGATCATCTTCATGGTCCTCCTCTTGAAAAGCTCAACATCTTTCCTGTGCTAGGAAGCCTATGTATAAGGTTTTATTCTAATTAAATTCTTTTGGTATCTAGCTATATAATAGTTATCATAAACAATGCATGCACACAACAAATCATCCCATTATATTTATGGCAGTTTTCCAAGGGATTTTGATGGTTATTATGAATATGTAGAATTAGTACAATAATTGATGAAAATCAAACAGGTCAAATTTCACTTTCAATGCTTTGATTCTATGAAGACTGGGGGGTCCAAAAAAAGAACAGTTTGATAAAATGAAAAGTTGTGTGCTATACCCAGAAAAATTTTACTTTACGATACAGATGATCCTCCACTCAATGTTTTGAAATCTGATGTATAGCCATTATAAAAAGAAAAGGGGAGGAGGAGGGGGAGGGGGCCGTGGGGAATTAATAAATTTGGGGAAACACAAACATTTTTTTAAACAAATATTTATTATGTAACAATTAAAATGACAAATTATTCAAGATGAGTGCCTTGTTTGACTCTAATCTGAATAGGAAGCAAATCTATTTCTACTGTATTTTCTAATATTATATGAGACATTCTTTGTCATTGTACCTTCTCATTACACAGTACTATGGAACTATCAAGCTGTCTATACCATGTGCTTTTACATCTTTATCAGGCAATTCATTCTAGATTTTTGCTATATAAAAGATGACTAATATCTATGTTTACACATCTCACGTATGTATACTGTAAAATAAGGACATTTATCCCAAATTCACGAGTTTGCTATATAACAACATATACATTTATTACAATTCTGTTTTAAAAAGGTAACACATTGTACAGAAATCAAGATGCAGAACTGCCAAAGTGAAATCTTTAAGTAGAAATATTTAACCTTGAAATATCACTTTAATGATAATTAAGTTCTCTGAGATCATGGTATCTTTTTTCCTACTCTATTCTTATCTTAAGAGTACCTAAAGTTTTCCTGTGTTGCCTGAAAGACAAATGGCTGTTCACACATTATACATAAAAGTGGCAGATAAGAACAAGGGAAACAACAAGTTGGCAGAAAGATCAGACCTGCTATCTAGGCTTATTTGAGGATGACAATTTTAACTATGCATTAAATCATAGCTTAGATCAGTGGTCTGAAAATAGCCAGTCATTTTGGTTTACTCTTGAACTACTGCTTAATTATTATTTTTTGAAAATAAACCCTTTTGGCAGGGTTTATTTCTCAATACATCTGCATAGTGTGGAAATCATAATATGAAATAAGTATGAGAATCTTAATGAATTAATAAGAATGGAATGTCTGCAGCAAGATAAAGAAAGACAGAAAAGCTCCTATATCCATTCAACAGCCAATCAAACATAGTTAAAAAGCAAACATTTAAACATAATTTATAAGAACACTACACTATATAAATACTTGTTAAATGGATGAGGTATTTTACATAAGTATTGTTACGGGAGGTTTTTTTAATTCTCATCAAGCACAGACAGAACTTATCTAAATATCTACTGTGTCTATTTTTTACACATTCCTTAAGACTGATGCTCACAAGTATTGAATATATTGAATTTCTTCAGGACATGCCTTCTATTATTAGAGTTTGCAGTGAGCACAGAGATAAATGTTTTTAGCAATGAAGTTTGCAAGCTAAACTACTGTATATCAGATCAAACATTCCTCCACTATGATGGATGACTTCCTTTCAGCTCTAAACTTCTGAGGCTGTTCTGTTTATTTCATTTCAAGTTCATATTAATACACATTTGAAAGAGCCAAATCTATATTCAGTGTTGTGACTGAACTGTGTTCCTGTCAGATCCTTCCCTTTATTTTGTTACTGATGCTATTTAAAGGTTCTCTGCTAGAAAGCTTTGAATTTAAAAATATATGCATGTTAATTTTGCAATCTATATGCATACTCTATGATAAAAAATATTTCTGTAGCTAACAACCATATAACATAGTTAAGAATTCTCTAGTTAAGAATTTATTTTGCCATATATAAAATGCTACACTAAGTAGTCAAATTAGGTCATCAGATTAGGTCAGCAAGATTTTTTTTTTCTTTCTTGTTGCTATTTTGAAAGTTAGCAAGTAAGAGAGGCTGTATTCATAGTAATGCCTTCTTTCTTTTCAAGTTTGATCCAATTGGCTTCCGTATATTCAGAGATGTCTGAAGAGCCTCTGCTTTCAACATCTGCAGTAGTTAAAAGTCTTTCTTTTACAGTGTAAAACCTTTAAATCTGCTGCCAAACTGACACTAGGCAAGAAGAAATCTCCATTATCTTCACCTGACCACTCTATATTAAATACAATTTCTTAAGCATCGGCAAAATTAAAATGTTTCCCTCTTGTATTTTAGTTTGATAGTGTTTGTTGTACATATGATCATAAAAACATAGAATTCAGTTTTCACCAACTCTCCACTCTCATCTCTAACCTCATTAGTAACAGCTAAGGGAATGGGTACATTTAGTAGCATGATTCAGATCCTAAGCCACTGGCATGATGTTTTGGTCTCATAAGCATATTAGACAGCTTTATGAGATTTACATTTAACAAAACTGTAAGGAGATTAATTACTGCTTCTTAAGGCACTGGGAAGTAATGTAAAATCAATTACTTTATGTAATTTACTTAAATCACATGGTGTCAGGCAGGACAAAAATAAAATAAATATAACACTCATAACTCTCCATTACAGGTTCCCATTATCAAAGACTTTTCAGATAGGTGGATATGATCATGCAACATAGGAGAGTTAGCTAATTTTTAGCAAGGGGACTTTTCTGATTTTCAGTGATTATTAAATATAAAGGCATTTTAGAATTACAAAGGTCTTTTGTGTTTCACTCAAGACTGCTGAAAAATTCCACAGATAATGAATAGCAGCCCAATGTTTTATCCCTGCAGAGACACAGCTGCATATTTAGCAGTTGATAATCAATGCATAGCTCAGTGAGAATAACTCCATTCTTTTCAAGCTAGTACAGTGTTTACAATATTAAGCTGAATTACATTTCATTAGGAATTTTAAGCAGTTCATTGTAAAGAGTCAGATGAACTTTTACTTATGGATTTTGAGAATAAGGCTGAAAATATTTGATGCTTTTTCCTTAGTTTTATGACTGCAAATTAAGTAAGTGTGTAAACACCTTCCTCTCTTATATTCATTTCTCTAATTTTTCTGATATATTCCTTCCATGGTTTCTTTAGAACACAGGATATTTTATATAAGAGATATACATTCATTGAGAACATAGACTAAGGTCCTCCTGGCTAGTAGTTTATGCAATCAAAAGAGAAATAGACCAGGCTGAGCTCAGTCTCCTTTCTTCCTCCCAAGTTCAGAGTATATCCTACAGAAGCCCATGGCTTCATGGCAAATCACACATGGTAGAGACATACCATTTATATAAATATAAAATATAAATCAGTATTAGTTTGTTCTAAATCAGGTGAGATTTTTGTCTTTGAAAACAATAAGGATAAACACAAAAATAAGTTTTGAAGAATACAAATTCTTAAGAACAAATACTTCCTGAGAGGTTCATTACAAAAGAAACTATACTCTGCTCTTTTACAAGGAAATAAATTTTCCTGGACTGAAATGCGGAGGAATGACTTGGTTCTGTGGCCACTCCCAAGTGGGTCAGAGAGCAAGCCCCTGCAGACTGTGGCTTCTGTGCATTAGGGACTGATGGAGACTCCATGAGCTCTCCCACACAAATACCTCACACGTTTTCCCATCTGGTTGTTGGAAAAAAGATGGGCGTGAACAATTATGTAAGAACTTCTGGCAAAATAAACACTCGAGCTGTTTTTGCCTCTTCTCCATTTACTTAAATGAAAATACTCAAATAAAGAGGTGATTAGGAGAAATTTCTCCTTCCTTCATTGGTCAGGAATGTGACTGTCTTAAGATAAGGCTTGACAAAATCATTTCTGGACAGAGCCTTGGCACACTGAATTAGATAGGAATCTAATTGTGTCCTTGAACAGCTGGTCTTTAAATACTTATCTGATGAGAGAATGTGGTGAAATTTCCCATTCAAGATGCTTAGAGTCATAACAGCCTGAATACCTAAGAATGATATCGTGTAGGTAGAAAATGTCTTCTGAAAGGAAAAAAGGTCTCAGATTACTTAGGGTTTGATTTTACTGGTTAATCATCTCCTGACTAATCCTCCATAAGGTTGAAGTTTCAGTGATTTCCTCTTACATTCTTCCCTACTGGAAAAGTATATTCATCCAGACAGGAAGCAGGAGCAATCGTATGCGACATACACAGTCATGAATGAACACTTTGAAAAATGAGCAACAACAAAATCACTTATGTACATTTTTCCTATAAATTATTCCCTCATTTCCAGCATATTTCTATGAAAGACAGTATAGAAAGTTTTAAAAGAGATATATGATATCTTTTCAGAAGAAAATATGCTGATAAGGAGTAGCACATGTAATGTCAGAGGCATTTCTTCTTAGCTCACTACCTCTTGCTCTTTCCAGTTTCAGCTCCTCACCTAGATGAAATATGACTAAAAACTAATGATTAAAATGCCAAAATGCTCTATCATTCACTGTCCATCCTGTTTTTATCATCTCCACAGACAGATGCATGGAATTGTGGAGTGAAAATGGTAACTCAGTGAGGCTGAATTTACTACTGATTTTAAAAATGAGCATTGTGATTTGCTACTTACTCTATGTGAGCGCCTGTAAACATATATTCAGAGAGATGAGTGAATGCATTAGTGAGCGTTTGTATACATGTGTGCATGTGCATGTTGGATATGGTATAATCTTGTAAATGTCAGATTTATTTTTGGTGGGATGGGTGACATCACACATGTTTGTCAGCACAGCTTGCCTCCTTAGAAAATTGCAATATTATTAAGAAGCATTAAGCAGTGAATGATTCCCTATCTGTAATATAAAACATTCATGAAAATTTCATAGGTCCCTTTTTGCAGTAGACATGCTAAGTAGACTCTGTTATGGTTGAACTTGCAATTTTACATTTAAATATATATTAGTGCTTTAATTATTAATCCTAATATGCAGGCTGATAAAACAGTATCCAGAGCAGACAAGTTCTCCTTTAGTAAAGGCAAAATACATCTGGAATAGAAATGATCACCCTCTTCTCCTTTGAAGAATTTAACTGCTCTTCACTAAAACTGAACTCATGTAGGTTCTATGAACTCCTTCACAGTGGATGAGTTAGTTTATCCTCAGTACCTCTCTGAGGCAAATTCATCTGAGGAAGGTCACTATGAGATTGGTTTATCTATGAGAGATGTCAAGGAGAGACTATTCATCCTATTTTTCACATAAAAGATCTGCAGTCTGCTTCACTTTGTGAGCAATGGTATTCCTCTACTTCATCATTATGAGTGCTTCTCATGATGAGAAATGGTAGGATAGCATTTGCACACATTTGCATGACTAAATTCAAGCTGTAAAAAAGCATCCAATCTTTCAATTTGCTGACAAAATAGCAAGCAAATGGCATTTGCAGGATTTCTTTCAACTCAAGAAGTAAAAAAATAAAAAAGGATCTGAGTTACATTCAGACAGTGAGTCAATAAGATGTGAGTAGAGCCATGACAGTGAACTGTGCAGAGATGTAGTAGAGATTGTTCTTATGTCCAATTCCTCCTGAGAAGCAGTCATCAGCAAATAATGAACTACCAGATGATTATGCCACAACTATATATTTTAGTATACAACTGCTATCTAGAAGTGAAAACACTAAATATTAATTGGATTCCAATGGCACAGACATGCTCTTATATGTGCGGAACTTTTGAAGGCAGCATTTGAAACATACAGACATACAAAAAATCATTGTTCTTACAATTCTTTCAATGGAAACAGAAATCAATGTACTAAGATCAGTGTCTGCCACTATTTCTGTTTCACTGTTATCTTGTGGATGTCTCTGTGCCTTCTAGATATCTCTTGCCTTACCTTTAGACTACAGTTTGGTAGGGCAGACTGTCTTTTTGTAAAAACTACTTCTGTGCAGACAAACAAAATGGTCTTGGGCCACAGCCAATCCTCAGTCTGATGCACATAGCATGACTCTCACCTAAACTTTGTCCCTTCACCCCTCAAGCTGATCTTACCTAATTGTACCATCACTAAGAACTATTCTAGTCTTCTGCCATCCGTTGGGGCAGCCTCAGCTATTGTCTCAAAGATTACTACATGGTGCAAGCCAAAACCAGGAGTGGATTGAAAACTAAGTATCTGTGGGAGAGCATTCAAACCTGAATGAATCTGTTTAGATACTCCAGGAGGTGCTTCTAAAGTACCACAGAGCCTTCATTTGGGCTTCTTTAAGCAGTGAAATACAGTCAAAGTATTTCTGAAGCTAAGAAGCTCTGGTTACTAGTAAGCAAGTTAAAAATCCCTGCTGCTTCATCACTAAGCTTCATATCCATGTTTTGGGTTAGAAATATATTCCTACTATGTAAAAGGCAAATGAGATTATCTTAGTTCATTTTCACAGTGATTCTGGAGTCTTACAGTCCCTGAACAGTTTGTTGTGTTCACAGAATCATGCAACATCTCGAGTTGAAAGGGGCTCACAGGGAACACTGAGTCCAACTCCTGGCTCCACACAGAAATAATTAAAATTAAACCCTTTGTCTGAGGGTGTTGTCCAAATGTATCTTGAATTCTAGCTGGTTTGCTGCCATGACCTGTTCTCCTTGAAGCCTGTTCCTGGGGTGCTTGTGTTACTGATTCATCCTGATACATTACTGATATCCTGTACAGCCATCTACCTAATTTTCTACTGTACTCATCACATCTGTCTCTAGCCAAATTTCTATTAAAAGCAAGATTTCAATATCTTTCTTATTTTTCTTATCTCCTTTGGGGAAAAAATAAAAATAAAAGTCCTTAATTGAAACTGTGTACCAAAAAGATAAACTAGCACCTCTTTCCTCTATCCCATGGAAAGTCAATAGAAGTCCATTGTCAAAATAGTACTCCATACAATGAAGTTCTGTAATATTTCTAAATCACTGAATGATAATTAAGATATGAGTGTGAACGTATGACCTTTATTCTAACTCAATAAGAAGTTTCAAATTCTCTGTTCTCTTGTCTTGGTTTCAATTTTGCTCACAACAAGTGAAAAATGAGACTGTAATACTGGTGATTATCTTCTAGCTATATACTAGATAATAGGAAATACAACATTTTCAAAAAAACAACTTAATAAAAAATTGAAGTAACTATAGAAAGTTGAGATGAAGTCTCTTTCCTATTGATCATTTGTAAATCAAAACTGAGTTCTTTTCTTTTAAAATTATGTTTTTATTCGAGCAGCAAGATGATGCTCTGATCAGTGCTTTGGAGGTCCAGATAAAAGATATCAATGATTTCTTACAGTTTTCTATTAATTTACTTGATTAGCTAAAATATCAAAGCCTAAAAGTTATTCTAACAAGCTGATTAATCTATGTCAAAACACTGAAATTTCAATTATTGCAAATATTATATATGAAAAATTGTACAAAGACTGTTAAACAAATTTGAAAGAATGGTTAATATTTAGTGGAAAATATTCATGCCCCTCTTCAGTAAATTTCTATTATCTACTCTCACGCTATTCTAGTTATCTTAAACCTTCAAGTGGCCCTAACTTTATTGAAACAGAACCATGGATGAAAAAAAAAAAAAAAGAAGAAAGGAAAAAAAAAAAAAAAAAGGAACTGTAGAGCTGCATTCAGCAATTTTTGCTAAATCTCATTCCAGCATGCACTTTTGTACTCAGCAGCACATGTTCTTCAAATTCTTACACAATCTTTTCATGAAGGAGAAGAAGCCCTGTGATTTAAAACTAAGTTGCACATCTAGTAAGGTGAACATTTATGAACATTTACCCTCATGCTGTAATGAAACCAATAAGAAAACACTGATTTAACACTAGCCGAAAATGTATGCTTAGTATAGAAAATCTTATATTTTGCATGAAATAAAAAAAATCCCTAAAGCTGAAATTTTAATTCTGGAATATTTAGTCTTCAGTTCTGTTATTAATATGTCTCTGAATATCATAGAAGTTCAACTTTATGGGACTATTATAATTCTTCTAGTACCACATATTTTGCCATTCCCTGCTCAAAGGAATGCCAGCAAGAACTCTGCTTCTGAATGTAAATAAAACAGTTGAGGAAAATTGTTGTGTTTAGATAACAGGTCCCAAAAAAACTGGGATTCTTGTGTAAAAGCAAAGAATAATGTGCTTAGGAAATAAATAAATCTAATTGGTTTTAGATGAACTCAATGTGGTTGAAGTCAGCTGTAGTTTAGTAATAGCTTTCTTTATTTAGGATCTGCATATTCAGACATCGGTAATATTTTAACTGCATTGAATTGTTATCACTATATCTATCCACTCGTGCATCCTCTTAGCTTTAAATGAGGATTCTAGATCTCATTTCTTAATGCTCAGCAGTAAGGAACAGCCTAAAGAACATTTGAAAATCTGTCAGCTCTGATACACAGTTCTGTTGAGAAGTAGCATATTCTTCAGTCCTGAAATGTACCTTTGAACAACAGAAGCAGACCTAATAATTTCACTTACAAAGACATGCTGCACACAACCATTCCCTAAAAAGCAAAAAGTGTTTTACAGCAAGATGCATTTGCTCCAAAAGAACAAGACACACTCATATACACACAAAAAAGTCACTGCAGTCAAAACCCCTTAGCGTTTGTCTATACAGTATAAACATGTATTCCTAAAAACCCAGGAGGTGGGAGTGAAATCAAATGAAATTCTGTCTCTTTCAAAAAAAAAAAAAAAAAAAAAAAGGAAATTATGCCTGACATATGTCAAAATTCCTCCTCTAGAAGTACGGCAGGATGGATTATAAGAGAAACGATCTCTACACTTTTGCAGCCAATTGGTGTTGGCTCCAGTTCAGGTATGTGACAGAAGGTCACAAACTGAAATTGCACTGCTGAAGTGCTGACTTGATAGAAAAATTTCTATCTAAAGTTCAATCGTTGCCAAACTGCTTCCTCCAGGTAATGGACATTTATCTATTTGCATGCTCTAAACAAGCTGTCTTCTGTAAAGCTACACTCTTGTGCCAGTATCACCATAAACCACAGTCAAGGAATGAACTGAATCATGTTGCGTTTCCTAACAAAGAACTGTAATGCAGACTTCATCATTTTATACTTCACCAGTACATATTGCAGCATGCTTATCATAATCCTTTTGGAAGTAATTTGTATTTACAGTGAAATTGTTATTTATGCTTAAAAATTTCACAGCACAAGACCTTTCCTTGATCTTTTACAGAAAACTTTTGGGAGAACAATGCTTGGTCGTAAGTTAAGTACAGCTTCTTTCAACTGTCCAACTTCTTACAAGACTTTTGTTTCACATTTGATTAAGTAATGAACAGTCTGAATGCTTTGTGGGTAAGAGTGTATAATATTTTCTTTTGTTGGAAAGTATATTTTATAAAGATTAAATGTCTGGACTGAAGGCAAAAAAAGAATGAAAGGAAAGTAAAGCAGAATGTCATCATGAAGGGCCTAACTAAAGCATTTGATTTGCTTCCTTCTGTTATTTGTTTGTGTTTTTAAATATTAAATAAAGTCTAAAATTCTTTGTTAAGTGCTAAGTAATTTTTTTTTTTCCATTACAAAGCCAGGTTTGACAAGATAGCTGGTCACTCATTTCTTCATATATTCATGATAAATTAGATATCGAAGAACAACCGGCAGATTTCTTATGTATTATAACAGCTTAATCAAATCTTTTACTAATGGTGAAAGATAATGATGTTATCACACAAAGTTTTCTACGAATAGAAATGGAAGCCTATGTTCCGAATAAGCAGTGAGGACTGCCACATCTGAGATACGGCCAGATGTGAGACACTGATTGCCTCTATGTGGGGAGGGATCTTCCTGCAGACAAAAACAAACAAATAAATATATGAAAAAACAAACAAGTGAAATGATATATTTTAGATGACTTTGTTTTGCTTTTTGTGCTCAAACATATTAAATTAAAAAATAAATAACATAATGCCTTCATGCAAACTCACCCATGCCTGTTTTCTCCACCCAAGATTCTATGCAGTCTTCAAAACTTCTATCCTCAATCTAGAATTGCTGTCACAGAGTCACAGAATTTTGAGGGTTGGAAGGGACTGATCTTTTAATGGTCTTAAATCATAGCTACATCAACAGTAACCCATTAAAGGCTTACCCTTGACCTCCGGATTCTGTTTATCAGAGATGGTCCTATCTTTTGCTGTCTTCCCACAGTCCTACAAGATGGACTTATTGCTTATCATCTTTTTCTCTACAATGAACAATTCCCTGACCTGTTAATGCTGCTGCTTTGGCCATGATCTGGTCCATTCACATCTTTCAGACTGAACCAAAGAGCTTCCCATTGAACCCATAAATTATAAGCAGCTGATTCAGCTCCCTAGTCCTATCATACCACCTCTAAAAAATTAGGGAAAAAACAAATTGTCTGGATGAGACTTCAGTGACGGAATTGAGATAGCATGAAGATGAATAATTTATCCATCAGGAATCAGAAGAAGAAATCAATAATTATTTCTCGATGAAGTCTTCTCTCTCCTCCTTTCTCAGCATACATGCATGCTGCTTTAGATTCATGTCATGTTTTGCAATGTGCAATACAGCATTTCTGCAAATAGAAGATTATCAGCCAAGCCAAGAGATGCAGCAAATACAGGACAATACTTGCTAACGTGTGTAGTACTATGTGAGCGAAACACCAAGTTGTCTTTCATTTGTACGAAAAGATTCCAAACTAAAACCATTAGAAATAAAAAAATCACACTGTTATAATGGAAATTAATAAAGAAGAGCAACCAATGAATGATTGTTGGTAATGAATACTAATCATCACAATTCAAGCTACACATAGGAGTACACCAAATGGAAATTGATATTCTGCCAAAACAGAAATATTTATAACTGAATTATCAATATGACTCTATTTCTCTATATGGGCCCATAAAGGACAAATATATTTCCTGCAGCACAAAACAAAACAGTTTGCATGGAGTGTAGATTTGTGCAACACTGAAACCCATGTTACTGGCTTCTTGAAGTCCTCAAGCTTCACATCAACAGGAGGAGAATATGCTTCCTCTCAGCAGCTGGCAAGTGGCCATTCACACCTAGCAAATGTCCGGACAGGTGGTGAGGCCTCAGCACTGGAACACAGTTATTTCTGCAAGAAAGATTAAAAGTAATGCTATTTCCTATATTATATGAGACATCTTTGAATCATAATGAACGTAGTAAAGATATGTAGGTCACTCTGAAATTAATGTCTTTTATGTATTTCCATAGAGACTACAACAGCTAGATAGAACTCAATAACACTATTTGATAGAACAAATTCTCAGCTACAAAACACTGTTTTTCAATACAGTCACTACCATTAGCTATATATTTTTGCCAGCAACAAACAAGAGCCTGCATGCTGTGCTCATAAAATTCTGCACCACTGGAGGTGGAAGCTGTGCATGGCCATCTGGAAGAAGGCTTGACTATCATGTGGCTGTCATCGCTGCTGAAATGCATCGCCTACTGCCTCACTGTGCTCATATCCACTGTTTGGTCTCCATCAATATTTAGTGAGCATCAGTGAATATCAATGTTTTTCCTCATGGAGGAATTCAGTGATATACCTTTATTCCATATGCACTTCCATGTCAGACACCATTTTGTAAGACTGCCCATTGCTGCGGACAGTCACATGGTAACAAAGTGTAATAGAATATTGACGGGAAGTTTTAACCTCTACTGCCATACCATCAACATACCATCAGGATGGCCCCTGATGTTGTCGGCCAACATCATAAAATGGGAGGCAATACTTTCAGAGCAACCCTCATAATGGCCACCCAAGCATTCTGTTGAATAGAAAAGATGAAGAACCATGGGATACAAAAATGCAGTCACCCTTTCTTTATCTCATTTTCTATTATTTTATTTAATCACATTGCAAATCAGAGGATAAAGCCTAGAATTAAAAATAATGGGATAGAGAAGACAACAGCTGCCTGAAGAAGTCCAGCTGTGCAGCCTGAGTTCTGCTTTCAAGCACGTTTTGTGCAAAGTAAGTGAAACTGAAAGCTTATAATAAAAGACCAGCAATCTTCAAGGTTTCGTAACTTGTTTTGTAGCTCATAGGAGATTCGCTAAGACCATGCTGGCACAGATGAGAAACAGAAGTGAAAGCAGGGAGGAATTTGCATACAGAGTACAGAATTCATTGTTCGTGGCAAAGCTGCCCCTGATTTGCTTCAGTCACTGCAACAATCAGCCCAGCCAACTGTTTACATGCTCTCCATTGTGTGAGTGTTGGCTAGGAAATGGCAGGCGCAGGGAGGCTTGCTTTGCACTTACACCCTGGGGAACAGCAGGAGTTCACACACTTGACAGACAGACAGGCAGACAGGGATCTCTTTCCAAGAAACAAGAGCATGGTTTATTTGTTCTAATTGTGGCAATGAAGCCAGAAGCATGTGCAACTTGAAACAGCACAGTCTAGGTTTTAGGGGAGAAAGAGTGAAGATTTAATTAAAGTAAAGAAACAGCTCCAAAGAAAGCTTTAAATAACACATTCCCCTTAAAACAGCTTGCACCTAAGCAACTAGAGATATTCAAGGTTAGGCTAGACCAAGCTCTGAGCAACCTGATCTAGTTGTAGGTATCCCTGTTCATTGATGGGGAGTTGGACTAGGCAGCCTTTAATGGTCTCTTGGAACTCAAACGATTCTCTGACTCTTAAGTAATTTTTCCTAATCAAACTAGGTAAGTGGACTAGCAGAATATATGCCTATATAACAACTAAAAAGGGCCTAACAGGAAGATGAAACTCAGTCTGTACTTTTCCTGTACAAGGACTTCAGTATTATTGCTGTCATATCAACATAGTCACAGCTGTAAACATAATAAGCTCTCAAATTTAAATATAATCACAATCAAACAGAAGGCCCATGAAAGGCAGTCTCCCTGTGCTTCCCCCCCTTCCCTCCCCGCCTCCTGCATTCACAGCTTATTAATAGGTTTTTGTTGATAGGTTTCTCCTTCGCTCACCCAGGTTTGATTTGCAATGCATGAATGGAAACACTTCCCTAAGCTATTTGTCAAACTTTGTGGAAAGGCTAAAACTGAGCATTTTGTAAGTTGCGCAGTTTTATACCTTATATCTTTCTAGAACAAGAAACAGGGTAAGTTTACAGTCCCACAGTTGGAAGTGTTCATTAACCAATTGATTTTTACAATGTTCATAGTTTAAGGAATAGAAAGATTATTTTATGGTTTAAATATTTACAGACCATGGCTACAATACAATTTTTCATATTTTACTTGTAATTTTGTGTTAAAGTCTGAACTGTAACCATTACTATTCAGGCAAAGCTCAAACTTACTGCTGGGTATGAATACATAGGCAATTTGTTGTTACTGTAGATGATAATCTGTAGTCAGATGCATTCAAATGCTTACAGTTCTCTTTCAGACTGTAGGGAGGATGTGCTCCAGATCTTCACTGACTATTGGTAAGGAACAGTAGTCAAGTTTTTCTTATCAGCCTGCATGCTAGAATGATGTGATATGCACCACTGAAAAAGCATTCACTGTGTTGAAAGTGATCAAAATACAATGATTAACTTACAGACTTCAAGAGGAAGGGAAGAGTTCCTCAGCCAAAAAAAACACAAAGGAATGTGTACTTGACAAGAGAGAAATCAGACTGGAGCTATCGTAAGGCTGAATCCTCTACTGAAATAAAATATCAAGGAATACAATTTAATAAGGTAGAAAGCAAAGCAAGCATTTTACATTTCTGTTAAATTTTCCTTACAAGTTTCCTCTGCAAATACAGAAAAGATGAGAATACCATTTCCTTTACGCGGATTATTAAAGTTTCATTCAGTTGTGATTTATTTGAATAGAACTGACTAATGACTTAAAATGAAATGGCAATAGCAAGGAAATTATAAATTATATATCTGGTGTATAACACTGCTTACAACCTAAACATGTGTTTATAGTTGCTGTTTTGGGAAAGCTGCCAAAGAGACATTTTACTTAGCAAGCTATCTTAATATAAGCATTTTTTTTTCTATAAACAACAAAAAAAGTCTCAAAAAATAAACCAAAAACAGTAATGGGGGCAGATCACATTTGCCTGCTATTTTCCACTATGGAACATTTATTATTAAAAAAATTTACTCTTGAATTTTATAACATAAAAATTATGATTGAAAGGAAATAATAATTTAAAAAAAGAAAACAAAAACATTTAAGGGTCGTTGAATTAGATGTCCACAGTAAATACAAACTCCATGAAGCTATAAAAATTTAAGAAAAGGCATTCTACTAAGTGTAATCATATTTAACTAAGAAAAATGGAAAATAGATTATAGTCCAGACAATTATATATAAATTCTAATAAAGCAGGTCAGAACACGTTTTACTGAGCTAACTTGCTAACAATGTAGATACTGTTAAAGAAAACATTTTTAGAACTTCAAGAGTAGGAAGCTTGCTGAGAGCTAGTGGGGCCAATACATAATTGAGTTGAAAAGGAAAACTAAAAGAAAATAAGTCAGAAGAGTCTGGGGAGTAGCTGTCTGGTCATCCAGGATAAAAGTCTACCAAAAGTGTAATCATAGAATTTTAGAACGACAGGACAAAGTTGGAAGGGACCTCTGGAGGGCATCTGGTAGAAGTCCCCTTCAAATAGTAATATAATGAAACATTTGATCAGTGCTAGTGCCATCATTCTTACTCATATTTGTAAGAATATTGAGTGAAAGTTGGTGAGCAGATTGTCAAGAATAAAAACAAGAGATGAGTGAAGTCTAATAATGCCAGGAACACTGCAAAAAGTCTAGCCTAAAAAGATTAGGACAATCACAACATGAATAATTGGATGGATACTAGGCCAGGCTGAAATTTCTTTACTTTTATGGGCGACTTTTATGGGCCACTGCACTAAAAGAATCCAATACTGTCCTGATTCACTTAACCACTAAGGATAAATTCTGCTGCTTCTATAAATGAAGCAACTGCACATAACAATTTTGTACAAATGCACATGCTGATCACATTCAGACTTTCTCAGACAGCCTTGAAGGAAGAAGGGATGGGAAGAAAATGGAAAGCAAATGCAGTATTCAAACAAATGGTATATAGTGCAATCATTTTTGAGATTCTAGTTAGAAGTACACACTTTCCCAGTGACTGAGGGTAGTCTCCTAAATCATACAGATTTACTTAACACATACTTTTTATTTCTGAAGAACAAACTTCACTTTGAGATGACCTTTGCTAGAATGACCAACAGGCTGTGAAGAAACTGTATAGATGACATAACTTCAATAGTTAAGAGAAATCTATAAGTGAGAATAAAAAGTTAATGAGGATAGGTTTGTTTTGTGGTCTCATTGTTGTCCTTTATCTCTTAATCTTTGTTTTTTTTTTTTTTTTTGTTTTTTTTTTTTTTTTTTTTTTTAATGAGCATTCACTGCCTATTTCTCTCAGCAAGAATTTATTGAATTATCAGGTACAGGATTGTTAGGCAGCTCCATTCACTCAGTTGTGTCATTTCCTTGTTTCATTAAAGACAGCTTTCATTTCATAGATCCAGTATGGGTTTGTTTTGGGGGGCAAGAGTGGAGGTTAATAAATCTGCTCATGGTTCCAGCTCGTTATCTTTAATTTTATCCTGCAAGGACAATTGCTTTCCATTACAAATAGTAACAGTAATAAATTCAAACTCTGTTGTTACTGAAAGGTAATATTTCAGATCACTTTTTGCCAACAAAGAGCCACAGCTGAAAATGAATATTTTACTATGATTGCAGATGGTACTGTTCTCTCTTTGATTCAGTACATACCAGAGAAAGATCCATGTGTCTGGGTGGATCTGTACGTTATTTATCTGTGGCTCAAAAGCACTACTGAGACTGTAACAGGCAGTGAGAAGGTCACTTAAGTCCTCTAGCCTCCCTGTGATGTCTTATTTAGCAGCACACTTTTCCAGCTAATGTGCTTTTACAATATTATTTTTCACACTGAGGGAATGGTCACTGTTACTTCAGCCCCTCTTTCAGCAGTATCTGAAACTCATCCCCTCTGACTTTTCTGCAGATGAATGCCAGATGAATATTTATACATATTGATTTCAAGAAGAACTAAAATGCCAGAACCTAAAAGAAATTGTGTGTGGTGATACAAGGAGTGGCAACTCCAACAAGTGAGGTGGCAAGTTGAGAACATGTGACACTCTGGAGATATCCCAGAGCTGTGAGCTATATCTCTGCTGCCTGCTCTCTGCCAGATGAATGCTGGCTGGTGCAGTCCAAGAGGGACTTTTCCTTAGAAGTTGGCACCTGCCAATCCCAGTTTTCATGATATCTAAGCAGTTTGTTCAAAAGCAAGCCCAATTCTTGAACCTCCTAAATATGTCTAATTGAGGGTCTACCCTGTGGTTGCTTTAATTTATCACTTTAATGAGGTTCACTACTACTGGAAACATATGTTAACTCTTTGTTCATTTTTAATATCAGTCAGTACAAAGTATGAAAATGTATTGGCTTGCTGTAGAAAAACAAAGAATGAATATCTCAATAGAAGAGTACAGGGCAAGACCACATGCATCAGCAAGTAAAATTTACTTTACCCTCTGCTTGAAAATGTATTTAATTCTTAATAATTCTTAATACCCCAGGGATATTTCTCATAGAATTCCACATCATTGAGATGTACTCTGAAGGCAAATGGAGAAGGCAGAGGATTGGGCTCACTTACAAACCTGGGGCTGAGCTAGTTTTCACTTTTGTTCACTCTTACTGCTCAAATTGGAGACATCTTCTCTTCTACTACCCATTTGTTATTCTTAACTCAGATTATGCAAACACCTTCTCCTTTCATTTCCCAGGGAATGATTAATGGAACTCTGGGCAAAATATAAAGGTATGTTATGTTTACAATTAAAGCAATTTCAAAGGTGTCACAGAATCCCAACTGCCAAAGCAGTGTACTGGTTTATGTTATAGGGAGTATCATTGTGCAAACTGATGAAGCCGAATTAAAAACAAAATGATTTAAGTGTACAGTGATAGCTTATAGCATGTCTTTATGAATATAAGAAGATACATCATCATTAGCAGTGACAAAGACCTCTGAGACCAAATCAGCTGAAAATCTTACATCTACACCTTTGTTTTCATCAGTACCAGAACAATAAAGGACTAGAGCTTGAACTCTTTCTTTTCCAACTATCTCATGCAGAACAACAATGATTTTTTTGCAAAATTCCAACAATCTCAAGTATAATCTAAATGTCTATGTATTCCCCACAGTGTGAATCTGCATGTGAAGTGCATATTGCCTCAATGAAAGTTTTTTTAACCTTCTTTTAAATTTATTGCCTGCATACCACCTCATCAATATACAAAACCTATGATCAGCTTTCCTCTGGTGCCTTTCTGCCTAAAAATATTATCTTTTATTTATACTTTCTTTTTATATACAGTTGGCATTTTTTCAGTATTTAATGGCATGATACTATTCTGAAGATGTTTTAAAAGTAGTGACTTGGAACAAGATAGATTTAAACTAACTTCACAACTATCACTAGCAGTTGATGATAGGATTAAAAAATAAAATAAAAAAGGGAAAAAGACTAAAAGAGAAAATTCAGTAGCAAAACAGAGGAGTGTGAGAAAGAAGATGAGATAAATGAAAAGAGAAACTCTAGAAACCACAATTTAAAAAGCAAATACAGAGAAATAATAATGTCAGACTTCACAAACAGATAAAGAAATGGGAAGCCAGCCAACAAAAGGAATGGAAGAACAATATTATAATTGTTTTTTGAGAGATATGGCAATGGGCCACTTATCCTGCTTGTTTTCACCTTGGGTCATTGCCCAGACTGGACAATTTAAAAGATATTTTTGTCATAAAACCAGTCATTTTACTTCGCCGCTGTTAAAAAATAATGTCACTACCAACTGTGCACATTGATTTAATCTGTAGTCACAATCTGTAGTTGAGCTACAGTCCTGAAAGCTCAAAGCACAGCCCTAATGTGAGAGGCCTTTAAACATCTTGATGAGTTTTCAAATTAAAAGAATGACTTTCTAGGAAGTAGATGAAATTTCATCTTCTTTTTTCCCACCACAGAAATTCTAAATACAAAGCAACACCCAAGTCCTACATTTATGATTACCTAGATTTTTACTCTCTTCCATCCTGATTGTTGACATTTGCCAGAAACACAATGAATCTTTAAATAGGAACTTCTGAAGAATTCTGTCCTTTATTTTCCATCCAGAGCTAAAGAATAGATGGTGGTAAATGCATAGTGTTTTCCATTTCAGACTCTAAGCACATCTGTTTTCCAAGGCTGTTTTTAAGTTTCTATGTTTAGCAAATAAGGGATCTCTTCTAGATGCATCTCATCTCAAAGGGTTAAAACATTTCTAACACTTAAACTTTACTATAGAAAAGAATTCTGTACCTGTACCTAAAAAAATTTAAGCCTGTAAATCTCAGATTACAAGAGAGTATCTTGCTTATTTCGCTATGAGACCATCTCTTACAGCTGATGTTTCATATTAAATTTTTCAGTTGTTATTGAGTACAAGAAAGAGAATAAATATTTTTCTTAGTGACTAAGTATTGAGCCTTGAGGTAGCACACGTCAATTCCAGTATGCTTTTGGAAAAGCATAATGAAAAACATACAGTAGTCCCATACCACAGACTAACTTAAGTTTTTTATTTAAGTTACTGTGTGGGAGACCTGAATGTTGATTTCATAGCATCACGAAGGTTGGAAAAGACCACTAAGAATATCTAATCTAAGTGTTGACTTATTACCTCCAGGTCCGCTCACCGTGTGTCTCTGTGCTTAATTCACACGTTCCGTGAAAACCTCCAGAGACGGTGAATTCACCATTTCCCTGGGCAGCCTATTCCAATGCCTGACCACTATTTCAGAGAAATTTTTCCCAGTATCCAACTCGAACTTCAGGACCCTTCGCCATCTTTGTTGCCATTCTCTGGACACATTACAGGGGCCCAAAACTGAACACAGTACTTGAGGTGCAGCCACATCAGTGCAACGATGAGGAATGATCACCTCCCTCCTCCTGCTGATTGCATTATTTCTGATACAAGCCAGGACACCACTGGTCTTCTTGACCACCTGGGCTAGCTCAATTTCAGCCAGCTGTCAACCAGCACCCCCAGATTCTTCTTCTCTGCACATCTTTCCAACCACTGTGTCCCAAGCTGTAGCATTGACTGGGGTTATCAAAGTGCAGGACCTGGCACTTGGTTTTGTTGAAGTTTATATCATTGCCTTTAGTCCATCGATCCAACAAATAAAGATCCCTTCACAGGACTTTCCTATCCTCAGACAGATCAGCACTTCCTCCTAACTTGATGTCACCTGCAAAGTTACTGAGAGCACACTCAATCTCCTCATCCAGATTATCAATAAAGATATTAAACAATAAAGATATTAAACAATACGCACTCCTCGGGAACACCACTTGTGACTGAATATCAGCTGCACAGAGAAGATGGAACTGAGAATTAAATTCTTATGTAGCATTTACTAAAAGGCAACTTTTCACAGCTAAAAAGATTTGGAAAATTTGGGTTGAATTGATCAGAGATCTTTAGAACAGTAACAGTGCTTTCTTTCCTTGCTGTTGGTTAGGGTTCACAAGTGGCTGAATATATGAAAATATGAAAATGTATACTTTTGAAAAAAATAATGATTTTATTCAAAAGGATTATTTTTCATCATTTGTCTATCTTATAAACAGTGTTTTGAAGTGTTTATGCCTGATTAGATTTTAGAGACAGGGAAAGTTATCTGTAATGTAAAATAAGTAATTAAAATATCTCATTGTCTGTATGATTTCAAGTAAGAAAAAAAATAAACCACAGAATAGGATGTTACAGTTGATTTTGCTTGAAAATAGGCGAAGTTCCTCTCCAACATTTAGTTCTGAATTGATCAAATCAAAATATACAATATCAAACTCAGATCTTATATCAACACATTTTACACTAGCTACCCTACTTTTCTGCCCATGTACTCAAGATACATAAGCAGGTCAGTGGCTGCATTTCAAGGCTATTGTCAGTCAGGAGAAAACAAAATGGAACTGGATTGTAATTTTTCCTATTATTTCATTTTATCTAGTCATCCTGCCAAGAAAACCAGATAGGAAAAAAAAAAAAAAAAAAAAAGTATTGGAAAAGAATTTATTTTCATTTATTTTCATTCACTATCAATGGAAGTCTTGGAAATTGAGGATATAGTTAGAGTTGTATAGCATGACAGGGAGCAGAGGGGTGAGGAGATGCACAAAAGTATCTTGATGCACTGTATAATGATATCCCTTAATTTTTAAAAATCAGTATTTGCAGCTGTTTTCTCAATGCACTAGAAACTTTCTGGGGTCATGGTGTTCACTTTACCATAAAATCTCAGAATCACACAGGTAGGAAGAGTCCTCTGGATGGATGAATAACTGAACATGAGTCAGCAGTGTGGGCTTGCAGCCCAGAAGGTCAACTGCATCCTGGGCTGCATCAAAAGAGTGGCGACAAGCAGGTTAAGGGAGGGGATTCTTCCCCTCTACTTTGGTCTTGTGAGATCCCATCTGCAGTACTGTGATCAGCCATGAATGTTCAAGAAGAGAGTGTTCATAAGAAGAGAGTGTATCTGCTGGAATGACCCGAGAGGAGGGCTGTGAGAATGCTCAGAGGGCTAAAGTGTCTCTCTATGAAGACAGGCCGAGAGAGCTGGGTTTGTTTGGCCTGGAAGAGAGAAAGCTCCAGGGAGACCTCGTTGATGCTTTTCAGTAATAAAGGGAGCCTATAGGAAATATGGGTAAATACAGTTTGTCAGGGAATGCAGTGATAGGCCAAGCAGTAATGGTCTCAACCTAAAAGAAGGTAGGTTTATACTAGATATAAAGAAATTTTTCATTATGAGAGTGGTGAGGCACTGGAATGGTTTGTCCAGAGAAGGTGCAGATGCCACATCTCTGTAGGCATTCATGGCCAAGTTGGATGGGTCTTTGAGAAACCTGTCTTGAGCAAACTCTCCAGCTTTTTTTGTAGACCCACTTTAAATATCGTAGGGCTGCTGTTGTTGAGCACTTTGGTCTTCTCCATATTTCAGGAAACCAAGTCTTGCATTTTCTTTCAAATAGCTCCCATGTTTTCCCTAGTCTTCCATTTATCACTGTTGTACATATAGAGTCCCTTCTTGTTGATTTTCATGTCTATGACATAAAATATTTAGTTCTCCCAGGGCCTTAGTTCTCCTAACTTGATCCCTGACTGTTTGGACATTTTATTCTTTGCATGCTACTGTTCTTGTTTTTACCCTCTGCAGTCTTCATTTTTTGTGTTCGAGTTTGAGTTTGACCAGGGTCTCCTTGTTAATCCATTTAGGCCTCCTGGACTTTTTATTCGACTTCCTCTGACTTCCGATTTTGTAGGATGTGATCCGTGAATATTGAACAGCTTTTCTGGGCCTCTCTTCTCTCCAGGGTTTTATCCATAGTACTATCATGTGTACCAAGTATAATCTACCAAGCAGATCCCTGAAGAGGCCAAAATCTGCTCTTTGAAAGTCCAGGTAGTGAGTTTACTGTGCCTATTCACAGAAAGTGCTATAACCTCAAAATGAATCAGAGTAAATATGAATCCCAGTGAATGTGACATAATCACAGATATGACACGCCCATATTTTATTATCAGTTTCTTCCAAACCCTCTTCCATGTGGATGAAATAATCACAGAGAGATTACAATCAATTTGTTGTCATGTAATCTGCAGACAGAGAATTATATTATTCTGAACTCAAACAGTGATTTAAGGAACTAAGGACCAATTTCTGCCCCGGCATTTTGCATAAACAATTGTCATTGTTGATTTTATTCCCAGATCTAAAAATAAAATTTGGTCCAGCTTCTGGCAAATAATGCCCATGAGCAGTTGAAAAGGATAAAGAATGGATGCCAGATCTATTTTTGTTTTCTCAGTTCTAAACAGTCCTGGCCACTTTTATTTTTCATGGTGAATGTTGTACCCCTGTTGTTTTTGATGAGGGCCAGTTTGATTCAGAAGGAAGTATGTAAAATTTAGAGCCAACTGTGAGATTTGAGGTAGAAGTGCCATTAAAAATCAGAAGAAATACATGATTCTATCTTTGAGACTGAAAACTGTTTATAATGTAGTCCTCTTTTACAGTATGTGTTTATGGTGCCCTGTTTGTTAGGAGCACCTAGCATACTTGGATATACTGCTGTGAAATATCAGCAGCTATTTTGAGACCACCTGGTAACTTCAATCTTACTAGTTTTGTACACTAAAACTAATTCCACCTGTCATAGATTTATTTTTTATGTTCTATACTTGTACATTTTTTTGTTTTTTTTCATAAAACATCCTGCTGTGAGAAACTGTTATCTATAAAAAAAAATCATAGGTAAATCCAGGCAAGTGAAATTTAATAGTATCTTTAAGATTACTCATTTATTTGAATATCTTCCCATTTCTTTGCACTTAATTGAGCATTATTATTTTCCTTTACCACAAAAACTATTTTCATCAGTATCTCTTGTTCTTTATAACTGTTCCTGTATTTCTAATCCAAAGTAAGTGGAGCAGTATTTTCCTTTGGCAAACCTGAAACCAGCTAGAGAAATGTGAGATTATG
This sequence comes from Tympanuchus pallidicinctus, assembly GCF_026119805.1. NCBI lineage: Eukaryota > Metazoa > Chordata > Aves > Galliformes > Phasianidae > Tympanuchus > Tympanuchus pallidicinctus. The sequence continues at coordinate 45,077,858 of NW_026294618.1, read as the reverse complement.
TGGCAAAAAACATCCTTGCACAAAAATGTATATTTTTGCTTATTGCATACTTGAGTGGCATGTAGCGGATAATAACATAATCCTCTCTCCATCATTTATGATCTATTACAGTAGTCTCCATTTCATATCTGCTTAACATCATACTTCAAGACAGAGAAGTGATTTGGAAAAGAAGTTCTGATCTCAGAACTTCACTAGATAGATTTCTCTTATATGTGTCTATACATATATATGTATGTATTTGCACATGCATATTTATATATGCAGGTATAGAATTTCAGATCACAGCTTTCTTTAAATCAAAGCATAAAAGAACTAATGTGATAATCCTCACATCTTCCCATTTTGACTTGTAAGGTTCTTAGTTCAGCACCAAAAACATGCAGAGTAAGAAAGGATTTGGGAAAAAAAAAAAGTGAACTGCATGCAATTAGGGATTATTTTCATATAGTTTTTCAACTGAGAATGTCTTACCAAATTTTTTGTGAAAAAAATTCAGGTGTGGAAGACAGCATCTGTACAGATGCAGGCAGATACGAACCTTAAGTAAGAGAGAGCTGAGTTTATACTGCCCTGTAAGACTTCTCCATTTTTAAAAGAATTTTTGAATAAAATTGCTGAGACACATGAGCTCTTCTGAGTTCTCCTGTTAACTCCTAATCACTGGCAACTGGCAAGCTTTTCCATTTAGCACAGCTAAAAACAACTTAAATAAATAAAATGCCAGTGGTATAATCTGATCTGCAGTAAAGGAGCCATTGGTCTGAAAACACCTGACTTTAACATGAATTAAAATCTGAAAGTTTTTGTAAACTTTTTTTGCCTTCCTATGTTCCTATAGAAATTGCAGTCTCATGATCCACAGCACCATTCCTGGAGTATTTTCCTCTTGTATAAGCTCTTTCCTGCAGATTGTTGAGATGTTAAGAAAATATTCATGTATAAACACACTATACATGACCTTCTGCAGCAAAAGAAGAGGTAGGATGTAGAGGGGATAGAGGATAAAAAACAATCTTTAATGGTTCAAAATAATATCAGATGTGGGGCTAACTGGAAGAGCACTCTGCTGTCCTAAATGTAGGCAGCTATGTGTAATGGCATCCTTTCACTCCAAGTAGCTGGGTCTGTTAAAATATTTTTAAATATCAGTGACTGAATATCACAAATTATGTCACTTGGCAATCTTTGAAATTTCTTTTCCCTCAGGGTGAGCAGTAGGGGTAGTGAATTTGGAAGGTACTACCAAGGCTTTTCGAAGCTTAAGTGGTCTGTCTCCAAATTGAAAACCTCTTTATCTACTCACTGAATTTTACAACACAAACTCTATTTCTCTATACATCTCCTGTTCTAGATGTACTGAGAAGCAAAAAATTGCTTTTCAAGCAGTTTCCAGCTGCTACATGCCAGCTCGTGCAGTACAGAAAAACATGTGAACAGATTTTCCTTTTCCAAAATATTTCAATTAGTAACAATCAGTTATGCTTATGCAAAAGTATTTGAGATTTTTTTAGCAATTTTCCTTCATATTTTTCAATTCTTCTGTAACTACCTCTGCTAGTCACATGAATATTGTTTTTCCTCCTCTTATTTCTGTATTTCTTCAAATGTGCTCTTAATAATCCCTAGCCTTTGAGCTCATCAGACAGCTCAGTGATCCGGGCAGATTTTTTAACTGAGACATGTATTGAATTTTTTTTTATGCTTGATGGGGGAGTGCAAATTCCCATGTGCATTGCAATAATAAAGTTTCCTCTGGGCAAGCTGTGCTTAGCAGAGCAAGGCTCTGACATTCAAAACTGGTGTGGTGATGCTCAGATCAAATATCACTGGTTTGAGTTTTACTGGGTCAAAGTACTCATCACCACTGCTAAACTGGTTGCTTCCTGCATCCTTGCCCATCTGAGAGTGCCTTTCAGGTAATGAGACAGAGTCAATTTGTGTAGGCACTATGAATACCATCTGAGATAATTACTTGAAGATCCCTGAGATCTCAGCATGGTCTTTCCTGTTGGGAAAACCTGCATCCTCCCAGAGCAACATTTACTCAGGACCTTTGTAGAATGATTTAAAAATACTTAACATAACCGTCTGTTTATGCAAGAGTAATAATCATAATCAAGTTTTATGAACCCCTTTGTAGATTTACAAATGAACTAAAAATGATTTTTTACTCTTTGTTCATAAAAATAGTCTCTGAGAGCAACAAAAACTTTGCATACTACTCAATAAAGCTCACTCAGACAGTTTCCAAAAATAAGATGATAGGAATAAAACTGAGACAACCTGAATGTATGCGTGGTTTTATTCTGATCATTGGTTGCTTTCCTTTTTGTACTGTTTGGATCTCCAGGCATATGCTTTATTTCCTCTAGTATGTTTATGGAAATTTGCTCCAATTGCTACTTGCAAGTGTCCAAAATATGACAAGTGTTCAGACATATTTATGTGACCTACCCTTTGAAGAAATGATAGGAATATTACAGCACCACTGTTGAGTTTCTGTAGATGAGGGTTGTCATGCTTTCTATTCTAAAATAGTATTTTAGAGGGTTTATAATCCTGGAACAAAAATTCTCTTTGGACCTTAGGTTCATATGCATGACTGAAATAACATATTTCTGGATACAATGTGAGAAAATATCAGTTTCCATAGATTTGATAGAGAAAGTGTCAATGAATATAAATGATTTGCAAGAAATGGAGTTTTGTCTATGTGAGTTTATTCTTTAAAATATTCCTTATAATCAGAGTTTATGGCTGATGTCAACTCTGCCATAGCTACAGATTTGGGATACAGCATGCACATCTGTGGTAATTTATATAAAAATAAAACTGTCCTGTAAGGATGAAGAATGAATTGAATGCCCCTATACTGCAGGTGTTTTTAGACAAAAGATGACAACAATTCAAAAGAGTGGTTAAAATGCAACTGGAAAACAAAAGGGGAAAAGAAGATAAAAACAGAATTCAGTGGCTAACTGCTGCAAGATCTCATGTTTCCTCTGACACATAGACATATGTTAAGTATATTGCACACACAACCGTTATATTTCAAGATTTCATGTTTGTGTTACTTAAGTATATGGAAACATTTACCCCAATCTAATGCTCCTTATCAATTTGGAGAATCAATTTGGGCAGATGTTGTCTTTCCCCAAGTCAGAGTACCTTATGTTCTGGCCCATCATTTACATAGCCTGGCATCTTTTACTGGCACTAATGCATTTGAAACTGTGATTCTTTTCTAGGCATTTAATACTGAAGGAGTGTATAATGGCTAGTTGTTCTCTTTAGGATATTATAAATTGAGGAAAATATCACCTCTCCATATCCTCTGATTCAGAGTAACTTCCGATTCAGTATCAGTAAAAAATGGTGTGAATTTCTGTTCACCAGGATCCCCCACAAAAAAGTTGTGTCACATTGCAGTGAAAAGTTTCTGCTACAAGAGCCTAATCATCCAAAAAAACCAGAAATGTTTCATTACCATACTTATGCCCAGAATCTCATGGTATTGCCTAGGACACCAGCAGATGACGGATCAGCAGAGTTGCTTTGATACTGCTTAGTCTTCTGTGCTCTCTGAGATTGTTTGAGAAACCAAAATGGTACAAAGAGCATCTCAGGCTTGGCAAGCAAAATCATCCTGTAAGAGCTGGGAAATGTGAAAGCAATTGTTTGTATTCTAACATTCATTCTTATTTATTGCCTAAATAACATGTTTTCAAATGACATATATGTACAAATACGACCACATCACAGCTTTACATCCCCAGTTGAGCCTCAAGTTCACTTTGGAGTGAAGGTGAGAAGTACAGGCAGGTGAGGCCAGAGAGCTCCTGGAATGGAGGTGTGTGATATCAGAGTTATCTACCCAGTTTTGCATAAACAAAGAAAGAAACACATCGATAAATAGATACATACATAAATAATCAAATAAATAAATATGTTTGAATACTTCTTTGCTGAGATTTGGAACAGAGGATTAGGATTCAGCCAAGGTACTTTCTCATAGCTAACAGTTCTGCTTTTTTATGGACTTTATACCTCCTAGACGATTGAACTCCTTAAGCACTTCTCCCTTCCCCATAAAGCTCTGAGTCACTAGGCTTAGGCACCCATGGCACGCCAAGGAACATGCAGAAACTGCCTTCTGCCTACTAGATAGGAAAACTCTCCACAACAAAAACTCTTCACAGAGTGACTACGAGGTGGGAAGTCATGCCCTGTCTTTAAAAGTTATAGGACTTAGCTGGCTGAGAAGAGAGTTGTTTCTGACTCTTTTCTCTTTTCACAAGCAGGATAATACATGGTTGAAACAGAGATCCGAACCAGGAGTTCGAATCTTCAATGCGGCAAGAGCTGCTCCACTGCTTGTGTCCACGAGGAAACACGGATCCAGCTTCACCAGGAAAGTTAATAGATATGATCTTCTTTCTATTTTCCAAAGGTATGGAAGTGACATTATAAACTGTGGTAAAATGTATCTTCACATTCCTTCCTCCATACATAGGCATATACATAGGAGAATGGCAGGAAGTAATGATATTTTTTTCAAAATAAATCTGGCCCTGCTCAACTAGGCCATCTGTATTTCAAAATGGATATGGGTGCCTCGCCTACCACTTTCTCTGGTATACCAAGCCTTCAGAAATGAGTGTACTGGATCTTCATCTAAGATGTACTTTTCAATTTAGGAATTTCATACAAAGGCACTAGATTTACCCCTCCTTTCTCCACCTTGCAACAAATTTGCCTAATATGCTACTTAATTCTTCCTTCTACCCTGAATAAACTACATTAAAAATGACTTTTGGAAATAGAGTTTGGCCAGATTCTTTCTATATAAAATTCCTCGTTTTAAAATAACAGCTTATTTTAATGCTATGAGCAAATGAATAGTGAGTTAAGAATTCACTAATTCTTCATACTAAAAATTAAAAGAAAAAAGAAAAAATCATCCTTGTACATTAAAAAATAAATGCTCTATTATAAATCACACTGATACAGAGAGAGAAGATAATTCTGTGTTTTGGTGAGCCTGATGTGAATTATTTCAGCTATAATCAGAAGCAGGGATGACGTACCTACAACACTATCTTTTATGGAGATTCTTCACGATCAGCAGTCCTGCGTGGGATGACAGTCCTCCTTAGCCTTCAGAAAACCACTTGTCTATTAGTAAATCTATGCCCTAGTCCACCTGCTGCCATGGCATCATGCCCACTCACACTAGGTGAGTAGATCACAGAAGCCAATCAGCAAATCTCTGCAGCTTGAGGAGGTTAATACACAGAATGCCAAGAGTCAGGCTTTTGAAGGGGCTCCTGGCATATCTTGTGTTTTTAATGATTAGTATCTCACCCTCAGGGCTGTGTGTTACCAGCTTAGTCCTTGTAGCAGGGACTGGAGCAGATGGCTTGGCAAAACCAAAAGTCTCTTGTCTTTTCAAAAATTAAAGATTAATTTGTTGTTTTCTTCTAATAGGAAATTTCATGCTGATGAGCAGTATTGAGTTGACAGGCTGATATTTCTCCATCCATCTTCTGCTCAGAGTAAAGCATAACCATCCTTATGTTAACTCCACAAAGTCTACATCCTCCTATTAAATGATCATAGAATATTTGGGAAGAGGTGAACGGTTGGACTGGGTGATCTTTTAGGTCTTTTCCAACCTTGGTGATTCTATGATTCTATGATTTCTTTTGCCTTTGGTATCAATGCTGTGGTTTCCAGCAAGGATGATATCACTGTATTTATAGATGTATTTGTTTGTTTTTCATGATGTGGACAACTGTCTACTGCAAGCTGGCCCGAGATCTGCAATTATATCATATAAACCAACCATCTAAATCAGAATTAATTACTACCCTGGGCTAAAGGAGTAGCATGAGAGGCACAACCTTCTTACTGCATAAGTACTTATTTGGTCACCTCAAGGAGGTCAGTAGCTAGTGCTGATCTTGGTGAACTCTGTTGGGTCAACAATGGTACATAACACCAATTCTCAGAATATTATAAAAGTGCAAAAGTTGAAAGGAAATTAACTCTTTTCTATACAGGGGCAATTAGAATTAACCATGTCTCATTATTCTTCTGTTGGAAATTCTCATGTTTTTGTCCAATCACAATGGATAACAGCAAAGAGTTTGTGTAATTAATTCATTTTGGTAACTAGTTAGTTTAATCAATCTCAAAAGACACAAATATTGAACTACCATTTTACTAAAAATGGCAAGACATTTCAGTAATGTTATTTATCCAACAACCATGACTCTTAAGGCCTTTTGAAAGCCTACACTCCAAAATCTTTACCATTTTGAGCCACGAATTCTCATAGGAGGTTATTAAGTATATAGCAGTGGAATTGCACAGCTGCTCCTCAAGTCATACTAATCTCCAGACAGATGCTCTTCATGTTCATGTGCTGTGATGAATGCCAAAGAAACTATCAGAGAACAGATTGACCACAGAGAACAGATTGACTAGACCACTATCCTTGGAGAACTGGTTTCAGACTTTCAGAAAAGCTGAGGGGTCACAGAGGGAAGTGCAGAACATGACAGTGTGAATAGAGAGAGCTGCCTTTCAGGTAGATTTTTTTTCCCTCAAGCATTTCAGAATGCATCTGTGTTTGGAGTGCTAAAAAACAACACTAAAGCAGATTTCCATTGTATTCTGTGTTTACTTATTTGCTAGATTTTCTGCAGCTAGCTTGGCTGCTCAATTTCATCTGAGTCTGACTCACAGGAGATTCCTAGGCATTTTTGTATAGATCCCGTGCACACTCTCTGGCTGCTGCGATCTGATACTGCCTGTGTTGGAAATCATAGTATGTAGCAATAGGAGGGCTCCAAGCAGCAAGTCATCCCCCATAATACTCTTCCAGTCTGTAGAGGAAGCCTAAAGTCAACTTAGTTGTTATGAAACTGAGAGATCACACCTGCTCCTCTCCTCTGAGACTCACAAGATCACATGCCATCATAGGATTTGAGTCCAGCACATGTCAGTCCAAAGAGAGGTGTCATCTGTGGTACATCCCACTTGGACTTTACTTTTCTGACCTCCATAACCACAGCAGATGTTCTTATTATGTTGTTATTCTGAGGAAGGGGGTTTGTTGGCCTCTCTGGTCTCCTGGGCGCTCACCCAGTTGCAGCTGTGGAAAAAGGATACATATAATAATAATGGAATCTTCTTTCTGTCATTTCAGCTTACATCATCTTGGCACTAGTAGTCAAGGTAGCATTAGCCAGTCCATCACAGGGTTTCTGCAAATTCCTTCTCCAAACCACCACCCTTCTATCTCCACTGCCACGTTGCCTCTGCTCTTATTCACCCCTTCCCCAATGAAATGAAATTATTTCAGTAACTGGGGAAAAAAAAAAAAAAAAAGTTGTTTCTCTGCTGAACATTGTGCATTTCCTCAGCTCGTAATTTCTGCATGTGCTAACTGTGATTTTTCAAAATACAGAAACCTGATTCAATTCAGTTATGCTGTGCCTATGAGAAAGTCTTGCAATGGATTGCTCACAGATAAACAAATGCTTATACCAGTTCTCATTCTGTGAGACATTTCTTTGGTTTCTACTTCTATAAAGAGTAAAATCTAACTGTTCTAACCAATAACTCAAATGTGATTTCAAGATGAACATCTCTGTACATATACCCTAAGCAGATATATCCCTGAAGAATCTCATCCGCATTGGGGAATATCTTAAAAGATACTTGTTTTACATATAATCCCTTCTTTTTTTAAATTATAGATGGAAATCAAAACTATTAAAACTCCATGTTGTTATGCAAGTATTTTCTGGTTACTTCATATAGACAGTACCTGCAGGAAGGCACAGGATCTATGAATAGAAGGCTCAATGGGAAACAGGGCAAGCTTGTGGTAAGGAAGGGTAGTTTAAAGTATGCTATATCATAATGATGGAATAACCTATCATATATGTATATCTATGCCCTCACAACTTTTTGATTATACTAGAAATTCTTAGATGATGCCATCCAGACAGAAATGATCATTGCCTGTTTCATCTGTAGCAATGCTCAAGCAGGAAAACAAAAATCATTTACAGTAGTTTCCATTAGTTAAACAGTAGTTTAGTAAAATTTAATTGATGAAATAAATGAAGTTGCTCTTGGTGCGTTCATCCATACTGATCAAAACAAATAACTTTCTTAATCTTCCTGTATCTTGCTTGAAAACATTTATTTGAAAAAGTACGTTGGTAGAAAAAAACAGGCCACTGTTGTACACTGACATATCAGAAAGAATGAAAATAAAATGTCTTTAACTGAAGGACAGGAAAAACAGCTGAAAGGAACTGTAGTTAAGCAGATAGCGAACAGAATTGATAAATGCAAGAAATTGCAATGATTTTTTTCCTTTTTAGCAACATTTTGAAGTGTTGCTATCTATGTACTTATGCTAAGTTTGCTGTTCAACTAAAACTAAATGTTATTCCTAGCCCAGAGAAAAAAATTCAGGAATATGAACACCATCTTCCTATAAAATTAGGGAATCCATTGCCTCTCACAACAAACAAGATGTGAAAGCAGACCGTGTTCCTGCAGTGGTCTCTACTTGACCTTAAAGATCCAGTTCGCTCAAGCATTACTTTGCATAAAAAGGAAGCATATACAGACTTCTTTTCTTGTTACAAGTCAGTGATCACCACTTCTTCCCTTCTTGCTGTTTCCTGTACCTGTCAGATTCCTCAGGGAAGCCATCTGCAGCATGGACAACACAAGTAGGAGTTCTTTTTTCTTCAGCTTTGTTTATGTTTGCTATTACTTCCAGCATTTCCTATCTTTCTGCCAAATAGCACTTGACAAAAGCCCTCTAAAGAGAGTAATAATAAAAAAGCTGAACAGAAGGTGTTTAGTCTGAATACTGTCTTCATTTCACCAAATCAAAGTTTCAGACGACTTTATAAGTTGCAATCTCAAAACAAATGTCAGAGACTCCTCATATTACACTTAAGGATACAAATACTGGTTTCCCATAGAAGAATAGCTTTTCTAGCAAATAGACCACTATGGAAAAGATTTTAAAATCAAACATTAAGTAATATGCCATTAGAAAAGGACAAGAAATAGAAGGCATTTAACAGTTATGTAGCTGCATTTTATTGTGACCAGGGTTGCACCCCTGTATTTACAGTTGAGGAGAAAGAAAATATTTTCCTGACCACAGCCGAAGAGAGATCCTGACAGAGCTTTCCTGCTTGCCATCTCCCATGTCATCAGTGTTTTCTGGGAGAAGAATTTGAGGTGGTTTTCCACCTAAGTGGTTACAGCTGTTTCCACAGGATCAGTCAGATGGAGTTTCTGCCTCTGTTTATTTTGGCTCCAATTTTCAGCTGGAGCCCGGCAGGATGACAGTGTTTGCTCAGGGTCTTGGGACTCTGAACAAACATTCCAGAATTTCTGACTTCTTAACATTAATGTTTGATGAATTCTGCTCTTAATTTCTCCTGGAAAAATGTCAAGCCCACTGGGGATTACCCTTAGTCTTACAACAGTCTTGTTTTTTTTTCCTTCTTTTTTTTTCTTTTTAAGAGAAGAAGAGAAAATAATTTGTAGCCTGTGAAAATGAATGTACTGTAAAAGGTAGAGAATGTAGTTTTCTGAAATGGCAGACTTCAACTCTTTCATAACTTTTTTCTTGATAATAATACTCTGCTTGACAGGAAATATCCACTGAGATATACCTACAGCTAAAACATGTGTAAAAAGGTGTTCCATATAGGGCATTACTTGAGAAAGTTATTATCTAATAGTTAAGCAATACTTTCTCAAAACGTACAGCATCTGTACACTACTGTCAAAAGTGAACTTTTGAAAACAAAATAACACCCAGGTGAAATTCTGAACTCTATGGAGAGAATAGTTTTTTTTATTTGACTCCAACGAGGTCAGAACTTCCTCTTGAACAACAGAAAAGCAGAAGTCGCAGAAGTACATTAACCAACTCACAGAGATGGATAGACAAGTGCATTTTCTACAGTATCCAAAAATACGTAAAAATGCTAAATTAATATGTAAAAAAACTAAATTAAAAGTGTATTCAAAACTATGTTCAATGAACATAGTGTATTATATGGGCTGGCTGCTGATCTATGTACCTACTCATCTTTAGTAACTCATGAAGGATGTCAAAATGTGTCTAACTGCATAATCATCACTTGACTCCAGGCTAGTTATACAGCTGTACTTTAGAGGATGGCTTCTTATTCACAGTCCAACCTGTAACCATTAAATGTGTGATGAGTAGGACAGATTTCCCCCATTTTTCCCCCATTTTTTCCCCCATTTCGCACACATCAGGAGGGAGAAGGTAGGGATTAAATCCAGACGGATTTGGGAAGACTTTAGGTCCCAGATCTCTCTATCTTTTTTCTTTTCTTTTCTCCTCACCTCTTCTCTCTAGTTTACTAAGAAAAGAGGAAAGCACAGCTTCCTCAGGTGACAGTTCTGATCTTATTTTGTTGATTTACACAGGCTAAGGAATTACCTTTGATAGCAATTATGCAGGTTTTTTACAAAAAAAAAAAAAAAAAAAAAGGAAAAATATAAATAAATACAGGAAGATAGTTTCCTAAATAATATATAAGCTTTCACAGCAAAACCTTTGTGCAAAATGTTCCACAACATTGCAGAGGCTGCAAGTTATGGGGCCCCTGGGCCAAATGGTGGTGTCCACCCATCTGGAGAAGGTAACACGAAGAACAGATCTGACTTATTTGTTGGAGCCTGATAGCTGGCACTTCCTTCCCAGACTGTTTATGTTGTCAATGGTCTAGATAAAGCATATATTTAATCTTTACCCTTGCATTTAGATTTTCCATGCATGACAGCCAGAAAGGACTGGAAAAGTTTTGTGGATGCAAAACTTCATGATTTTACTTACAGGCTCAGAAAGGACAGATAAAACCATATCATTTATTGACACAGACACCACAGTACAGATCCCTGTAGAAAGTAGCCTGTAAAGATGCCTTCCCTGGGTCTTTTCTAAAAATAAATATCCATAGGCCCTCAGTTATGAATTTGCTGTCTTGAGCCAATTATTATATAATTGATATAACCTGAAAGTCCTAAAGAGGAAGTTGATTCTTTCCCACATCTATAATCAAATATAATTTGCCTTTTGAGATCTCTATACAATATTAACCAATCTTTCATTTCAGAATATGAAATTATTCATAAATTTATCTTTTTGTCTCAAAAGGAGAATTTTAAAGAGTTATTGTCAGTTTTGACTCTCAGACCCTGATCTGAAAGAATGGAGAATGGGATCGTAGAACAAGGAAATGTAATGTGTGATCCCTGTGGAAAATAGATGCTGTGAGAGAAAGCAATCAGGGTGTAAGTAAGTGAGTGTGAGGCTGTATTTTTTTTATCTGAAGGCCAAGGAAGAAAAGGAAAAACAGAGTAAAGAAAGTGACACAAAAGGAAAAAGAAGGTGCTCAGAACAATATTTTGGAGCTCTGGATTCTCTTTCCCATGGAGAAATAGTGCATCTGTCCAAACGACTTCTAGAAAAGGAGGAAGATTCATCCTGAAGGCACTGTTTAATTTCACAGTGCATCTTCTGATTAGCCACTCAAATTTTCATGGGACGGAGGAACTTATATAAATACTTTGGCTGTACCTTATCAGATAGCTAGGCCAGACCTTGAACAATGAAATGCAGTATCTGGAATACTTCGAAACATGGTTATTTAAGGTCAGAGAGAAGGTTGCAGTGGATAATAAGGATTTGAGTATACACTTCACTTGTCTGCACAGTTGAACAGAGTGGAGTTACTGAGATGTTAACAGAAGGAAGGACAAAAACTATTTATTGAATTCTCAGCACTATTGTTGTATAATATGTAAAAATCTTTTTTAAAAAAATCAGATATAATATTTCCTTCTTTAGAACTTTTTTTTTCTATAAGAACTTGTAATAGCATCTAAGTGGAGTATATTAATCAGGAGCTGAAGTTACAGTGGAACAAGGTATATAGCACCAAGTGTATGTGATGACTGAAATTTGTCTCATGTTTCTTTCAGTAATGCTCTGACCAGCCCTCAGTGACACAAGTAGTTTGTCTTACAGTGAGGTATGTCTTTAGATTTTTAAAAAGGTGGAAGTTAGAAGATCAGCAAATAGGAAAAAAAAAGAATCTTTAACTATGAATGTTGTTCCAAAAGTAATGCCTCCTATTTATTTCTGTGGAAACTATAGCAAATACAGAGTATAATAACACTGTTTGATAGGGAAAATTCTTAACTACAGAATATATTTTTTTTCAACATAGTCAGCACCAATAACTATGTGTTTTTGTCAGTGATACATAAGCATCTTCATACTGTGCTCAGAAAAAAATCTGCATGACCATCCAGAATGTGACTTGTCTTTTGTGTCACTATGACTGCTAACGAAACACCCACCGCCTCACTGTGCTCACATCCAACTGGTGATGAATGTCAACGGATACCATTTTTTCCACACTGAGGAATTAAATGACACACCTTTGCTATATACCTACTTCCACATCAGACACCAATTTGTCAGACTTCACCTCTGTGGCTATCAGTCTCATGGCAACAAAATGTAAGTGAATACTGAAGGGAAGGTTTAACTCTCTTGACACACCACCAGAATACATCTCTGAAGATGTGGGCAGACAGAGTCACAGAATCACAGAATTGTAGGGGTTGGAAGGGACCTCCAGAGATCATCGAGTCCAACCCCCCTGCCAAAGCAGATTCCCTACACCAGGTCGCACAGGTAGGCATCCAGGCAGGTCTTGAACATCTCCAGAGAAGGAGATTCCACCACCTCCCTGGGCAGCCTGTTCCAGTGCTCCGTCACCTCACTGTAAAGAAGTTCTTGCGCACATTTGTGCAGAACTTCCTATGCTGCAGTTTCCAGCCGTTTCCCCTTGTCCTGTCTCCACTCACCACTGAAAAGAGTCTGGCCTCGCCATTCTGCCCCCCACACCTTAGATATTTATAGACCTGGATCAGGTCCCCTCTCAGTCTCCTTTTCTCAAGGCTGAACAGACCCAGTTCACTCAGCCTTTCCTCATAGGAGAGATGCTCCAGGCCCTTCACCATCTTCGTGGCCCTCCGCTGGACTCTTTCCAAGAGATCCTTGTCTTTTTTGTACTGGGGTGCCCAGAACTGGACACAGTACTCCAGATGAGGTCTTACCAGGGCAGAGTAGAGGGGGAGGATCACCTCCTTCGACCTGCTGGCCACGCTCTTTTTAATGCACCCCAGTAAGCCATTGGCCTTTTTGGCCACAAGGGCACACTGCTGGCTCATGGCCAACCTGTCATCCACCAGGACACCCAGGTCCCTTTCCGCAGGGCTCCCCTCCAGCAGCTCATCCCCCAACCTGTACTGGTGCATGCAAGACTCTACACTTGCTTTTGTTAAACCTCATCTGGTTTTTTTCTGCCCAGCTCTCCAGCCTGTCCAGATCTTGCTGAATGGCAGCACAGCCTTCAGGCGTGTCAGCCAGTCCTCCCAACTTCATATCATCAGCAAACTTGCTGAGGGTGGCCATTATCCCCTCATCAAGGTCATTGATGAAGATGTTGAACAAGACTGGACCCAGCACAGACCCCTGAGGAACACCGCTGCTTACAGGCCTCCAACCGGACTCCGCACCACCACCAACAACCCTCTGTGCTCTGCCAGTCAGCCAGTTCTTAACCCACCTCACTGTCCACTCGTCTATCCCACACTTCCTCAGCTTTGTTATAAGGATGTCGTGGGGGACAGTATCAAATGCCTTGCTGAAATCAAGGTAGACTACATCAACTGCTCTCCCCCTATCCACCCAGCCAGAGACAACAGCATAGAAGGCTACCAGGTTGGTCAAGCACGACCTCCCCCTTGTGAACCCGTGCTGACTACTCCTGATAACCTCCTCTTCTTCCAGTTGTCTGGAGATGACATCCAATACAAGCTGTTCCATCACCTTTCCAGGGACAGAGGTGAGGCTGACTGGCCTATAATTGCCTGGGTCTTCCTTCTTGCCTTTTTCGAAGACCGGGGTGACGTTGGCTATCTTCCAGTCTTCAGGCACCTCCCCCGTCCTCCAAGACTTCTCAAAGATGACAGAAAGCGGTTCAGCAATCACCTCTGCCAGCTCCCTCAGCACCCGTGGATGAATCCCATCGGGTCCCATGGATTTGTGAACACTGGTGTTGCCTAGGCGCTCCTGGACCACCTCTTCCCTGACAGAAGGGAGGTCTTCCATTCCCCAGATCCTCTCACTAACCTCCAGGGTCTCAGATTCCCGAGGGGGAGCTTTTTCACTGAAAACAGAAGCAAAGAAGGCATTCAGTATCTCCGCCTTCTCAGCATCCCCCGTTACCAGAACACCTCCATCACTTAGCAGGGGAGCCACATTCTCCCTAGTCTTCCTTTTACTGTTAATGTACTTGAAAAAACCTTTTTTATTATCCTTTATCCCCTTTGCCAGATTTAATTCTAGGCAGGCTTTAGCCTTCCTTGTCGCATCCCTGCAGACCCTGACAACATTCCTGTATTCTTCCCAAGTAGTCAGACCCTTTTTCCACATTTCATGGGCCTTCTTCTTTCCTTTGAGTTTGTGCACGAGCTCCTTGCTCATCCACACAGGTCTCCTGCCACTCTTTCCCGATTTCTTCCTCACAGGGACGCACCGATCCTGAGCTTGGAAGAAGAGCTGCTTAAATGCCGACCAGTTCTCACAGGCCCCCTTGCCTTCGAACACCCTAGCCCATGAGACAGCTCCAAGTAGGCCCCGGAAGAGATCGAAGTTGGCTCTCCTAAAGTCCAGGATAGCAATCCTACTTTTTGCTTTACTTCTTCCACTCAGGATCTTGAACTCCACCATCTCGTGGTCACTACAACCCAAGCTGCCCCCGACCTTTACTTCCCTGACAAGCCCTTCTCTATTAGTGAGAATAAGGTCCAGCAGTACCCCTCTCCTCGTCGATTCCTCAACCACCTGCGTCAGGAAGTTGTCTTCAACAGATTGCAGGAACCGTCTGGACCACGCATGCCTGGCCATATTGCTTTTCCAGCAAATATCTGGATAATTGAAGTTCCCCATAAGCACCAGCGCCTGGGATCGTGACGCTGCTTCCAACTGTTTGTGGAAGGCCTCATCAACCTCCTCCTCCTGATCAGGGGGCCTGTAGCACACACCCACAACGGTGTCAGCCATACCAGCCCGCCCCTTGATTCTTACCCACAAGCTCTCCACTGCTACACCACTCTCCCCCAGGTGGAGTTCAATACATTCAAGCTGCTCTCTTACATAAAGAGCAACTCCACCACCCCGCCTCACCAGCCGATCTTTCCTAAAAAGCACATAGCCCTCCATGACAACATTCCAGTCATGCGAGCTGTCCCACCACGTCTCTGTGATCGCAATGAGATCATGAGTTCACTCAGCCTTTCCTCATAGGAGAGATGCTCCAGGCCCTTCACCATCTTCGTGGCCCTCCGCTGGACTCTTTCCAAGAGATCCTTGCCTTTTTGGACTGGGGAGCCCAGAACTGGACACAGTACTCCAGACGAGGTCTTACCAGGGCTGAGTAGAGGGGGAGGATCACCTCCTTTGACCTGCTGGCCAAGCTCTTTTTAATGCACCCCAGTAAGCCATTGGCCCTCTTGGCCACAAGGGCACACTGCTGGCTCATGGCCAACCTGTCATAGGTGGCATTGCTTTTGCAGCAGCCCTCGTACATTAATGAAAGTCTGTTCACGTTTGCCAATTGCGTAATTAGTAGAGGAAAAGGTTGGATAGGTTAAGCTCAGATGTAATTAATTCAAGAAGAATATGAGTGTGATACTTGTAAAAAGAGAACCAGGCAAATCTATTGCAGAGTTGATGTTCCTCTGAATGTGATTTGGTAATGTATCGTTGCAACATTCAGTATTCTCAATGTTTGGATTATAGAGGCCTACCATATTTGACCTATTTCATTAGTTGCAACTAATGGATTCCACTATTTCTACTGCTACTTCATATAAAAGTAAGATACAACACTCTCAATGAAAAAAGAATTTTATTATTCCTTAAGCATGGCTGAGGATGTGGGCATATGAAGAAGAGCATTGGTTTGCACATCTATAGAAGATAGCTGCATACATAGAATTGTAGAATGGAAATGACCTGAGTAAACCAGGAAAAGTTTTCATTTAGAGACAAGTAGCTGCAGTATTTAAGTTTTTATATAATGCGATGTTACAAATATCACACTATATTAGCAAAATATGGGAAAGCAAAAAAAATCCTTTTAAGTCTAAAGCAGTATCATCATCTATTGTACAACTATTTGCAGTAGATAAGTGAGTAATCTGGAAGGACAAATGGTACTGGAAGATACAGATAATTCTGTTGCTGTCTTCATGAGGCTGATTGTTGTTCTATCAATTACAGAGTATGAACAATGTGTTAATAGAAATGCTGTCAATAAAAGCTGGTAATATTTTTTTGCACAACTAAAGAAAAACAAAAGTATAAGTGTAAATCTGGGATAGAGGAAATAAAGGAGACATCTCCACTCACATATTATGAGAGCCTCATGCTTGGCACATACTTCCGTCACCCAGGAATCCGGGAGTAGCATTTTTTTAATTACCCTCAGTGATAAAGCAATATTTAGATTATATAAAGTATGTACGTGTACTGAATGTATAAACGTCATTGCCATCTATAGGAGCACCTATAAATCCAAGTCCTAATTGAGCAAAATGCTTTAGAAGATTGGCCTTGGAGATATGCTGAGAAATTATCTCTGGAAGTCAGACTTGAAAAGTACTAGCAGCAGCATGTGAAAGTGCTGCCACAGTATGTGGATTTTAGCTGCCAGAACAGATAGCTTTAAAAATCAAGTATTTAATTGAAAATCTTAAAGAAAATCACAGGAACTTAGTTAGTGTATTATTTAATAAAAGAGTTACTGAATTCCTATTTTTTTTGGGGGGGGGGGGGGTACTGGTGCAGCTGATGATCATCAAACTCACATTAGAAAATGCAGCTACAGTTTCAAGCAGAAAAAAAGACCTGTTGGAATACAAAAGACAGAACAAGATATTTTCAGTTGCACTGAAAAAGCCACTAATCACTCCAGCAAAATAGTTTGGAAAATGCATTAATTGCCATGAGGAAGTATGAAGGGCACAAGCAGTTTTCCATAGCTAATCGTTTACTGGTTTCTAGTAGTTCTTACAGAACTAACTTTGTAGAAATCATCAAATCGTGATTATTGCTAACAGTAAATTCAGTGTTAATTTGTTTTCTTTTCAGACTGATTTTCTTTTGCTTTTTCAGCAGCAGCTTGCGTCAAATACAAGACTGACATGTCATTGTTGCTTGTCATTCATTACATTGTTCATTAGACTGATTTGCTCATCTCAAAGCAGGAGAGGTAAGGCAAATGTATGTGCTTTACACCAGTCAAGACTGTAAATATACAGACCTAAAAGTACCTCCCACTGAACCACATAAATAGCTTTGTAGAAACAAAGCCCTTCTCCATGGAAAAAATGTTTCCAGCTGGACTACAGTTTTTTAAAAATCTTGCTGATTTACTCAGTGTATTCGTAAAACAATGTAAGAATACCCATAGATGAAGTGTTTCTGTCATTTAGAAGCTTTCATGTTGAACTGATCTTGTTTTGAGCTGCTTTTAGCATTCTCTGCCACAGCTTAACAGCTTCAAATATTTATTTTAAAAGCCAGAAAATTATTGTTAATTTTATGTTGGCAAACAGCCAGCTCATGCTTCATTTTGGAGTTAGCAGAGAGAGACAAGTATAAGAAACATCCTGCTATCTAGTGGGTTGGTAATTGTGTTATAATCAATTTAACAAATTGAGTGTAAAGAAAAAGTGCTTCACAAAGGAAATAGCTCAACATTAGTGTTGAATCTCAGGCAGTCAGTTAACCCACTTTTATATCAGACCTTCTCCTAGTCCAGTCAGGATTCTAATTCCATATCCTCTTCCACTATGTTTTGTTTTGTTTTCACACTCCTCCTGTCTTCCACAGTTTCCTTCAGCCTTCTTTTACTCTCCCTCCTTCCAGACTGGATGCCATTAGTTCATTCACAGGTGCCTTCTCCTGTTGTAAAGAGTTACTCTTTTTCATGTATGTCTAGAGAGCAGATGGACTCTAATCCATCTCTTTACCTGCATATGTCTAAGGATGGTTTCGGTAATGTTTTCATGCATTAGCGCTTTCTTCTTTAAAACAAAGAGAGAATTTTGGCTTACTCATTGAGGACAAAGTTTAATCCATTTCAGGACTCAGGAGAACTCTAACAGTGTATACTTTGGACGTGCTGATTTGGGCTCGCTGATTTGGACTTTCTAATTTGGACTTGTCCATGTCTATTTAAGATGAAGTACTGCAAAAAAAATATTGCTCAATTCATGCTAGCTCCCACAGCTTTCATGAGTTCACCAGTGACACTATACCTACTGATGTCAAGGCCCGGGTAAAGCCAGCTCAGAAAGGGAGGCAGAGGACTACAGATAGACATTAGCTACATCAGGTTTGCACACAGAAGATTTTTTAACATTCTGGTTAACTATTTCCCTACCATCCTTCTGCTATAGTCTCACAGACTAATGATAAATTTTCCTCAGCTCGTCTGTAAATATTTCTGAACCTGTGGCTTTTATGCATCTTTAAGTTGATGCTAATTTACAGATCTTTTCACAACAGTGGTAAGCTACTTCTTATATAAGAAATACAATTCACTTTCATTAAATTTGAACAAAAATTATATGCCCTAGTAAAGGGACTGAACTCTCATATATAAGTAAATACTTATATATGAGTATATATATATATGTATATTATATCTGTCCAGAATTTATTTCAATGAACAGAAGGGCTTAGTCAAATATTAAAGTCGAGTTTTGCAGAAGGAACCTGTTTGCCTTCCACATTCACTGGATTTATCACAACTCCATTTGCAGCACATTTTGGAAGAGCATATTTTAAGACATATTGCTGTACAACAACTAAATCTCAGTTCTGATAAATCACAGATCTCATATCTTGTCTAAAATATCAAGAAAAAGAAGAAGGAAAAGGGTCTCTGAAAACTTTTAAAGCTGGCTAAGAGAGGCATATATGGAATTTCAAAAGGATCATACCTCTCCTAACAGTTAATAACAGCTTTCACTTATAGAGCAGTTCTTGTCAAGATGAATCCCAAAGCACTTTACAAACTCATGCTTCTATGTGCACAACACCACTGAAATGCATTAAGATATCCTCTGGGAGAAAAGGGTAGCTGGTACTGTGGAGCAAAGGGCTGTGTGACATTGGATACGTAAGAAGGTTCAGTTGTTATAAACTAATACTAATACTAATACTAATACTAATACTAATACTAATACTAATACTAATACTAATTCACATTAACAAAGAGCTTGCTTGGGTCTGTAGAGGAAAGAGACATCTTGACACACAATTGGCCTGCATCACTCTGAGTGTGAAAGGAAGAAAGATTTCCTGACAAGAACATAAAGAAAAAAGTATACCCTCTTGAAAAGCATCAGGGAAATCTTTGATGAGCATGGAGCCATAATCAAGGGAAAGATATTTTACCTTTGCTGATGGAAAAACACCTACTGTACTTGCTGATTCCAGCCCAACTAAAATGACATACACATGACTTGGTCATGCTCTGTTCCTGGTGTGGTTACGTGCATTGCAATCCTCTCATTCAGATCACTGAGTCACTTTTGTCAAGGTTTTGTCACAAGTTGAGGTTGAGAACTGGATGAAGAATTTAGTATCAGGAAAAAAATGAATTAAGACAGAATTGTAAAAAAGTATCATGTCATAAAATGAAAACTTGTTGCTTGGTATCCATGGCAACTTCAGAAACCAATGCTCTTTCACAGCCTTGCCGGGAATCATATAAACTGCTTTGATAAAACATGAATCGTGGCAGATGGATATGTGAAAATAAAAATAACTTTATATCCAATCTAGTGCCCACATGGGACACCCTTGAAATAAAGCATGAGTTATATAACCCTAACAGGAATCATTTTGTTCTGCTGCTGAGACCAAGATAGAGACAGCTTTTTTTGCCATACATTTCCACAGAGGTAAAAAAGGAATCAACAGCAACAGTGTAGTGATTAAAACCCGGCAAGCTTATGCACCTGACACTATCTGAGTATTAATTCTAACTCTCAGCTCCATGTAAGAAATGCTATGATAATCCTGTGCCAAGAACAGGAATAGGTCTGGGCTTTAATCCTATATCATGGATAAGTACCTGATACATGATGTAGGCTGGAGCCACCAAAATGTTTTCTGTAAGCAAGAATCATAAAGGAACCGTGACAGAGATCATTGGAGCAAACCAACTTCCTCCAAGCACAATATTTCTCCATGAATCTGTATTACAATATTATTTCACTTGTGAGTTCCTTCTGATTCAAAATATTATATGATTCGAATTTGATTTGTGTGTGGTATTGGTTTTTGTTTGTTTGTTTACTTGTTTGTTTTTTGTATTGTTGGTTGTGTTTGTTTTTGTTTTACCGTCAGAAGAACAAATCTACCCCCAGATCAATATAAGCTGAATTAACTGGATAACATTAAGATTCACAAAAAGTTACAACTTGGGTACACAAACAACTGATTGCAGCTACTGCTGCAATCTGATCTAGATAAGCTGTTAGGAGAGCTATGTACATACATACATACATGTGAGTGTGTGTGTTATTACAATGTCACTTGAACAGAGATGTATCTGTTGCTACAGGGAATGGGATCAGTGAACTTGAGGCACAATTAGGACTTGCTCCAGGTTCTGAACTGACATTTCTGATAAACAGAGCTCATATTTATTCAAAGGTTTTGTGGTCTGAACAAAGGCACCTTGCAGGCCAGGAACATTCTCTGTCCAAAGCATGAAAAAATACTTCAACAAAGTGGCTCTTTGCAAAACAAGACCCAAAGTAGTGGACATTTTTTGCATCCTGTGATTTTGTATTTTCCTGGAAATTAAACTGTCAAACCCATTTTATACGATCTGTTAAGAAGTCATCAAACAGAGATGACCTTTGATCTGTACAAATATGAACACATTAAGCTAAAGGAACTAGATTTTAGAAAATGAGGAGTTTCAGCGTAAAGATTTTGAATTAACATCACAATCCTTGGGGCTGGTGTGCTTTGACAGTACTAAAGCCGAGAGGCATCATTCATGATTGGCAAAACTATCCTTTTCCTCAGAAATATTCACAGCATTTTTTAAAGAATCCTAATATTCTTATCAGGTAGTAATATGTACAGTCTGTCTACACCTCGGGCTTATCATATCACCAACAAAATCAAAGCAAACAAATGTCTAAAACATGTGCTTTGCAAATAGGACCTCTTCCACTGGAAATGCCATGTCTACTGCTCATTTCCCTCTCTTCTGGAGAGCTCCTTGACCCTTTCAAAAAATGCAGCTCACATGAAGCCCTGGAAGAGTGGTTTTAAGTCAAAATGAGGTCCAGTTCAGAAATGAGGTCAAACACAATTATATGAGTGAAACAGGAATAGGCTGTGTAAACACTGAAGGCCAACTACTTATTTCATCGTTGAGGTGCTCTAGGAGCTGAGTTCAGTAAGCTGTACTGCCAGTTAATTGTAAATATTAATTTATATTATCCCATACCTTGCACAAATCAGATATTAACTCAACAGGTTTATGACAGGACCTTGAGATATATTAGGGTTTTAAGCCCATTTCTCCTTTTGCTGGGTTCTAACCTGTTGTCTTCTGAGCAAGCATTCTAATTAATGGTATGTAATTGTTTTTTATTTTATTTTAAAAACAACTTCTAAAACTTAATATTCAGTGTTCCAGGTACTTAAGACCACATATTGCTTTTCAGCTGTGTTTTGCAGACTTGGAAATGTCTTTTTCGTCATATGACCATGTGAATTATAACACTGCTGGAAAATGGTTCTTTGAAGACTGTGGATTCTTCCCACTTACAGGTTAGGAAAGAACTGTTTTGTTCTCTACACTTAAACTTTTTATTCAAGTTCTCCTATCCAGTCTCTTTGGCTCCATCTTGTGATATGCTTAGAGTCTGTACTTTGCAGTCACCACCTTTTTTGTTTGTTTTCTTTTTCTCAATAATCAGAAAGTTCAATTTGTAGCAGCTCAGGACCTTGAACACATTTTGTATATAAGCTTCTATGCAGAAAAACAGTGGAAGTGGATAAAACTCTAGTGATGCGGTCCCTACAGATTTACCTCAACATAAGAAATTAATATTGACCCCTTTTTCTTGAAGCATTAAGAACGATTGTAGTGCAATGTACATATTTTCAATAATAATGAAAATGACAATAAAAATATGATTATTTTTACCATGTTTTTATGTGAAGTCTCTGACTAAATATAACTGATTAAAATTTTACAGATAATACTTTTGAGACACTAATTATGTTGTGATTTTAGTATAATATTTTTATAAACTGTGTGAAGGAAGTGAAGCAAATCACGATGTCATATTTCAAAAGTAATAAATGTAGTAGTGTGTGTTATTGACTAGTGCATGCAATTTTCTGAATACTAGTTTTGTATAATTCCGAAACTATATTGGTTTTGTTTGTCTTCCTTGTGGGAATAGAATAATTGCATAATTATAGTTACATACTAGTAGCACTGGAAATTAACTGAAAGAAATACACTTCTGAGCTACTATAGAAATATGATGTAGCACATGTCAAGATTCAGTCCACTTCATATTGAAGATAAAGCACGTTGCAGAACATACTGAGTCTGCTTCCAACCACACAGAGAAAGGTAAAATTTGAATGCACTGGTATGAGACAGAATTTTTTATGTTCACAGAATCATAGAATCGTAGAATGGCCTGGGATTGGGCATAGTTTGTCATAAGTGATATTATGGTAGGGAAAATAAATCTTGTATTTCTGCCTATTTAAAAAGACACTTTTGTAGCACATATAGTTTTTATTAGGCTTTGTGTACATACAGCTGCAATAAGCAGCTGAACAAATGAATGAATGTAAACCATTAACATTTTATAAGGCATTTCTGAAGACCTCTTCAAGACCTGATATGTAACCTGCCGACTTACATCAATTTGGAAACACACCTCAATTGTTTTGCCACAGCTTTACTATTAGCCCAAATTAAAACAAAACACAACAAAACTCCATCACCTTTTTCCACGTCATTTAGTTTTCTTTTCTTTCAACCATTTTCCTGTTTTACTTTGGAAATCTTTTTACTTGACTTTCATATTTCCTGCTTGCATCACTTCCTGTGCATCACTCACATCCTGTTCGTATCTCCCTCACAGGTGGCATTGCCTTTGCTAGAGAGACTTTGCTTTGTTTATTGCAGCACTTCCTGTTCTGTTCCCTGCCTCCCTGGGGCCCAGGAGCAGTCCATTTCCTTGGGAACATTCCTGTCCTGAAAGGAATTGTCATCATCCTTCACTGCAAGTACGTGAAGGCCTCTGCTATGCATAAGACACAAAGAGAGGAAACAAGGGGAATTTAAAACTTTTGAGGAATATGGTAATTTATGAGGGACCCGCATTTAGAAACAAAAGCCAGCGGTGGCATTAGAGGGTTGAGAATAGTTTCCTCAGGAGAAATGGAACTATTGACACCATCAGCCTTTTACCTCCAGTCAAGCTTATGAAAATAACTTTCACCAGAGGGGCTAAATGAAAAAGAAGTATTTCTAGACTTCCTAATCACAGTATGACCCAAAAGCAAAAGAACTGCCGTTGACTACATTGAATTTTCCAGGAACTTACTGTAAATGTAGATGGCTATCCCTCTTGTTACATGTCCTACATGCAAGAAAATGAAAGTTATGTGAAGGGAAAAATGATAAAAATAGTGCAAAGAAAAATGTCAAAAATAAGCTGTCTTTTCAGCAGTCACTGAGTCTGTCGTAACGCATCCATTTCTGCATGTAATTGTCAGATGTTAGCACTCTTAAAAACACCAACAGTTGTTTAACATATAATTTTGTTCTCAAAAAAAAAAAAAAAAAAAAAAGAAAGAAAGAAAAAGGAAAAAAAAACCTTGACTTTTCCTTTAGAATATAGCAACAGCATTCTATTAAGATACTCAGAAAAGGAGAGCAGGGACTACTGACACCAGCAATTCCTTACAAAATTCAGTTTCTACCCATGTCTCTTGTTGAAAATAGTTCTACATTAAATTCTGTCTTGATCTTCCTTTCTCCTCTTCTACTCTGTGTATGCCAAAGAAAGTGAGTCACCATCAAGAAAGAAATTGAAATATTCTGTGATAGCAAATAATGTTCTGTGGGAAGATTCCAGGAGAGTCACGAAGTTAACATGCATTGACATGTTCACAGAATCACAGAATAGTTAGTGATAAGTGACATTTGGTATCTGAGCAGTCAAGCGAGCTGCTTTGCATCCCATCAGGAAATAATGAAATAAAAAGTGTTCAACATATACCATCATTGTATTTTAAACACTGACTGTTGAGCAACTGCATCAGCAGATTCAGTCCTTTGTGGCAACTTTCAGATATGCTCCACTTAGACACAAGCTCTGATTTGTTTACATTAAGTGTGAATATTTACCTCAAGTATGAATGCCTTTCCAAAGAAACAGGTGTAAACATTAATTTTAGAGAGCAGTGTATTTTCACAACCAATTCTTTTCTCCATGCCTTTTCATCTGAGAGTTTTGGCTGGACTTTGATGGACATGTGCAATATGTGCTTTCATGTATGAAATACTGTTAACTCAAAGTCATTGTATTTTTACTTCTTGTTTTTGTAAAAATATGTTTTGGCTCTTTGCCCGACCTAAAGCGACAGGAAATGGGAGTATCAAAGATCTGAAAATCTTTCAAGGAAAGGAAAGGAAAAAAAAAAGAAAGGATGCATTCTGCCTAATGCAAAACATTCTCTCACCATTTCTGTACTATTTTTGTGCATTTCTGTTATGCTTCAGCCATCTTCCCCAGACACTTACTTGGCTCCTCATCACATTCCTGATAACAGAGTGATGGAGGGGTGGGAGCACACGCATGGTGAGATTCTTTCCTCTACATCACTTATGTATGTATTGTGCAGTCTGGACATACAGCAGTGCTTTCATTGTAATGCATATGAGATCCTCATACTGTCTGTCAGGAAAGCACTATATACGTACCTTGCTCATGCTTTTGTATCTCTAGCTTTCACTTTACAGAGACCTTAAGATGAAACATAGCTCTTGTTCTGATACCTCATAAGGTTGTCCCCATTTTCTTAAAGGTTTCACTAAAGCCCTTGCTACTGTTAAAAGCCCAACCATTTGAAATCTGTTAGACTGAAAATCTCATGTATCAGGGTTATCGTGCTTCCACAACTACTGTCAATAAATCCCTTTGGAGACAGGTCTTTCCTGGGAGCAGAAGGCACATCAGTTAGACTCCAGAAATGAGTTGCCCATGCAGATCAGCAGCTAAATATCGCATAAAAGAGTATAGCTACTTCCAGCTGCTACTCTTAAAAATGAAACACAATTTTGGAGACATAAAATTTTCTTTCAAGTTCATACCTGAGGTTAATGATAATGTTTACAGCACAGAAGTGGGCTGGACCAGATGTTCTTCAATACAACTCTATAAAATATGGCAAGTGATCTTCATGTTCTCAGTTCCCATGTCAAGTCAGGAGGCATGCTCCCAAATGAAATCAAAACTAGCAGCAGGAGGCTGGTTATAAAACAAGTGATGTGAATTTTTTGAGGACTGTACCATCTACTTTATTTGCTCCTTTATCAGGCAAGGAATTGTATACAGCCAATGCAAAACTATCACTCTCTCAAAATTTTACCTCCTGAATCTTACTTCAGCAAGAAGCCTTTCTGAAGGTCAACAGATCTACATTAAGCAGAGTATGCAAGACTTTTGTAGTCTGTCATTATGGACATACATTTTTTTCCTTTCCCTTTAGCTGCATGCTTTCTTCTCTCACTTCCATCTCAGTTTTCATTCTGCAGCTTGTCACCATTCTTTTCTGAAACATAATGAAGCTATTATTAAGAAAAATAGTTTTGAAAATATGAATTTGTGTATTATTTCAGTGGCACCATTGTTGATTTCTAGACTGAATTGGGTAAATTTAGTTGGGTTACATAGAGGCTGAATTGATGTTTTTAGGTAACTTTATTTATTTTTTTGTCCTGTTACTAGCCGTAGGCTTACATTCTGCATGGACAGAAAAATTTCTTGCAGAAGAAGCACTAAAAGGAGACTTTGAAAGTGTTGCTTTAACTGTGGCCAGTATTAACTTTATTGGTTTGCATTTTTCAGACCTTCCTCACTGTCTCCCTTGTGACAGTTGTAATGCACACAGTGGAGCCAAGTATTTACAGTCATCTCTTTTCCCTCCTTTTTGGCTTGTCCACACACCCCTGAGGAGTGTGCACACAAAGCCCGAGGAAGCCATTAGCTTAAGGGTTAGTGAATACAAAAAACCATGAGATTTACAGAACTTGCCAGCAAAATTCTTTGTTCAGCTCCAGAATACATTATGCTGTTTCTGGTTGTGGTTTAGGGGTTAAAACAGGAAAGCAGGATTCCAGGTTTCTGGCTGCTTTCCTGCAAATCATCCTGCCTGAAAGTTTCTCTGCCTCAGTTTACATTTTGTAAAGTAATAACCATAATTAACCTTTCTCCACAAATTGCCAGGACTTCTGGTACAAATTGGAACCCTTGAAAGATTGCTAGGAATCTTGTTGGAGAAGCATATAGTCAGTGACCTACAACACAGACAACTGGGAAATCACAGGAAATACAATAGAAAAGCAAGTCTGTGCTAGAAAGATGAATGCTTATGAAATGCATTTAAGAAAGAGTTGCTACAAAAGTTCTTCTTTCCGTTTCCATCAATGCTTAGAGCTCACACTTTCCAGAATGCGAACAAAGTAGTCATCTACTTTGGTCCCTCCTAACTCAAGACAGTAAAACAGAATTGAATTCCCAAAAGACAGAGGCACATGATTCCGTCTGAAGGTAAGTATTTAAATGTGTGCATACATATGCATAAATATTCTGTGGATGGCAGGAAATTAATTCTTTCTGTTCTCACTGACTCATTGTTAGAGCTGGTGTGACCTTGTTAGAGCACCTGACATCTGCTTCCCTGGGATTTCCAGATTGAGCACAAGATGAGTACCCTTTTCTCCTTCTCCATCCCTTCCACTGGCAAGCATTGTATTACAACACAGTACCAGTGCTCAGAGGAACACCATGGGTGCAACCAGGGCAAAGGGAAAGTGAAAAGTGAGACCAGCTTCCAGCACTTCCTCTCCTTGCTATTGGAGTGCTAAGTTTACAAAGGAACATCATCCCAGCCACTCCTAGAGGAAAAGAAGCAGGAAAGGACCTTGAAATCACAACAGTTTCCTCATTTTAGCTTCCTTTAACATGGCATGCATCTGGAAAACCAATACAGTAGCCTAAGAGTTTTATATGTCTTGATTGCTGCTGTTAATTTCATTTCATTCTGGATTATTCAGGTATGAGATCCACAGGGATTACCATCTTGCTAAATTCAAATCTTTTCACACTCAGCCTGTGTTTGGCCCAGTTCTCACATGATGGACATGTGGATCTACAAGGTGGTTTGGCCTTAAAGGAAAACCCTTGCACCCTTGCAGAGTTTGCTGCTGCATGTTTTTAAGAGCTGCTGTCCTTTTGGGGTTCCTCTCAATGCCTCTGAGACCTTCCATGTACCTTTCATAGCAGCAGAGACAGACTCACAAGGAGTACATGTCTTTCTCCTCTGGACTTAAAGGGACTCCCAGAAAAAAAAGAAGAAAAAAAATGTGCTTCATATTGTCTCTAAAGATTCATATCCACGGAATATCCTGAAATTCACAGGTAACATAGGCATTATGCCCATAAAATGGCTTCTG
Source organism: Tympanuchus pallidicinctus (assembly GCF_026119805.1). Taxonomy (NCBI): domain Eukaryota; kingdom Metazoa; phylum Chordata; class Aves; order Galliformes; family Phasianidae; genus Tympanuchus; species Tympanuchus pallidicinctus. The sequence goes on along the minus strand of NW_026294618.1, from coordinate 45,049,878 downwards.
CTTAATGGATAATCTACAGTTCCTTAGCTTCCTGACTTTGTGTTTATTGAATGTTGTATTCTGCTCCATTTTTCTGCCTTAACATCCCTGCTATTGAGTGGCAAAAGAAGCATCGTGAATCTCTTGGACTTTAGAGAATATGTGTCATTTAGCCTTACTTGCACAAATCATTTCTGCAGTAGTGGATCTCTCTCTCCATACTTGCAAAGAGACTAATACTACAAATCCGATGCACGAATGTTTTGGGAAAATAAGTACATTGCATCTGCACCTGTTTTGCCAGACATTGAGACTGTTAGTGAAAAAGGCTGCATACTCTGATGTCAGAGGAAAACGTTCTGCAACACACTGACTGTTGGATGCAGAAAGAGCCACAGTCTGCAGATCGGGATTTGCAGAAATTTGAGCCAGTGCCATGGCAACAGGCACCAGTACCTGTCAGGAGTTGGGATATCACAGTATTTACGGCATGCACTATTGCTGTGCATTTGTTTCACTGACACTGAGGCCACACTGCAGTTTACAATTTAAAAACATGCTGGTGATACAGCATCATTCTCAAGTGGACTTTGGCACTGAAACCTGCAAAAACAGATTGAAACAGCATTTAAATCATACCTATGAATGCCTCTAAATGAAAATAAAACCTGGTCATGGCTACAGGGATTTTATGGAAGAAAAGTCATGAGCATTATTTTCTAATTGCTAAGCAATTGGCCGGTTATGTTACAGGACTATTGAAGCAGGTTAAATTAACTAGCAGACAAAGCTGATTCATAAACAAAATGGCTGGATGTTGAGAAACCAATTAGAGAAGGAAAACTGTCAGCAGCTGGGAGCCTGACAGAAGGAGGCTGTTTGGAGCAGAGCTGTCTTATCAGCTTGTTTTGTTAAGTATGAGCCAACTATCTGGATTGTAAAATATGAAATTATGTGTATATTTATTTAATCTAATACATGTGGTGGCATGTATTTTAGAGAATTATACGTAATATGTGATACAATTTATATAAATTTGCCTGTTGCTTTAAAATTGATTTTAATCAAAACTCTTACTAAAAAATCACATTTGAAAGCACAAATTCAAGGTACCTTTTGAAAGCATTTATCCTGTTTCATATGTACTTCTCTAATCTGAGAACACCCTTAATATACACTCTCATCTTTTCAGAGTTGTAACAGTATGGAGCATCATTTGACTGCATGCAATTATTCCTCATGCGATTGGATTTATAATTCATTCTTCTTCACTTAAGGCTACAAACATGAACTGCTCAGTAATGGAGACAATCTGGAGACAAACTCCATAATCAGCAGTTACACAAAGGAAACATTTATCTCAAGGGTGCTTCAGAATGCAGCCATTGTTGTTTTAGCATTTTCAAGTGTCAAACGGTCATATTCTCCTGGAATAGTGTTTATTAGTAAGCTGTGAGTCTGATTGGTTCATTTGATTTACAGTAGTGGTGGCCTCAGTCTGGGAAGCATCACAGGAAACCACAAAGCCACAGTCAAATTTGTCATAGCTAGGATTATTCAGGACAGGTATAAAATATGCTGAACTTCAAGAAGGATCTTTCAGATTCTCTGGCCTTACCAAGAACCAGCATTACAGGAAGAAATCTCTTTTGAAACGAATTGGAAAGCAGAAATATTGAGGCAAAGCCTGAGGACTTTCTTGAGCGTTACTGAAGAAGAGCTCTGCTCTATCACTATCACATCTATATCACTGCAAGTCAGGTGCGTACAAGAAGTAATGTTCTCTTTTAAGTGTCTTCCTTCACGTGCTTCTTTACTCTCTGAAGAAGTCGTCATTCACTTCCAGTAAAATCAAAGGAAAAGTTAGGAAATCGAGGATTTTCAGCAAGATTGAAGAGCTCTAAATCAGCCTTAGTAAAAAATGTTACTAATTTTTCAGATTTTCTAGTTTTTGTGGAGCGAAAGATATTTATGCAAAAGACATTTATCTAAAAATATAATTGCCTTAGAGGCATCTTTACACCTTGGGTTAAAAATCTGTATATACCACATAATTACTATTACCCACATTACTCCTGGTGTTCTGATTGCTTCTTTTTTCAGCCAAAAGTTTCTAGTGAAATCATTGCTGTGGCTGGGCAATCAGCCTGTAATCAAGATTTCCTGACACTAGGGCTTTAAATATATATATTATCTCCTGGCTTAATTGTAAAATATGACCAAACTTATCTCAGTCATAATCCCAGTTGAAATTACCTAACAGATTCATATCCATTTAGTGAACTCAGAACCTAATCCTCATCCACTTAGTGAACTCCTAGAGCTTTAGTGACACTACTAGAGTATAGTATCCGTTTAGATAAAGTCTGATTGTTTCCAAGTAAAGATTTTGTTTATTCAGTAATCCTCTTTCATTTCATCTGTGAACTAACTTCAAATGGCCTGTGAATTCTCATTTGGTTGTAACAGAAAATAAACAGCATCTCTGGGTCTATGATAGCCCTGAGAATGTGAATGGGGTCAATGCTGGGAGAAGGAGAGAAGTTGCAGCATGCAGTCAAGCCTGGAGTAGTACCGCTCTGCCCAAGAACTTGGTGTGAGCTGCCTGGGCTGAAGTTCAGACACCTGTGCCAGCTACCCATAGCTTCATAGAATGCAAATGGTCACGTAGAGCTAACAAACTGATGAACATAACCTTCTAAATGAAATATTAGTAATTGCACACCAAGACAGAGAAGGCCTGCATTAAAAAATATTTCAAAGCAGGTTATTTTTTTCTTTGTTTGTTCGTTTAGAAAAGGAGATGATAAAAATTTTTAGATGTGTTCTTCTTTGTTGACAGGAATACCCAGTAGATATTGTCTATTGAGTGATACTGAATACTGAGTGCGCATTTTATGTTCCAATTCAAGTGGGTATGAAAAGGATGAAGAGCAAAGTGTGAGCTGTCAATAAGGATTTACCCTGTTAATCTGTTGTTTTGCATGTGTTAAAGTTAGGAGTAGACATAAAGGGATACAGTTGCTTTTCATGATAGATTTACCACAGAAAGATACTCCATCAGCATCTCACTAGTAATCAGAAAAAAGGCACCTTTGGTCTTTCTTCAGGTTTTGTTGGAATGAGGTGTTCTTATGTTGCTATTAGTAGTGCTTAAAGAAATTGTTTTTGCTTAAAATTCAAGCTTCAGTAAGAATTAAAAGAGGAAAAGAGGGCTCAAAGACACAAGTCCCTCTGTCACAGCCATCCAAAAAGTGACAAGGCAAAAATACTTCCATTGTAAGTGCAAAAGAAAAAGATGTCACAGGAAATAAAGTACTGTCATGTTCTTATGAACAATAATGCTGAGGACTACTGTTTGCTGAAAGAGTGTCAGAGTGTCTGCTGTACCACTAGAAAGAGCTTGAGATACTCACAGGAACAAAAGATATTAACATCTTCTGAACAGGTTATTTGACAGGTTCACATGCAGTACATAATTTTTTAGTGTTATTCAGATCCATGTAATGCTAAAAATAGAAGATGATAATTAAGTCATTTTTGTAACCTCTAACTATCCAGCATAATTTAATCATAAAGACACACAGAACTTTAGAAAACCGGTAGCAGAATAGCTAGTTGTTACCATTTATATATCTAGATTCAATCTATGTTAGGCTCTCATTACCATGGTATCTAATGATTTTAAGGTTAATTGGATAAAGAGTTATCTGGCAGACTTCACACTGGCTTATGCTCTCTTCCTCACTTTAGTGTATAAACCTTTGTTTTGTCTTTAAAGGAGTTAGTTAAATGTGTGAAAAAGTTGTACACAACAGAATTTGTCATCTACACAACTCCTTTTTCCTTCCTGAGGAGATTCAGTTGGCAATAATAAACAAATTAATTAAAATATTTTCTCCTTCTTATTTGAAAATAAATAAATAAATAAAAAGGAAATATAGCTATCACAAGACAAATTGACTTGTTAAAATACCAGCAGTAAAATAGTGACTGCAAGAGAACAGAGTGTTTCAGAAATCACTTGTTACTATCCAATAGCTAGGATGTGTAAGAAGAAACAAAGATGAAAAGCCCAAAGGGAAGAAATAATTTAATAAGTTGCATCATGAGATTATTTTAATGAGGCTATAGAGCACCTGAGAGAGCCAGAATATTGCTGCCTACCTGGGTAATGCTGCTTTTGTACTCGTGCTCAAACACTCAAGAGACAGCAACAGCCAAGCAATGAAATAATAATATTAACACCGAGCAATACTGACTAATGGAGAAATTATTACTTTTAATTGGCTATAAAATCAAGTCAACTCTTTCACTGAGCCACCTTTGAAATCTTAAAAAAAAAAATAATTAAAAATAATTAAAAAAAAATCCTATGGTCGTCTACAGTTATATACATTTGCTAATTTCTTAAATTTTTATCTCCATCTGTTTGATGATGCGACCGAGGAGTCTGACTAAAAGTCAAAAACCCTTCTGTACATTTTTATAATTTCTGTATACATGTGTGTCTCAGAGGTTTTTTTTAATATGTAGTACTTGTATACTTTATACCTAGAAAGGTCTTAGTTTCTTTGTACTCAAGTATTTCAAAATAAAGATTTTTTTGCCTGGTATAAACCTGCAAAATTTCACTGCATATTTCTGGATCTATAATGATCTAAACCAAATGAAGGGCTGAGACTTCATTTGCTTTTTGTACTGCCTAAGGTTTGTCTGGAAATGTCCTTATATTTTTCAGTTTCTTCCCATTTGACATGTTTTATACAGGAAACCTTTGTCTAAACGTGTAGAAGTTTTATTAAAGATGGAAAATGATTACATTCTCTATCAGATCTTCTCTTTAGGAATTCCTGCCTGTTATGAATCTGACATATTTTTCTTTAGTTTTCTTTAGTTTTCTATGTGTGTGCCAACTGTTTGGACCAAGAGAACAGATTTCTTTTTCTCTACTCTGTGTTGACATGCAATCAGTGATGCCATTTGATTTAAGTCACCAATGGCCTTGAAGATCAAGGCTGAGGCCTTAAAAGAAATGACTACCTGTTGGGATTGCAACACCTAAATGAAAGTTCATGGCTGCCTTTTTCATTTCCAGGGTGGCTTTCTGCTCACTGTTATTACTATCTTAGTGACCTGTCTGGGAGTGAAAGTTTAAAAGAACAGTAGCTGAGCTGGTGATTTTTAGAAAAAAGTTAGAATTTTCAGTTCTAGTAAAATAACAGTTTCTTCAGCAGGTTCATCTCTGCAAACTGCCACTTCCACTCTCAATAGACAGAGTGGTTATTTTCTTTGGATTTCATAATCTTAATGTCACAGATATCTTGGTAGAACAGGTCACTGTTACCCACAAAGGGTTACAGTGCTCAAATGTTTCTCTTCAGCTTCTTACATTTTCTTATTTTCTTACCTCTTCTTCTCTATTTTCTATCTGTCAACGTACGAGCCACAATTCTTTTTAGGCATCTCTTATGTCCACCCCTTGTGATGTATGTTGTATTTTCTTTCATAAAAAATATTTTTTTTTCTTCTTCCTCCAAATATTTCTGGCTAGTTCTGAATGATTGTTTTGAATCCTCCGCTGAGATTTACTTCAGAACATGGTAAACTGAGAAGCAGAATATAGTATACAGGAAAAAAAATAAATAAATCCAAATATTAATACATTCAGAAAATTAAAAAAAAATAATTTAAAAATCACCACTAAAAGGGAAAATCAAAGGGAAGTCACAATTAAAAAAAAGTTAAATGACAATATTGCCTGTGCAGTTCTGCATTGCAGTCTGCCAGCAATACCACAGCCAATTTAGCATCTTGCAGTTCTGACCTCCTATTGTCCATATGGACAACCTCTTGAAAGTCTCCTTCTTCCTGGAGGCCTTCTTTCCACAGAAACTTGGATATGAGAGGCAAGGGGGAGGTGTTTTACACTCAGATCTCATTGAGAAGTTTGAGTTTTGTGTTGTTGCTTTTTTTTTTTTTTTTTTTTTTTTTTTTAATCAAGGTGAATTCTTCTCCATTTCTTCATTGCCTCATGATTTGTCATGTCCTTAGTTGCTGTCACAGAGAGAAAACCACTTGATCCCTCACAGAAATGCCTTACGGTTGAGGGAGAAAAGGGCTTTTAATCCATCTCTTCGCTCTTTTCTCTTAGCTTTTTCCTAGGCAACATCTCTCCTGTATTATTAAATATCCAAACACATAGTTGTACTTTGTGAGGATGTTTCCTCCATGAACAAATAAAATTCCAACTCCAAAATCAGTTCATGGATAAAGCTGACTCTATGGGTATATTGTTGTGGTTTAAACTGGCAGGTGGCTGAGTACCATATAGTTGTTCACTCCCTCCCTCCCTTCCCAGTGGAATGGAGTAGAGAACTGGAAAAGTAGAACTCACAGGTTGAGATATAGCTATTTACTAAGATAGAGACAAGGAAAAGGGTAATAGTCATGACTACATATATATAGACTGTACATAACGAGTTATGAATAAGAAACTGCTCACCCCAGTGCCCAGCCAACTGTTGAGCAGCAGAAGAGAGCTAGATGAACTCCCCCCCACACTTTAAAACTCCTGCATGATGCCATATGCTATGAAATATCCCCTTGGCTAGTTAAGTCAGCTTTACTAATTCTATTCACTCCCAACTGCTTGGGCCCTTCACCGTGAATGGCCTTGGTTCTGTATAACATTGCTTTGCAGCAACTATAAACATTGGTGTGTTATCAACATTGTTTTTCTCCCAGAACCAAAACATAGCATCAGGCACTCTGAAGAAAACAATTCTATCCCAGCTGAAACTAAAACATATATAAGTTATATCTTTTATCAGAACTGACAATATATGAAGTACTCAAGAGAAAAACATGGAATGGTTTGGTTTGAAAAGGACACTAAAGATCATCTAGCTCCAAACCCCTTGCTATAGGCAGGGACACCTCCCTCCCATCCAGCCTGGCCTTGAATGCTGCCGGGGAGGGGTCATTCACAACCTCACTGGGCAACATGTTCCAGTGTCTCACCAACCTCACTGTAAAAAATTTCTTCCTAATATTCGGTCTACAGCTACCCTAAAACATCTTTGCAAGAAGAAAACTTCCACTTGGAGTTTATGACATAAAGCACATTTCATTTGGTTCATAGGACAGAAAGGGATGTGGAAATTTTCTTCTTTTTGTTGATACATCTCAACCCGTTTTAACTTTAAATCTGCAGCTCAGGTTCACTCTATAGAGGACAGTTCATCAAAGTATGTTTCTACATATTGTCAGGATGAACAGTCTTTAGGGTGTCATTTGTTGTCAACTGAAGGTTATTTGAAAGGCCACTGAATTGAAGGTTTTTTATTAATCTATCAGAGCATTATGAGTGTAGGATATTGTATTTTATGTGTATACTACTAGGAGTAAAAAGGGAAATCCACAGTGATTAGAAGGCTTTTATTTGTCATAAGTAATTTTCCCAAGTTGCAAAATATTAATTATATCAATAACTCTGAATTAATCTACCAAAACTACAGATAATTAGGAAGGTAAAGAAAAATAAATATGGCAAGTAAAGAAAAATAAATATGACAAATAATGAAAAAGTTGCAAGTTTGCACGTCTTATTACAGTACAATAAAGGAAGCTGTGTAGAATACTTTAGCTAAGTAGATCTATTGCAAAACCAGAGGCAAGCTTTGCTTCTTTTATTGAATGTTTCAGCCCTTTCAATTGTGTAAAATGATAAAGCTAATAGTAGGAGAACCTGCATTCCACAGATAATGAGGAATGCACTGTTTAATACATATTTACAAGCTTAGGTCAGGCACCATCCTAAAATAATGGTGACTTTTTCTCATTATTTTCACAAGTTATAATCTTCAGTATTAAGATATTACGTTAGCTGGGAAGTGCAAGGGTGTATCTTTTTATTAATTCATGTAAAATTTTTGCAAATGGCTTTTGAAGTTAGTTACTTTTTGTAGCTATCCATTTAATATCAGCCAAAGAGATACATAATTGCAAACATATCAGCTGGAATGATCTGAATGTTTTGCCTATGCTTGACTGGAACTACTTTGACTGGTAATATGTGGATGTTTACAATAACCCCAGTGAGCTAATAGTCAGGCATAGGAATGTTCCTTTCAAACAGATGTTGCACCATTTATTGGTGCAACATGTATTATTCAATTTTATTAAAAGTTGTTGATTCTAACTTTTTAAAGGGGTTTTGAAAGTTTTTCTCTTGCTTATTTTACAACTTCTCTTCTGCTTTAGGAACTAAAAGGCCCGTGTTTAGAGTGGATTTTATAGGTGAGCACTGGAGAGGAGGGGAGGGCACGGGAGGGGAGACCACATTTGCACTTTCAGACCAATGCTACTGTGAAGCTAATCATCTCTGAATATCAAAAAGCAGCAGAACTTTTCAGCTGCTAGAAACAGGTGCAGGTCCTCAGGAGTTTGTTCAGGAGTGTATAGCCTTCTCATCCAAGCCAAGTTTTTCTTAACATACTTCTTTGGAGACTAGAAGGCATAGCCTTGTGTTTTTGTTTCCTTTCACAAATAATTTGAGAGGTTTTCAGTTCTTACATTCATGCTAATCACTGTATCTGTTATCAATATCATAATACTTGCTTTATTGACAGCACATCTGTTCACATGCTTCATTCTCCATCTCTGCTGACAGGAACCAGCCTATATGCAGTAATCCAATTCTTCATGGGTCCTTTTTCTGTTTCTCATGTTACTGTGCTAACATCACTTGTAAAGTAAGGCCTTTCATATAAGATGGCTTTTTGTCGCATACTTAAATAGGTTAATATATGTTTCTCACAGTCTCAACTGGCAATTGTCACAGTTTGTTTCATATAGATGATACATCCCCCTAGTATGCTTTTTAAATTCTATGTTAAAAGTTTAAGTGTGTATTCATTGTTGGCCTTAGTATTAATGGATAAACTTACTTGGCTTCATTGGGATAAACAGCAGATCCTTGAATTCAGTAATGTAATAGTCATGCTGGGTATCTGATTCTATTTATTTCATCATATTATGCTATTGAGTCTCTTAGCTACTGTGTAAGATGAATAAAAAGGATTTATAAGTAGCAGCAAATTGGGCCAGACTATACCTTATCTCACTTGCTGTGGGTGCTGATGCACATGCTACAGAAGATGCAATATATTTAAGAGGCATAAAACTTCATCAGTTGTCCATAGGAGAAAAGAGATAACATTTGACTACTTTTACTGACAGCAATACTCACCCTGTCTAAATCTCTTCAGACTGAAGTGGGGATAAAACACAGCTTTAGTTACTACTGCTTCCAATCCCACAGCTATTAGCTTACTTGAACAGCTCCCCTGCATAATAATTGTGAGGTAATTAGTATAAACATGGACCAACAAAAGCATATTCCTTTCTTCAATGAATCATGCATGATTGATTCGTGTATTGTGGTGTAGATAGAATGTGAAGATCTCAGATTATTTTTTCTTTATTGTACTCTTTCATTTTTTGGAGGTTAGTATCTCTGTAAATATATCCTTTGCAACTCACTAAGGTCTATTTTATTTATTGGTTTTCTGAGAAATGATTTATAGCTGCTCCTGTTCCCACCAAACACACATTCAGATAAAAATGCAACCTGCCTTGTGAAAGACACAGAATTTTATTTCCTGATTGTGTCCAGTGTCCAGCTTAAATACTACTAAAAATTTCTCTGTTCTGTGATTCATAGTAGTTACTAGCACTTGTCAAATAAAGTTAAAGTTTCTTTTTCTCTTTTGGAAATGTCAAGGGGAAAAAAACCTTTTTGCCTAATTGGCCTTGACAGGATAACAGCAGACCTGTTATGCTGGCCTCAACAGTATTTCACTAGACTCATGTCACTGGTAATTAAATTTGTCTTAGAACTGAGTTGAATGTTAGGGGTGGGGAAAGAAAGAAGAAAAAGAAAAAAACTCCACTAAAAACAGTAAATTATAACCCCTGGAGATCTGATTACAGAATCATCTATTCTCTTTTTACTAGAAATAGCTGAGTTATGCTCAGATCGCTTATAAGGCATGGATTTCTACAAATGCATTTCTTTTTAAACTGTGATAGATAATGCATATAAACACTTTTATTTATTCATTTATGTTTTTACAGACAGGGAAAAAGCTGGGTCCCATTGGAATCTGATTTCAAAATATGAGTGTACGTGAGTCTCTCATCTTACAGTCATAAAGCAAACACAGACCTGGACAGTGGGATAGTTTGTTTTTTGTAAAGTTTTTAAGTGTTCCCTAGAACTTCCCCTAGGAAAATGCTTTCGTCTTGTTGCCCTAAGAATGGTCCCAAAAGTCTTTGATTCAGACTCAGAAAATAATTTAGGCTTCTAATTCCTCCATAAACCTCAGATGTCTCAATAAAATTGGAGTTAGGAGCCTAGATGCTAGATGGATGTGTGCTTTTGTATCTTTCACCCTGTTCTGAATGTGTCCTTATCTTGTTGAAGATTTTAAAGCACCTTGAATTTGTTTGTTACAATACCAGAGTCCTCAGTATGTTTTGCAAGAAAATATGAGGGAAAATACTGATTTATCCCATAGCAGCATTTTCTGTCTTGTTTCGTGATTTATTTACTATATCTAGGAAAGATGCCAAAAAAAAAAAAAAAGAAAGAAAAGAAAAGGCTGAAGTGGCTGTGTGCAGGAATGCATGTCTTTGTATATATATGTGCACAAATGTATATATATGTGTGTTCTGTACTTGGAAGTGGTAAATAGGCACAACTCTCTCACATATAGTCTCAATCTCTCCCACAGTTGTCAGAGATTTTCCCACAAAATATTTTCCCAGAAAGGAACACAGACTGTCTAGGCTCAATTACTGCTTTTATTTGAAGCAAAGCCCTGGTTAGTTTTCCTTTATCACTGAAACTACATCATCTACTGTGGTTATGGTTGGGAAGATAAGGATACAAAAGGAATCCAAGTTGCCAATCCTTAGTTTTTTTAGCGTATCTTCAGGAAGTAGTCTTTATTTTAGGGAAAAAAATAAGGCATATAATTACCCCTTTTTCATGTGTTGTTTTAACTCCATTTTATGAACCTTCCTGTGGCTAAAACTCTTCAGACATCACATTGCTTGAACAGAGGTAGTTCATAGAAAAGATATGGCAACTTTTCAGACATCCCATGCCTTCTCTGCAGTACACAGTAGGGCACATTGTGCAGCTGAGCCTTCACAATTCAGACTGAGCAGCCTATGTAAGAATCACTTCCTTTCACAACCATGGATTCAAATTGCCTTAGAAAGATTATTACATGACATGTATGCAGCTTGGGAGAGACAGCTGAACTAGTGGTTAATTCAAAAACCGCTGTTCTGCAACTTCTGACCTATCTAATAGACTGGATTAGTCACCAAAAATATTTTAAAACAGAAGTCAAAGTAACTCCTAGTAAAATAAAAATGAAAATGTATATGAAAATTATTTTTCAACAATTAAAAAAAAACAATTTCTCTGAAAATTTTGGAATATTTCTTATTTTAGATATTAATTTATGAGCAGTAGTAGTGTTTTTTTAGTAACTCTTGGATCCGTCAAGGAAAAGAAAAAAATCTGAATATTCAATCCTTTTACATATGTGAACTATTGCATTCACAGAAACAGAAGTATCCAGTTTGTTGAGTTCCTGAGCATACATACCTTATGGACTAATAGGGCACATCTGAGTTTCTCTGGTAGATAAGTAGGTATAAGATCAGGAAGAAAACCAAACACCCCTTCAGTACATGCAGAAATTAAATTGGAGACACTCTATAACTGAACATTTGAATTATTTCCAGCCTTTTTGTCATAGAATTTTTACAGTCTGATGTTTCTATTCAATATGATTTCTCTGGGTGCAGCTATCTGAGGTTTTTAACAATATTGAAGAGTGAGCTTACCTTTGAAATCATTGAATTTTTAGGCAACATCACATGGGTCACATTATTTTTCCATTGAACTCCTAGTGGTCGTGTAATCAGAAAAGAGCCATTCTCCTTGATTGGCTTGTGGCTCTGGCTGGGATGCAGTGAGTTTTGTTTATAGGAGCCCATAAAGATGAGATAGATATGTGGCTAAACAGCACTGATTATGCACCAGTGTTTTAGTAGTTGCTGAGAACCACTGGCACAGTATCAAGTTTATTTTATTTCTCCTTTTTCCTATTCAACTCCTATAGCGAGGATGCTATATGTCCCCAAGAAGTTCGGAGGGGACAAACAGAACTAAAAACAGAACTAAAGGGATATTTCATAATAAAAGATATCATGTTCAGCAAAAAAAAATTGAGGAAAGGAGAAGGAAGGAAGAAACTCTTGTGTTTACATCCTTTGTCTTCCTAAGTGTCCATTACATGTGCCTGCTTCATGGCATGCTTCATGGCATGCTTCTGAACATCTGTCTGCCAATGGGAAACAGTGAATGAGTGCCTTATTTTGCTTTGCTTGCACACGTAGCTTTACTTCACTAATTAACTTGTCCTTCATTCAGTCTCCCAGTTTTCAACTTTCACTGTCTTTCCCACATTCTGCTGTGGGACTGTGAGCAGCTGGGTAGGCAACAACTGCTGTCTTGGTCAGCAGACAATAGCAGGTTAAGTGCAAGCCATACAAAAAGTTAGGAAGCAGTTTACATGTGAGAGGAGATTCATTGACTGCAACTCAGCTTTAGTGGCACATTTGAATTTCCCAGATGTGGATACAACAATGCAAGGACAGCAGCTTGTCAGGCCAAAAGCTGAGGTGAGAATCTGGATTGTGAGAATCTGGATCTAGTCATGCAGATATGTTTCTTGCTATGACATTAAATTGCATATGCAGTTCTTCAAAGGCAGTCACCTGGTAGGAATACTGCTACAATAAATACTTCTACTGTCTTGCATACCTAAAAGTAAACTCACTCTCCATTGTTAAATGATACATTTTCAATAAACTGCAAACCACAAAAGCATAATGTACACAAGAGAGCAGTTCTAGGACAAATCAGAAAAATCCTGTTTTCCAGTCATTACAGGACCTGCCAGACAGATAGTTATGCAGGTGTGCAGGCCCCTGCCTCTCACCCTTGTCATCAGTTTTGTAAAAGGGAGCAAAAGCAATATGTGCAAGCAGCTGAAGTAAAGGCACAATGGTTTAAACCTTATGACATTTAAAAATTTAAAACAGTAGCAGTTGATCACTCTTCTGCTGCAGAAAGCCTAGGTTTTCAAGGGCAGAGTGACAAAGAATTTGTATTCATTGATTCACAGAATCATTAAGATTGGAAAAAACCACTAAGATCATCAAGTCCAATCATTTACCTACCAGCAATATTGCTCACAAAACAAAGTTCCTTAGTACTACATCTACAGTTTCTTGGACATCTCCAGAGATGACAACTCGACCATCTCATTGGGCAGCCCATTCAAGTGCCTGACCATTATTTCAGAGAAGAAATTTTTCCTAATATCCAACCTGAACCTCTTCTTGCACAACTAGAGGCCATTCCCTCTAGTTTTATCATTAGTTATGCAGGAGAAGAAGCTGGTGCAATCTCAATATAACCTCCCTTCAGGTAGTTGTAGAAAGCGATAAGGTCTCCCCGGAGCCTCCTCAGTTCGCTCAGCAGCTCCTCAGGAAACCTGTGCTTTAGTTCCCTCACCAGCTTTCTTGCCCTAGTCTTGCCCAGTTGTTCCTTCATTGCCCTTCTCTATTTAGATTTGACAACTCAATCAGCACTTTCCTAATTATGTTCCTTCCATGCAGATATTCATTTAGGCATTAGAAGAGCGCAGGAACCAATCTATCAGACAGGTCTCAAAGTAATTAATATTTTATGTGAAGGATGCAGCCAGCAGTATCATGCTTTCATGGTGGCTTCCTTGCAGATAGCAATAACACCATTAAAAAAGAGTGTTTTTAAGAATGTACCTGCAGTGTTCCTTTAAAGAGAAATACCAAAATTTTGAAAACTTTGTAGAATATTCCTGCCCTATCTTTCCCTCACAATTTTTGAGAAGCCCTGTTCTAACTTTGAATTTCATGCTCTCAGTCCCATCTAACATAGACATACCACAGTTGTCTTTTTTGGCAAATTAAGCTGCAGGTAGAGCACAGAAAGAGCAAAACAGAAGCTTCAACACCCATTCTTGTAGCATATTCAGTGGTAGGAAACATAAATTCTCCTGCGATGATTTCTCTAGGTTTGTTCTCCATCTCTGCAAGATGTTAGGAGGTTGGGCACTGTGCTGTGGATATACAGATAAGGCAAAAAAAAGTGTGTTCTTTTCTCAAGAGAAATCTCTCAAGAAAGAGCATAGGAAAGCCTCACACAGCGGTAACCAGCACTGCAGCCATTGCTGGCTTTCATTTGGGCAAGATTCTTACCTGCTCAGCAGATGAGATACAGGAATTTTAGTTGTACAGCTGCTGCCAGGCAGGAGGACAGATTGCTGACTTAACATTTACTTTTGCTGGATTGAACATTTTCAATTTAAACCACAATTTTCTAATTTTCAGAGAACTGTAGCTCATGTAGCTGCTTTTAAAAATGTTGACTGACTAAAGACAAACTGAGAAATAGTGAGGAGTGAAAGTTTAGTGTGACAGAACTAACACACACTTGCTAATTGTAGAAGTATTTGCTGCCACTGAGAGAGGAGCTAAGTAGGTGAACTGAAGTAAGGTAAACTTAAATCCCAGGAAAAGAACAAGCTACAGGTGACACGAAGGATTTCTGCATGGAGACGTATTAGATCAGTAGCCTCACATTAACAAAGCCCAGTAGCTCATGTAAAAGATTTGTGCAAGACACAGACATGCAATAGACTGAAGAGGAACAATGTAATATTGAAAGGTTCATAAATTAGCAATGCTGAGCTATGGCAAGCACCAGATTAAAGTATGTAGCTTCTCTTGAAATAAACAGGAGTAGAAAAGACCATCTTTTCTGTCAGCTCTATAACCAGCTGCTGTTTTCTGGGTGCTAACCCAGCAGAATTAAGTACAGTTGAAAAACAAAACATGGAGCAAAATATACTAGGCTTAACCCCTCTGTGTGTTGAGATGAGTAGAGGATCAAGGACAAGAGGGGCAGAGGGAATATTCTGTGCCTTTTCAAGGAGTGTCTTAAGTCAAATCATAGAATGACTTGGGTTGGAAGGGACATTAAAAATCTTCTGATTCCAATCTCCCTGTCATGGGCAGAGACAAATCCAGTAGATCAGATTGCTCAAAGCACTTTGAGCACCTCCAGCACTGGGGCATCCACAGCCTCTCTGGGCAATCTGTTTCAGTACCTCACCAACCTCATGTTGCAGAATTTGTTGTTTGGGGATAGTAAAACACGTGGTCTTCAGATTGAGATGGCAAAAGCTGACTAAGTTCCTATTTCTCTGTTGAACTTGACATATGAGGAGAAACTGACGAAAGCTACTCTACCTCTCTAATGTTCCAGAATCTAGATATCCCTCAAAAGTCCAGTCAGCATCCTTACTTGACAGAAATGGGTGAGCAGTTGTTCCTTAGCTGCATTTCTAGGCTGGGTTGAAGCAGCAGTGAAATGAGTTGTGTGTAGCAGGGATACAGTTGGTGCTGGTTCTCAGGTACCTCCTGCCCAGCAGTGGGAAGGAGATGTAAGGTAGGGTGAAGAAAGCAGCTGGGCTGGATACCAGGTCCATGAGCTTTGCACCAGCTGTTTACTTGCAGCTCATTCCAGATGGACCATTTACATCATCTCTATGATAACCAGTGCTGTGGTCTGCACACAGGTTGTCTATGAAATCTCTTTAAAGAAAAAGCTTCCCTTTTTGATTCTCATATCTCTAAAATTACACAAAGATCGAGCACAGTAATGAAATTTTATTTGTATCTCTTTCGTAATTAAATGTTCAAATCCTACTCATCAAGAAAAATAAAAAGTATTTCACCTAGGAGACATTAGGGGAAAAAAAAAAAAAAAAAAGAATATAGTATTGTCTTCATAAATAACTTTGAATTTTTAAGAAGATTTTTAAGCAAAAACGCATGAAAAATTACCAGGAACACGCTGTTTTTTTTCCCCCTATTTATCAGCTAAGTACTGAGTGCTTGTACATTTATAAAATTATTTATTTATGTATGCATGTGGTTTTGTATATAAATGCCCATATAATGAAAGCACATTTCTCACTAAAATTTGAATTTTAATAAAAATACTGGTAAAATGTCATAAAAATGAACCACCCTTAACTACTTTCAATTATTGCTCATTTTTTAATATCCTAGATGTTTTAGTGGAAGGATTTTAGACATGAATTACATTGTGCTATATATAAGCTGAAGAATAGAATGAGAATGTATATGTTACTATATTCTTCATTCAGAAGTGTATTCTTTGCTGCTTTCTAATTATGTGAATATGAGAAGGGGTTAAGGAAATAACTTCTAATTATATAGAAGAAAATTTCTGAATTGATAGTGGGAGAGAAAATCATTCATGATGCTATAAAATATATGAGAAATAATTATATCATCAGGACTTCTTTTTGTGTGTAACTTACATGCTATGGAAATTAAGCAATTACAATATCATGACTTTTTGTTTTTAATTAGAAAATTTGTCTGCTGTTTGAGTAATTACAAAGAGATTCTCCTTTATTGGATCTTTCTATAACAAGCATTAGATGCAATTATAAGTAGCAGAAGAAAAAATAGCCTATTTGCAAAATTTAAAAAAAAAGCCATAAAAATGTTTTGCCATTATAAATGCCTGAGTTTCACACCATGTGAGATGCAGAAGATGCTCCTTATTTTAATGGTTTCAAATTCACTCTATATTTGAAAAGCATGGAGAAAAAAAGAAACACTTTGTGCTTTAATTATAGAAAGACTTGATGATTTCAAATACACATAGGGCTCAGTTACATAATCACCAGAAAACTAGAAAGGAAATGATCTTTCACTAATTATTCAGATCAAAGGCTCATCTCCATTACATACATCCTCATTAACAGCAGACAAGGCACTAATTCAGAATGTCCTCAAACAGCTGGGGCTGTTCAGTCTGGAGAAGAGAAGGCTCCGGGGAGACCTGATAGTTGCTTGTCAGTATCTAAAGGGGAGCTATAAGAAAAGAGGGGTGAGACTTTGTAGCAGGGTCTGTGGTGATAGGACAAGGTGAAAATGTTTCATACTGAAGGAATGGAGATTTACATTGGAGATGAGGAAGAAGTTTTTTACAGTAGGGTTGGTAAGGCACTGGAGCAGATCACCCAGAAGGGCTGTGAAAGTCCTGTCCCTGGAGACATGCAAGATCAGGCTGGATGGGGCTCTGAGGAACCTGATCTAGCTGCAGGTGTCATTACAGAGTATTTGAGCTAAACGGCCTTTAAGGGTTCCTCCCAATTCAAAAGATTCCATGATTCCATAACTGCTGGCTCCTAAGCTTTCAGAGACACAATATTATCACCATGTAATAATTACATGTGATGTGATGTTTGGAATCCAGAATTTAAAATAAAATGGATCTGGTTTATTCTGACAATCCACAGCAATGTGATTTGAGTCTGAAGCTGAGCACAAGAAAAGATTGATAAAAATATATTTATGGTCCTTCATGGTTCATTGATCATTTTGTACTGACCTGTGAGACCTGGATTCCAGGCTCATGGTAATTGGTATCCAAGAGAGAAAGACAAATATACAAGTTGAATCCCAGCTTTGCATCCTTGTGATGATTTCTTAAGCCAATTGCTCCTCAAGTCAGCAAAGTAATGTTCAAAGAATTTATCAGAGTACAAAGCTCGAACTCATTTAGTAGCATTTACAAATGCAAGGGCTGCTCCGAAAGTAATGCTTTCTATTTTATCATGTTGACATGTGACATCGGAGAGGCAGTAACATACTGGAGCAGGAGGACAGTATGACAAAATGACATCTGAAATGGAAGTGGATAGAGCAAAGGTGTGGAAATGAATTCCTCCGTATTGAAAAATGTCATCCATTGACATTCATTGATACTTGCTGAAAGCTTATGGAGAATGAAAATCTGATATGAGCACAGTGAGTTGGGGGGTGATGTATTTTAGGAGTGGTGACAGCAAGAGTGCTTCACCTCTGCTGGTGCGGAGTGCAGGTTCTTATTCACTGCTAGTGAAAATGCATAGCTAATAGTGATGACTATGCTGAAAACTACTGTTTTGTAGCTGAGAATTTGCTCAATCAAACAGTATTGTTGTGCTCTTTGTGTCTTCTAGTTTCCATAAGAGAGGTTACTTCCATGGCAACTTACATATCAACAAGTTCCTATTATGTAGAGATACAATACTGGTAAGAAAATTCTTGCTTTTCTATATTGCTCCATTATAATTTAATGAGAGAAACAAAGCAAAGAATAAAACCCACAAGCCTCAGTGCATTATGCCTGCATGAAGTTTTTATTAGTTGGTCCCGGAGTAAAATAAGGAGTGCACTTGATTTGAACTTAATTGCTCTCATATCAGTCATTTTTCACGTATTTTTGTTATTATTAATGAATATTTCCAGTTGTTCACCCAAGTACATAGCCTGCTGATAAGAGTTTCTATTTTAAGGTCCGATCTTGTAAACATTTCCAACTGGACATCATATTTACTAATGGGATTCACAATTTACTAATTCCCATTTACTAATGGGATTTGTTTATGGTACGGAGAGCTATGGCCACTGCTTACATTTTTGCAATTTTAGTCGTCAAACAGAAATATTAATAATTAGTTGTAACTGTACTATTTTAAAAAGATTTTTTATATTCTTACACCAAAACAAGAAATAAAACTCTTATATCCACCTGAGTAAAAATATTTCTCATGTAATAGAAGCCAATTTGAATCAGTTTTTCCATCTCAAAATATGTAAATCTGGGAGTGCCACATTCAACAAACTTAGGTATTTAAACAGCTGTGTTAAGAATCAGTTCCAGCTTATTGAGACTTTCTTGTCAGGTTTCTTTACCCTTAGGAGAAAATTACATCAGCCATCATTGCATCTTATTCAAATTTGGTAGTTAAAAATCCTATCTTTAATTTCGTATATTGAAGATAATTCTATGAATATTCAAGCACTGCATGCTTTCACTCAGCCTGAAGTAGACAGGGAAGATCTTCAGCTGTGAGCCAGAAGTACAGCACAGGTATAGAACGTGGCTTAATTTTAACTCTGTGCTCTCTGAGCACTGACTTGTTTGATCCCTAAAAGCATGAAAGCTTCTGTGATGTAAATGATCTTTTTTTTTACAACACACTGTGGCAACTACAATTAATTTCCGTAGGAGTAGAGGAGTCCCTTCTTGGCCTTCTTCAGAGACTCTTTGAAAAAGGAGAGACTGAAAGGTCAAGGTTATCTCTATTCTGAGGGATATTTCTGTAAAGCCACTGAAAAATGAGTAAACTCAGAAAAAATTAGGAAACTCATTTAAAAGTGTGATTTTGCAATGAAAAAATAGAGATTCTGTAGGACACAATGAGGTCTCCCTGGAACATTCTCTTCTTCAAACCCAATTCCCTCAACCTTTCCTCACAGGAAAGGTACTTCAGCATTCTTATCATCTTAGTTGTCCTCCTTTGGACCCACTCTAAGAGCTCCACGTCCTTCCTGTGCTGGGGGCCCCAGGCGTGGACGCAGTACTCCAGATGGGGCGTCACAAGAGCTGAGTAGAGGGGGACAATCACCTCCCTCTCCCTGCTGGCCACTTTTTTAATGCAGCTCAGAGCACAGTTGGCCTTCTGCGCTGCAAGCACAAGTCAAAAATGATTTTGATCCATTGCTTTGATGAATTTGAGAATACAGACCAAGACTGTGGGATAGTTTCAGGTGGAAGGAATTAGGGAAGTCAGCATTCTAGAGAAAGTTTCACTTTTCAGTAGAAAGTAGAAAGCCTAAATCAGATGCCTACCTTGAATCAGACAGAAAGCAACTTCCGCCTCATATTTCTAAGAAGAAAAGAAAAAAATTCTTAACTCAATGAGATATTCAGCATGAGATACTCAGTCCTTGCAGAATTTTTTTTTTTTTTTAACTTCTCTTTGCTTTTTCATTGAAGATTTTCTGGTACACTGAGCAAAAGAGAGGGTTTCTTTCATCTAGTTATCCACTGAAGGAAATAAGAGTCTACTATACTGCACTCTGCATAACTAAAGCCCAGCTCTCATACATCCCCAAAGAGTGATCTGAAACTTTACTTGCGAAGTACCAAAACAGTTGTGGGTTTGTTTGTTTGTTTGTTTGTTTCCTGTAGAGTGAACAAATGTTTTATATTGAACAGAGAGAATTAGCTTTGCTTGAATGAGAAATAATTGAAATATTCTATTTGATATCATCTTTAACAACTTTGTCTTCAAACAAGTTGCCGACCTATTATACGTTCTTAGCTACAACTCAGATAAAGCCTCACATCTGAATAGGATTTGCGTATATTTTATTTTGGATGAGGATGTGTGCCCCTACATATTGCAGAGCCTGCTGTTACTTCTGCTGTCTGATTTTATAAAAAAGCTTAACTCTTGTTAGCTAATTTTTCATATTTACATATGAAACATATGTAAATATGCATAACAATGTTGCAACTACTGCTTTCAGTGATTCTCATACTTTAACTGTACAATAGCAAATATATTAAAATTGGTTAGAACTAAGCGAATCTTTGTGAACTTGGTCTAAAAGCAGTGGGATTTTTGTGTGCAGATCTGTCAAAATGTATTTAAGATGTATGCATCTTCTATGACAAAATAAAATACATTTAAACTACAATTCCTCTTTGAAATGAAACACATTATTAAAAAACAACAAACAACACCATAGGTATCAGTGTTTACTTTCTTTTTGTCATTCCACAGCACACAGCACATATGTTCTCCTTATAAGCAATAAGGTTTTCTTTGCTTAACTGCCACCAATATATTCAATGTGTGCACTGAACTCTTTTCTTTTTCTGCATCACTAACAATAAAAGTTTTTCAAACAAGTTCAGCCACAATTATATCTGAATAAACCAATGATATTTAAATTGCACCCTCAGTGAAAGCTACTCGGTCTCACTACTGTTAATGGTTTTGAATACATTTTTCAAGAGAAGACTGAAAGTTTTTTGATTTTCTCTCTTGACTCTTTAAGAACTGCGTTTCTTTTTATGGAAAATAGAATTGGCATACAACACAAGGCAAAACTGGATGAGCATTTTAGGCTCATAGCTGCTACCTGCTAAATGTGTTCAGATTCCACACCCTTTGTCTCTAAATCCTGATGATGAACAAGAGGAACCATGCCTTCTGATGTGGGAGAGTCATACAAAATGTGCCAAAGAGAGAAAGGGGAAAGCCAAACAATTAGAAATATCTCATCAGGTGATCTGTATCATGGAATCATAGAATTATAGCTGGGAGGGACATTTAATAGTCATCTAGTCCAATTCCCCTGCAACGAACAGGAACATGCACAGCTAGATCAGGTTGCCCAAAGCCAGATCCAGCCTCACCTTGAAAGTCTGCAGGGGCAAGGCATCCACCTCATTTCTGTGCAACCTGTTCCAGTGGCTCACCACTCTTACTGTAAAATACTTTTTCCTTATATTCAACTTACATCTACCCTTTTTAAGCTTGAAACCATTTCCCCTTGTTCTACCACCACGGAACCCACTAAAAAGTCTCTGTAGCTCTCCTCTAGACATTGAAATGTCACTATCAGATCACCTGATATCAGGTCCAGGCTGAATAGCTCCATCTCTTTCAGCCTTTCCTTGTAGAAGAGGTGTGGAAGCATTTGGATTGTTTTCACGGTCTTCCTCCAGACATGCTCCAACAGACCTATGTTTCTCCTGTAATTAGTACTTCACATCTGGATGCTGTACTCCATGTGAGGCCTCACCAGTACAGAGTAAATGGACAGGATCACTTCCCTTGACCTGCCAGCCACACTTCTTTTGATACAGCAATGTGAAGGCACATTGCTGGCTTATGTCCAGCTTCCAAATCACCAGTACCCCTAGATCCTTTTCAGCAGGTCTGTTCCCAATCCTTTCATCCCCTAGCTTGTTTTGGTACTGAAGATTGCTTCAACCCAGGTGCAAGACTTTCCTCATGGAAAACCTCATTCATGTTGAATCTCATGAGGTTCATCTCTGCCCACTGCACAAGCCTGTCTGTCTAGGTTCCTCTGGATGGTGTCCCATCCCTCCGGTGTGTCAACAGCACCCCACAGCTTGGTGTAATCAGCAAACTTGCTGCAAGTGCACTTGACCCCACTGTCAATGTCATTGATGGTGAGTTGTCATATCAAAAGGGTGTTAAGGTTGTTTACTCCTTTTTTTTTTTTTTTTTTTTAAGTAGAAGCACTGACATATTTATGTATATGTATATATTTATACATACATTTATATGTGTATAATTACTACAGATACTGTTTTTCTAGACAACAGTGATGTAACCATTATTTCCAGTCAAAACCTGTCAAAGATCCTTGTTTTTTTGTTAAATGCTACTTTGTTAAATGTTATGTTAATGTTAAATGGCTACTTTGCATATACACTGTGTTCAGAATAAACATCGTAACTTCTAAAACAAGTAGTAGCAGTAAATTCCTCTCATGTCATGGAAATACTGTATTAAACCCTTGAAATAACTAAATCTTTATCACCTCACAAAATTTAGCCAAATTAATAATTCATCTTTATAGGGCTAAGTCTTAGGGATGAATGCACAAATAAATATAATCTAGTTGTAACAGTTAGCATTTGATGATATTTACAGAGCCTCATAGACATGCTGCTGTTTATAACAAAATGCCAATTGTCAAGATATCATCTGCAGAGGAGCCCTGAATGTAAGAGCAAACTGCACAGGCATCAATTAGTCGGCCTCTTTTTGTCACACCAGTCTGAATTCAAACAATCACCCTCTTTCTTCTTTGAGATCAGCAATCTTTGAAAAATATTTACATTACACTTTATTACTTGTTAATTGTACCAAGGATTCTGCATAGTGTATTTTCTCTAGCTACTCCTTTATTCATAATTTTAATATTGATATCTTTTTGTCTTCCCAGTAACCTTCAATGAAACAATAGTAAATTCTTCATTGGTTTTATTGTTGCTGAAGATGAATGAATAGCCCAGTATAGGCATCTGAATGCAGGTAGGTTTGGAAGCAGTCCCTAGTTGTTCAAGCTGAAATACAATTCTACTTTTTCTACACTCAGCCTTTTTATCACTAAATTAATAGGTGTTTTGCATGTGCAAACATGAGAAAGAAGCCCTTCCTGCGGTAGGCAAAACAACAGTCTAGGTCAAATTTCCTTGTGGTGTGTATACACATGAAACCTTTTCACTGATTGAAGCATAAGGAAACCACAAAGCACACTGCATTTGGATTTATTGGTTCACAGAACATTCACAGAAATGGAGTAAACTGCCCATGATAAAATATTTGAAAAGTTTATATACTAGGAAACACATATAAAGCTTTCTGTGCTTATTAATAAGTTCTAATTTTGATACAAATTAAGTATTTTTGAAAACTGCAAAGTCGCTTTTCTACACAGCCTTTAATTACAGTCTGTGAACTGCAACTGAAGGGGGGTAAAGCTGAGACTAAGTGAATGGGACAAGTGAGCTGAGGACAATGCACTGGTTCACAGGCTGGCCCTAAATCCTGAGCTGAAAGCTGCAGCTACTGTCTGTCTGATTGCCTCTCTGCTGTTATACTTCCTTGATATTTCCAGTATGATGCCTCTTTGAAGAGTGTTAAGTCCAGATTTAAAACTGCCCATCTCCAGATTTAAATGATAATGGGCAAGAAAGAACGACAGGAAAAAAATGAATTATGGCTTTTCTATGGTTGAAAAGATGGCAGGGGACACACAAATTTTCACACCAAGACTAGTCATCTGTGTCCAAGCAGTAGTCTGTGTTAGTACAGGCTATTGTTAACATTGTACAGGGACTGCTTTCGAGTCAACAACCAATTCTATTTTTGTGCTAGAAACAAAGGAGCAGCCAGTTTCCCTCCTCTGTGCATAGTTCAGGCAGCCCATAGGAAGAAAATGTGCATGTAACATGCACACAGGAACAGGGGAGTCTCTATTTGAACAGCTGCCTTCATCAGTCCTGGAAACACCAGCTTGTATGCTCTTGGGTTTCCCTTTTGTGCTTATGGAATGAGGAGACTACTCTCAGTAGGTGAGGTGTCAGTTCTGACATCAGGGCATATTTGGAAACAAGGAAGTTTCACAAGCCCCAGAGTGGGTGCAGAAAGACAAGGTGGATGTTTGTTCACATAAGATACTGTAATCAGCAAGTGCAGTCACTTGGAACTTATTGCTTGTTCTAAATAATGGGGTGTTAAATGTAATAGCTCCAGCTTTAAACAATCATTAGCAAAATTTACCTTCAAATGGCATTTATTTAAGAAGTCTTCTCATGGTAAGTGCTAAAAGTTCATGTTTACCTGGAGGACACACAAGGACTGCATTTTCTGCCTGTAACCTATGCATTTCAACCTCATTTACAATATGCAAAGAAGAGCAAGTGAGGTATACAATATTTGGGATGAAGGAGTAAAGAATGTTGTTTTGCATGGAAAATACATGTGAGTATTAATGTTTTCTGCAAGTGTTGTTTCTATCACATAGTCAGAATCTGCACATATTCAATACCATGTAAATTTTCTGCTTTGTGGAGCTTTCATTTTAATATGAACAACCTCAAATTCACATAAATAGGAGCATAATTTTTCTCCTGTGCATGGCTGTTCTGTTTTTTTCCTTGCAAGATCATATTTTTTCCCTTGGTAGGGCAGGTTTTCTCAAGTTCTGTGCTAGTAGATTTTGGGGTAACCTAGGCATAGCCAATGTGTGCCCACAGTCTGCATGCAGGCCAGCCCAGCTCACAATGTAGGCCCCCTGCCCTGCGCAGAATTGTACTGTGTGGTAACTAAGACAGCATTACACCTCCATATATACTGACATCAATTTTGTCAATATCATCTATTTGATAACTTATTTCAGTTGCTTTTTTAAAATTATTTTTCTTAATATAAAAAAGAAGGACTAGAAATCTGTTTTCCCCTACTGCAGATGAAATTTATAGTGTAATTTTTTTAAAAGTGTGGAAAGTTCTGTGTATAGTGCTTTATGTGCCTGGAGAAGCAAAGCAGGTAAAGTAAGAAAGGTGTCAGGTGATCTGGACAACTTCATACCCAAATACAAAGGAATTTCAAGAACTGTGCGAATCTTCAACACAAATAGGTTCTAAAAAGCCTCCCTTGGGAAATGCATGTTGCACTGCCTTCCTAAGAAGCTTACATACCTTTTGCTCTTCCTAGGTTCCTTCAGCATTTAGGCATTTAAAAAGTGATGCCCCAGAAGCTGGAAGTACATAAGATGACTCCTTCAGTTTCACTCTTAGTCTGTGACTTAACAAGTTAGCTGTACAGGCAATAGGCATGTTTAATGAAAAGGGTGCAATTCTGAAAAAAAATATCCCTATACACCACAAATATTTCTGAAATTTAGAGGAACATATAACAGCTTTCCAGTATCAAAAGAAGGCCTACAAGAAAGGTTAGGAAAGACTTTTTTACCAGAGAATGTAACAATAGAACAAGAGGTACTAGTTTTTGTGTTTAGATTAGATCTGAGGAAGAAACTCTTCACTCAGGACATTGTGAGGCACTGGCACAGGCTGTCCAGAGAAGCTATGGGTGCCCCATCCCTGAAGGTTCAAAGCCAGGCTGGTTGGGGCCCTGGGCAGCTGAGATGGGGGTTGAGAGCCCTGCCCATAGCAGGAGTTTGGGACTGGGTGGTCTACGAGGTCTCTGCAGTAGGAACCAGTGATTCTTTGATTCTAAGAAAAATCTTGTAATAGCTTTGTGTACTTTTAAATATTTTGAATGGCTATGTTCGCCAGCATTTGCATATAACCACCAGAAGCAGAAATCAACAATTGAAAAATGCATATAACAGATGAGGATTTCCCTCTGGAAAATTAATTGCTGTAGCAAACAGGGAAGCTGCTTGAAGCTGCTTGAAACAAGGTGTACACATACACAAACACACTCACAATCTTCAAGGGCTGTATTGTTACTGATACCAAGTTCCTCTTTCTGTGTTGCTGATTTTGGCTGACTGAGGAACTGGCAAATAGCCAAAGCTCTCTACCAATTACTCCATTTCACTGATATCTCAAATCCAGCCTCCAGCTTTAAACTTGAACTTAGGTTCAAGAACAGTCAGAGTTTTAACAATATCATTTCAATATGCTTATTTAATGGTTAAGTTCTTGTGTAGACATAAACTTAGCCTATTTTGATTACCTTTGTTTTAATTTGGATGTTAGCCTGAGTATTGAGTTTTACAATTTTTCTAGAATGTGGAACTACAAAGTAAGAATACTTTGTTTCTTTGCTGACATTTTACCCTAAACTTTTTAAAAATGAGTCATCATTCCCTTTCCTTCCCCTGCTGTTACCACTTACCATGGCAATTCATTCCCGAGCAAGAGCCAGTTAAAAATAGAGTGCCTGAATACTTCATCTGTTGGTGGAAAACCAGAAGGGTGAGATGCAGCATGTGGATGTCTACACCGTATCTCCTCTTACTTCATTTTCTGAGTATAGCAACAGGTGAAGCATGGCAGCTGTAAGAAAGATCAGTCTTTGAGCTTCATTGAGCTCAGAGCTCAAATTATAGGTCAGGAATCAGGACCTTAAATTTATTAAATAGAAATGTATAGAGAAACATGGTCACATGAACTGTTAACATGAAGGAAAAATCACTTTGCAATCTCTGCGTAGGGGTGAAACCGAGTTTGGAGACACAACATTTAAACTCCACCAATATAAGAGAATATATCTGCAAAATGAATTAAATGAGAAATAATAATGTATTCAGCTTTGAAATTAGCATATCCCTAACATGAAGCAGTTCTCACCAGTTGTTATTTTTCTTTCCCTTCAGCAGACTCAGTAAGAGCCCAGAATCATTTCTCATTGGGAGGACTTTTTGTTGTAAATAATAAGTTAAAATGAGATTGCATAAAGGCCTAGTATTTACTAAGTTCTGCAGCTGTTTTTAGTGGAAAAAGAAATCTCAGTTTCATTTATATTTTTTTTTATTTTCCTAAAAATTTTTAAAAATCTTTTTAGGTATGAAAAAAAAAGTTTCAATGTAGGGAAATGGAGACTGAGAATTTGACAGAAAATATTATTATGCTACAGAAACAGGTTCTCTTCAGATTTACCCCAGCAGTTCTCCCTACAAAGAAGACCACTCCTGAGTGAGTTGCACTGCTGGGGACATAATGCTATCAACAAATTAGTGAACAATAATTCCAAGTTATAAGTTACTGTTGCTCCACAATGTTGCTTGTCTATTTTGTGCGGCTTTGCTCCTTATTGCTTTATCTTAAATAGGAGTGAAGAGTGGGTCCAGTGTAGGTTTAGGTACAAAGGTTCCTGAATAGATCTCTTTATTGCCATAACCATAGGCTTTATCATATCTGATTTTTTATTAACTATCATGATAAATATAAGTTAAATAATACTATGTAGCTTCTATAAATATATCCTGCAACCTTGATTAATATATTAAGATGTAAATATGAGAAGAATACAATGTTTTGGGGTTTTTTTTGCTTGCATCACAAATTACAATAATTCACTTGTTTACAGTAATTTTCACAGAATCATGGAATCATAGAATGGTTTGAGTTGGTAGGGATACCTTCCACTAGATCAGGTTGCTCAAAGCTGCATCCAGCTTGGCCTTGAACAATTCCAGGAGTGGGGCTTCCTACATTTTCACGTGAAAAATACTGCATAGGACTTTGTGAATGCATTTTCTAAGTTTAGAATTCTTCAGAAGGAACATGAGGCCCCACTTTCACAGCCTGTATTCGTACTGAAAATCAAGATCAAGTGAGCTTTTGCTGTTCTGCTCCATGGGAGGTTTCTGGCCTTCCTGAGCTAACCTGAACACCTGAACACAATTATTAAAAGGAAAGGCTATCAGTTTCAAATAACCACTATCTGTAGGATGAGCTGCGCAAACCCATGTACAGCTACACTATATTCCACATAGGTGGGATATCAGAGAATCTGTAATATATATATGTAGCATGGGGAAACTCCCATCCAATTCTATTTCTCACATCAAGTCCTGAGTCCTTTCAGTCAAATAATATAAACTGAAATAATGAGAGTGATATGTCATAGCTACAAAAAATGATGTGAGATGTACTTGTGGGGAGAAACAATGAATTGTCTTGGACCAAGTAACAACTGGGAAAAAATATGCGCAGTTTTGTGGAATGAGCTCTCCCTGATTTAATATACGATACATATGAGTGTAATTGAATCTGAATCCAAATAGTTTAATGTCAAGACTAAAATTTTACACATATGTCCAGACTTAAAATACTTTTTTTCATTACTATGCACAGTGTATCTGTATCATTTGGTTTTCTGGCTAAACATGGGTTTTGGACTTAGATAATCTAGGTTTTGAATCTTACTGGAATTTCATCATAGTTCTCACTAGAAGACAAGAGAACAATGTACAAGTTACTTCTTTTCCTATTAACGTTACATTGCAAATCAAATTCAGAAGGCAATTTACCTCCCTTATTAGAACTGCTTTGGCTCCAAGGTTAAAATTCCTGGCTGTTTTGAATTTGGAAGACTTCCCACAATAATCATATTCTGTATCAGAGTGTGGTCTGTATGCTCAGCATTCCCTTATTTAGATCTGTCAGGCAGCACTGACTAGCTGAAACCAGTTTAACTTTCAGGAGGAGAAGAGTAACAGGAACCCAGCACCGAACTTGAATAAACCAGCAGGAACTCAGCACGAAGCTCTTCCCAGATAAGCAAAAGTACTGTCCTACAGAGAGCTAGTCTCTGCTGAAAGACTGGAGAGACACTGTTTTAATGAACTCTCCTGAAGTGATTGAAATCATTTAATAAGAGCTCTGGGATTTATGATTCTCCTAAATCCCTTTGATTTCAAAAATATGGGAAGTCTGATATGCATTGAGATTATTTCTATTGAGGTCTTATCCCTATCACATGCTTGCACTCTGCAAGAGTGGCTTTATAGGTGCCAGTGAGTTTTCTCATAGGAAGACTAGATACTTACAGATCAGGATTTTTTAATTATTATTGTTATTGTTACTGCATTGTTATAGGCTTAGAACTAGATTTGACAGTGCATCATTCACAGCTTATCATTTAAAAGGAGAAAAAAATGTTCAATTTCCCTGGCAACATGAGAATTTGATTTGGGTTCTTTGGATTCAGATTTTTTGCTCCAAAGGATGTTTCCCTCTCATCCTACAGATTGAGATCATTTTGATCTTTTTCTACTTTTTATTCTGTAAGACCTCATATCTCTGTAACTGCCCACTTTCCTCCAATGGGAAGTTCAAGACTGAGGACAGCAGCATGTGTGAGAGCTTTTGCTGCATCCTGGCACACAGCTGTACAGGAAAGATGCTCAGAGAGCCAGCCATTCTCTATTTTGGATAGTAGATTTCTATCTGGAATTACCAATACAAACCTATTGCATAGGTGCTGGTTCTTTCTGCATTCCTTGTGCATAAAAGCCTGCTCTCTTTATTAGTGAAATTAACATCTTTACTTAAAGAGATTCAATTTTTCTTTTACACTTGCCAATTGTTACTTTTACTTGTTACTTTTGAAATGTGAATATAGAGGTGGAAGAAATAGGCTTGTAATTGGGCTAATTCTACACTCAAGGGAACTATTGAATCTGGCCCTCTCATGGTTCTCATTGCCATGCCACTGCTGACTCTCTTTGCTACAGTAAATAGATACTTTTGAGCAAAAAATGTTATTTAGTTTTGGTGCTTGATAGGTGTTCTTTGAAAAACGACTATCCTGAAATACAAGTGACCCAGATGAAAAGGAAGAAGTTTAGTATCAAGAAGCCATGGATTTCAGAATGTTTGCAGTCTGATGGATCATTTTACTAGTTCAGCCAGTGCATGACATAATATCTTGCCTCCTAAAGAAAGAGTGAAGGGTAATAAATAAATAAATGAAATAAAAATCATTTGCCCTTGCCTGTTGGAATCAATATGTAAACAGGTTTATCTGAATTTTTACAACATCATTCATGTCCACTTCCCCCAAGACTTCTCTTTTCTCAGAATGAAAGAAA
This sequence comes from Tympanuchus pallidicinctus, assembly GCF_026119805.1. Classification (NCBI taxonomy): domain Eukaryota; kingdom Metazoa; phylum Chordata; class Aves; order Galliformes; family Phasianidae; genus Tympanuchus; species Tympanuchus pallidicinctus. Next base: position 45,019,710 of record NW_026294618.1, on the reverse strand, counting down.
AGTGTCAGTCTGAGTTGCAAGCTGAACTTTCTGATAATTAGAAGAAAAATGTCCTGCTCTGGAAATTTGTGAATAAAATCCATGGTACACTGTGCAAAATTTACATGTCGTAAGTTCAGAGGTGAGAAAGAGTCTCAATAAAGGCTTCTGCAGGGATAATGTGTCTGAAATTGAATTCAGTGCTTGCTTCCGACACTGCTGCATCAAATCCACTCAAATAGGGTGCCTAACACTAAATTACTCAGTTGTATGCTCTGCCTGCAGTCCTGTGTGTGATGCCTCATGCCATGTGGCCCACTCAGCTACATGCCTAAGTCTGGCAAAGATACACACATGCCAGGCCTGGCTTCTACATGGATGCTCACACCTCAGCGATTTAAACTTTTCCACCTACTTATAAGGATAATCTGATTTGTATGTTTTCTGTGGCATATAGGTATTTATATATGCATATTTAGCTTGATTATTACAATTAATTGAATACACATTATTAAAAATATTCATATATCTATGCCACATAGGAATTAGGTATCTTCCTGGCCAGTTTAAATCAAGTTGGAAAGAATAGAATACCTTTTTAAGATAACTTCCAAAAAATTCCATACAAATATGTGATTGAGCAGTAGACAGAGACCCAAACCAGTGTTTTACTCATAGAAAAGGCAGTCAGAAGTCAGGTTATTTGGTTGAATGCAGCTAGCTGGATCATCAACATATGTACACACATGGCACACATGTAACATACATATGTAACACACAGCTTTATCTTGCCTGATAGGGCTGAAAGTGGCAAGGAGATTTGTACAGTTGGGTGGGAAATTAACTAGCTTTATTAATTCCAGTATTCAGAAAAGAACATAATTTTAACATTTGTTCAGTAGAATACTGCCTATTTTATTTCTGAATTATATCGATATTCTGTCTTATGGTTATTATATATATAGCATTGGAAAATCTGAAGCGAGCTCAACTCTTTACAAGGGTAGATAATGGCAGGACAAGGGGAAATGGTTTTAAGTTGAAGGAAGGAAGTTTCAAGTTGAATGTCAGGGGGAAGTTCTTTACTACGAGAGTGGTGAGATGCTGGAATAGGCTGCCCAGAGATGTTGTGGATGCCCTGTCCCTGGAGGTGTTCAAGGCCAGATTGGATAGGGGCCTGGGCAACTGGTCTAGTATCAAACTGGGAGGTTGGTGGCTTTGCATGTGGGAGGGGGGTTGGAGATTTGTGATCCTTGTGGTCCCTTCCAATTTGAACTATTCTGTGATTCTGTGTGATTTTGTGATCTCACTACCCAGAGCTCTGCAACAGCATGTGGTGAAGTGCACCCATACTAGCTAGGTTTCACACAGAAAAGGGAAGCAAAAACTTACACAACAATAGGCTTGTGATGACCCATGGGCAAAAGTGGTAATCAGTTTGACACACAAGACAAGTAACACAAGGAATTTGTCCCTAAACTCAGTCTTCCATCTCCATGTTGTGGCCAGTTGCTGTAGATCTGTATTTCAAATGTTCCATGTCCTTCTCCAGAGTCTCTCTCCTTTGACTATATGAGGAATTTTGGCTCCTGAGCACAGAAGCCCAGTCTTGGCTTCAAACTTGAGACAGATTTAGAATAGTGTGAATTGTGCTCTTGACTTAATGTAAAGTTGAAAATGTTAGAAAATTCCCTGTGCAATACAGATTTTTAAGATCAGTTGAAGAAACCTTTTAGTGGTAAGAGTCACGGAGCCACAGATGTAGATATTATGGCAAGAAATTACCATAAACTCCAAATAGTGTTCCTCTGTCTGTGAAAACTGTTGAATAAATGGTTATCAGTAAGGTCTTAGTAGAGATAACCATCACTGCCATAACACATTAATTCTAGCTGAACTGTTACAAGGACGTTTGCCTTCAGTCCTAAAGAATTTCCTTTCTTTTCAAGGATAACATGATACTGGGAACAGTAAAGGAAGATTACTTTGCCATATCCTCTGCTCTTTCTTTTGTACAGATAAGTCAGGTTTCTTCAGTGAGAGTTGTCAATCTGCTACATTTTACAAGAGCTACACTCACTATAAAAATGAAAAGAAGTTGAAGAAAAAAAATATTGTTGCCAAATACAGTATGTACAGAAAAATCTAGATATGTATTATAGGGTGGAAATGAACTTTAAAGTGTAGGGATAAATGGATATTAGCTCAGTAATACTACGGAAAAAGGGAATGTAGCTGATCATGCCCTAAGCAAGAGATATGAAAACCAGATGGAATCTTAAAACTCAGTAGAAATCCACAGCCTGTGTAGCAAGGACAGCAAGTGACCTATGGAAAGATTAATTGGAAAACTTAATTAACTCTTCTATGTTTGATCCAGAATTCTGGCAAACCTTGAAACCTTTCAAAATCTGGAGTAATGACTCATTCTGGTATTGCACAGAGATTCCTGGTGCTTACTTATTATGATGCCTACCTGCAATAGGGCAATTAGGAATAGAACATAGAGCAGAGGAGCTGACTCAGTTTCCCAAGCAGACAATTGCACTAGGTCTAAAACATTACTACTCACAACTTTTGGTTATTTCCCTGTCCCTAAATGGTGCCACTAAAAATGGCAAATGGGGCCTTATAGCAGTACTTCAATTTCATTCATCCTTCTTAGGTTTGCCAAACTGACATTTCAGCACAAATCCAACTTATATAACCCAATCAATCAAAATTTATGTTCTAGACATTTGTTGATAGACTTGGAAGTTTGAATTACAAGATTACAAGATTACAAGATTAATTATGAAAAAATATTTTGAACCACAGAATAATAAAAAAAAAAAAGAACAAAAACATCTAATAAGTGCCTTATGATTGCATTCCACTGTTGATATCTGATTTCCAGAGGTTTCCAAGAATATTTCACACAAATGCTAAATTTGAATTGTTATTTATAGAATTCATCATTATAACCACAGAATAAATATTGTCAGCATAGAATTAAAATGATGCATTTAAATTATTTAAATTCTGGCATTGTTCCTTTACTTATCTGTTTTGGTGTAGTATTCTTAACAATGACTCCAGTGATACAGCCCTTGGTTTTCTTAAGCTTTGTTTGCCAAGTGACTTGGGAGGGCTGTATCTACTCTATAATTCAGTATCAGAGCTGGGACTGGCTTACTACTCTGCGCTTCTTCACATTCCACTGTGATAGGCCTCATTACGTGTCAACCAAATCATCCATACCACAACGACTGGTGATCTGTTGCTGAACTAGATGCTCATCATTTCATACGCATTTATAAAAACATCAGAGAATACAGTATATATTACATATGTTCTGAGTCCATTAATTTCCCATTCTTCTGTGTGTCTCAGCCTGGTAACTCCTGGAAATTCGCCTTCAGGCTCTTGAAACTCATACTGAGCTCACCATTAAATAGCTTTCCATATTCCTTTGAGGAGAGCTCTCTCCTCTTATCCTTATGGCGTGAAGCATCAGAGATCACTGAAGTGATCTTGGTTCTTGACTCAGCTGCTGCTGACTTCTCCACTCTCAAATCTCTGTGGCAACGCGCTTTGGGTCAGTGCTCCAGAACTTTAGAACCCTCTATTTTTTATCTTCTAAATTGGTAGCAATTTGGAACAAAATAGAGAAAATAAGGGAACATATTATCCAGTTAGACAGCTAGAAAAAGTTGCTTTGCCAGCTGTAAAAATTTTTGGGTTACTTCAATATAAAAAAATCACAAGTTGTAGAATTTAACATCTTACGGGGTCTTACGGTCTGCAAAAAGACACACATAACCTGGTAACATTAGCCTGTGAGTTGTTTGCCCAGTGCATCACAGCTGAACTGTAGGGAAATCATTACAAAGATGACTATCTAGCTTTGTCGATGAAATGAAATGAAATGAAATGTAACATTAGCCTACCCCAATTGTGATAGCGTTACCATCTGTACTGAGTGACAGCTCCAGTCAGTACCCTTAGCACATGAGTCCATGCAATTATTTGTGGCTCACTGTGTGTGTATCACACTAGATACAAGACCTTTTCAGGGTAAAGGAATCCTACAGTGAATCTACATGAATTGCAGTGATATGACATGGTAGAAAGCACTATGAAGATTACATTTAGGTTTTTACCGCAATCTCCTTTTTACAAATACTTGCAATGGCATGAAAAATTCCTAAAACATCAAGAATGTTCCATGGCTACTGCTACCACAAAGGCAGAAACTCCATGCACACAGTTTTGTCATAAATTACATTAAAAAAAGGCAAAAAGGGAAAATCATTCTATATAGCTCTGGAGTAAGTTGTTCCATTAAAGATCATTTATTTGGTTGCTCTTCTTGGAGTAGATGATAAAATGTGATGTGGACACAGCCCATGGATGCCCAACTTCCTGGCTTGCCTGGACCATACTGAGTGAAGAGGAACAGCAATTACCTTGTGCTGCATATGAAATAGATAACATGGTTAACGTATATAAGTAATAAAACTTTTTTAAAAAATTATTAAAATATGAAAAAGAGAGGGTGATAAAACCATAACACTGCCAGATTGGACACCGACAGACCTTCAAAGAAGACTGTTCAAGATCTAGTACATGAAGGTTCTGTCCATGTGCTCTGATAAGAAGATTTCCTTGTGTTCTGTATGTCATGCAGCTGTTTTGAAAACTGGTGAGGTAATGATTATAGTTTGTAACAAAACCACTTAATTAGTAATCACCGTCATGTTTGCTAATTTCTTTAGAAATGTAATATCATGAGTTCTAAATGTTATCTTCATATCACAATATTTCAAAGGTAAGTCAGATAAGACATTCAATTTATTTTCACTTAATCAAGAAAATGCATATATCAACAGTTTTCTAGGCATTTTTGTACATAAAAAATGACCTAATATTAGCTGCTGCTTTTCTTTCTGTTATATGAGCATAACTATATGAGTATAACAAAGAATTATTGATCCTTTAAAGAGACAAAAGAGAATTAAAAGATTTTTCAAAACTCTCATAGATCAACAGAGTTTAACTGAGAAGATGAAAGGTTTGAGAACATATAAGGTCCATAGTTATTATGTATCCTATAAATGCAGGCAGAAATAAGACAGAGAGGTTTCTAGAAGTTTGACACAAATCTGCGGCTTGCTACATTTACATTTTGTCTTATATTAGGTGCTACTGTTAAACACAAAGATGATGAAATAATTAGTCCTCAAACTAAAATTTTATGCAGATCTAATTATATAGTTAATATCTTCATTATTTAATAATTAATTATATATTATACAATATTATATCTCAACTATTTTTTCATTAAATGTTATATAATTTATGTATTTTAATTATATATAGGAATGTGCAACTATTTTATTATTAATGAATGTTATTTTTTATTTTGGATAATGATGTTGTTGGCACCTTGCTGTCATGGCGATAACCCAACCAGTGTTGTCCAGTGGCAAGATAACCACCTTTACCCAGGCAGGACAGGTAACAACAGAAGCACTGGTAGTGTTCTTGATTTCTAAACACTAAAGCAGGCTGTACTTGAGCTCAAAATAAACTGCATTTATAAAATGCAGTATACATTAGACTGCAGCACCTTGAGACGGAAAATAAATGACAACAGCTGTTTCTCCAGCTGAGCTTTAGAGCCTTCAGCAGTTTGCCTTTGTTCTGCATTCTCTGAAAATTGCTACATAAAGGCAATTTTGAGTTAGGCAACAACAGTACAAAAGCACAGGGAATGGTTACATATTTCCCCTGTGTATATGCTGGTTGATGAAAGGTTTGTCAGAAAGCATATGGAGTAATGGACAGAAAACAGTAGCACTAATTCATATTATACTGGCTCTAGCTGACTTCCTCCTACAGATTATGGAGGCTGCACGCAGTCTGTCCCTTGCTTTCCACCACAGATCTGGCCCATGCCTTCCTGTCTAGGAACTTCCATCCCTCACCCTGAGGCAGGGAACAACTTGCTGCTAGCAGCAAAGGGAGGTAATTCCTCAGCCTTCAGGACTGCTAAAGGAAAAGAGATGTCCCAACAGCTATTGCTTATTTCCTAGGCAAGCAGAAAGAGCTCCATTTGGAGTTAATTAATAAATGGACTGGGTCTTTATTTTTTAATTTTAAACTCTTTATCTTTCTAATGTGCTCCCCTCTCTTCAGTGTTTTCCATTCATCACTTGCCAGCTTGCCAGCTATCAGCCTTGAGCTCTGCCGATTATTAGTGATGTTACATGGGAGTTTCCTGACAAGAGATACAGAGTCATTTTGTCTGATTCAAAAACAATTACTGCTACTGAATGGGTAACCAACTTTTTGGTTTTTCTGGGCCGCACTGAATAAATTAGATTTGTCTCAGGCCACATATACCTAGTTTGCTTCAAAGGTAATGTCTCCTATTTATTTCCATGGAAGCCGCAACAGAAACTATAAGCACAGTAACTCTTCTTGATAGAGAAAATTCTCAGCTACAAAACAATAGTTTTCAACATAGTCACCACCATTAGCTATGCCTTATTACCAGCAATGTAATAACCAAACAAGGTTTAACAAAAGCAAGCATAGAGTGTCGCATCTAGGGAGGAATAATTGCATGCACTGGTACAGGTTGGGGGATGACCTGCTGGAGAGGAGCTCTGCAGAGAAGGACCTGGGTGTCTTGGTGAACAGCAGGCCATGAGCCAGCAGTGTGCCCTCGTGGCCAAAAAGGCCGATGGCATTCTGGGGTGCATTAAAAAGAGTGTGGCCAGCAGGTTGAAGGAGGTGATTCTCCCCCTCTACTCTGCCCTGGTAAGACCTCATCTGGAGTACTGTGTCCAGTTCTGGGCTCCCCAGTCCAAAAGCGACAGATGTCCTGGAAAGAGAGGAGGACGACAAAGATGGTGAATGGCCTGGAGCATCTCCCCTGTGAAGAAAGTCTAAGCGAACTTGGTCTGTTTAGCCTTGAGAAAAGAAGACTGAGAGGGGACCTGATCCAGGTCTATAAATATCTAAAGCATGGGGGACGGAGTGGTGAGGCCAGACTCTTTTCAGCAATGTATGGAGACAGGACAAGGGGAAACAGCCAGAAACTGCAGCATAGGAAGTTCCGCACAAATGTGTGCAAGAACTTCTTTATGGTGAGGGTGACGGAGCACTGGAACAGGCTGCCCAGGGAGGTTGTGGAATCTCCAGGGAGGTTGTGGAGTCTCCTTCTCTGGAGATATTCAAGACCTTCCAGGACACCTACTTGTGCTACCCCATATAGGGAATCTGCTTTGGCAGGGGGGCTGGACTTGATGATCTCTGGAGGTCCCTTCCAAACCCTATGACTCTGTGATTCTGTGATTTTGTAATGGACAAGAGCCTGCATGGCCACGCTCATCAAAACAAGTACCAGTGGAGGTGATGCACTGTCACTGCTGCTGAACTGCACCACCCACTCCCTCACTGTGCTCACATCCACTCTTTGATCTCCATAAAAATTCAGCAAGCATCAATGAATGCCAATGGGTGCTTTTTTTCCACGTGGAGGAAATCAGTGGTACACAATTGCTTCATCTGCACTTGCATGTCAGACGTCATTCTGTCAGACTGCCCCTCTGATGCTATCAGTCACGTGGCAACAACTTCTACTGGAATACTGGTGAAAAGATCCAACCTCTAAGCCATACTGCCAACATACATCTCTGATGTTGTGACCCAACTCCATAAAACTGGAAGCGTTATTTTTTGAGCAATTAAGCCCAATTTCAAAATGTGAATGAATTAAATATTTTCAGAATTTTTTCAATTTTTTCCTGTTTTTACATGCTTCTACTTTTAATATTTACATAGGTTTTATTATAAGCTCGTTTTTTAAAATAACACGAAACAATATTTTTTCATTTATTTCATTTAGAAATGCTTTGAATTGAGTTCTTCTTCTCAGTTTTGCACCTCATGAAATCAAAGCAAAGAAATCAATTTATCCTTGCAATACATTAACAAATATATTGGAGAAAAACTAGGCAGAATTTACATTGCATGTTTCCAGGTTCTGAGATTTTATCACAAATCTCTGCTATTTTTTACTGGTCTGAAGTGTTTCTTGACTTTTGAAGCAATCATGGTATTCCTTGGACTTAAGCTAATGATTTTTGAGCACATGTGGACTGCAATATTAACATATTGGTTTGTCCACAGCATCAGAACAGTATTGTCACCTCCCACTACACAAATCTTCATATCATCATCATAAATCCTCAATATGCTACTATAAACTGAAATATTATCATTAAATGGTCACTCACCCATACATAATTTACTTTATTCCACATGCTCTTGGAACAAGGTTTCACCTGTTTTTTTTCTTCATATAAACAGGAGATTGTTAAACTTTGGTTGCAGACACTGATGGCTTTCAAATTTATTGGCCTTCTGTAACATACGGGTGATATTTAATTCAGAAGGAATATTTTCAGTGCTCACCTGCCTTTCATATATGAAATAGAGAGGATAGATAGAAGTATTTGAATGAATAAGTCACTTACCAAATGTTCTGCTTATTCTTGTCTGAGGATTTTTTTTTATAAAGAGTTTGCAATTTTCTCATACAAATTAGCCTTTCAAGATTGCTGCCTATTTTTTTGCAAATGCTCTGTGGTCTGTCAATTGTACTCCAGCAGATCTTCTCAAAGATATGAAATCTGAGCCACCCTAGATATTTCTGAGACAGAGTAAATGTTCATGTAGCATAAATTTTGCTCTTCAGCTTTTGACCACAGCTATTAAAATCAAGATTTTTCCCTCCAGAGGTGCATCCCAAATTCATTTTCCATTAACATCTCCAAATATTCAGTGTTCCTGCAAAAAATATGACCAATAAATTCAGTCATTAGAATGTTTACAAACATTGAGTGGAAAAGTAGGAGGACTAAATTGCTGTGAATGTATAATCTTCTTTTGCAAATAGGAACATAAGCCCTCATTCAACAGACTTTCTGAAGGAAGTATGGTGCATCTTGTGGAGCCTTTTCAGCATGTTTAAACAAACTTCAGAATTTGGTCAGTTAAGAAGTTTTAACATACAGGGCTGACTACCATACACCACAACAAAATTCAAGTCAAGAAGGTAGAATTCAAAGCAGTTTATTAGGAACTATCATAAATTAATAAGCTGCCATAAACAACATTCTTTTTAATTCTTGCTATTATCCTATTGCATGGAACAATTCATTGTACCTAAGCCTATCTAACTACAAGTTTCCATCTAGAAATAATTCTCATCTTAACCTCTGTGCAGCCTATACAGAGAACTCAGGCAACACTTTCCTGGAGAATTTGAATCTCAGCTGATCAGGAAAATAGCTTACCTGACTAACTCTGACTGTAGACTCGACAGACGGTGAAAGCAGATTGTGAAAGTTCGAAGAGATGGACCAAAGCAATTGTGGACAGTTTTCCAAAGTTCTTATACTGTAAACTTCTTCTATTGGGTAGCACAATCCACAGTCAATTAGACTTATTTCAAACTGATCAGTGCTTGTGTACAAAAGAAGGGCTAACCTACCTCAGAAGGTTCATTCTTCATAATTTTTGTAGAACTGAAATATCTGATCTAATATATTATTTTCTTTCCCAAAAGATAACCTTAAATATTAATGCATTTGGTTAGGACATCTATATACTGAACTACTAAACAAACAATCAAAACAAACAAATAAACAAAACTCCACCAAAACAGTAATTCATATATTGAGGGGGAAAACAAACAAAAAAAAAGATTGATTGTTTTCAGGAGGTAGAAGAGAGTTGAACTTTTTATTAAAATCCTAAAATTTTGCACATAAAATAGTCATTTTTCATTATAAACAAGAGTAAAATCTTATTCTTCCATCAAACTGCTGTAAAATTAGTCCCATTTTTTAGATCTCTCTTAAAAGATGAGATTATAGTTTTTGGCCCGCAGTCAGATCCACTCGTCATAAATGTTCCAAATGTGCACAATTGCATTTAATCAAGTTCGGTATCTCATGACAGCCTTCTTTTGTTTTCCGTAATTCAAAGCAGCCTTACCTTAAGGGCAATCTTGACAATGAGCCCAAAATCAATAGATAGGCAGATTCCATGTTCTGGGCTGGAATAATATCTCAAATCCTGGGAGATCACCCTTCTTTATATATATCCTTTGTTCCAACTCACACACATTACCAAACAGGATAAATATGTTTTTGATGCAAGACAAAATCTTATTAGTTTTTCTTTCTACTCTGAAAGACTCCTCAAAAACTTCACCAACTTGAGTTTACCAACTTGACTCACGTGAATGAATAGTACAAGGTAATAACATAAGATGCCATACTTCTTTTTATATATAAAGAAATTCAGATTCCAGAAAATAAAGACGGAGAACAGAAGTTGACAAGATTGCTTCATTTTATTTTATCCACTGCTTGTTGTGCAACCTTGGAAAAGTCTCTATCTTTCTGGTTTTGACTGCTTGACATAAGCTTTTTGGGATAGGATATCTTTTTTATGTCTGTGTAATGCCTGGCAGAAAGAGATCTCTAGAGTAGCATGAGGATTAATAATAACTAAAGGTCTATTTAGTGTATAAAACACAAATAGGTCACTGAGAAATGTTTAGCTTCTAATTACAAAAAAAAAATAATGAAACGAGAATGAAAATTCTCTTAACCATATGTCAGTAAGAACATATGGATGAAGAAACTGAGCTTTTTTTTTCTAAATTTCCTCAGAATTGAAACTGAAATCACTGTTATCCACTGGTGTTTTCTTTCTGTGTTTAGCTGCCTCTCTTACTTGCTGAGAATTTTTTTGGTTTTCTTATTTTAGCAATTATTATTGTCAAATCGAAAGCAATGAAAAAGAATCCAGGTTACCTGTTTCACAACTTAAGGCAATTGAAAAAGCTGGTGGAGGAAACAGATGCACTACCTGCAAGGCTGCTCAACAAGAAAGCGTAAATACCTGCTACATCGTGAAATTCAGCAGCTTCCCTGAAGTGTGCTTGCTAATACGTTGTCCAGTTAAGTTTTAATGTCCCTCAAATGTGCATACAGTGTTCACAAAGTATCTGTGTGTTGTAATATTCCTGCAGGGACTGGCCAATGATCCAAACATCCTGTATTATTGTCTGTACCACCTAGGAAGAAATTTATGAAATGTTTTGGTCCTGCTGCTTTCCAATTGTTTGGGCATCAGGGAAACGTGAAACTAAGTCAGTTTGATGCTCCAAGTCTTCTTTTCCTGTTAACTTTGGCATAAAATACTTATTTTGGGACTGGTAAACTGAGATGTTCTCCTTGCAAATCGAAGTGGGTTAAATTTCATAACGGAGTATCAGCCAGTAGGGGGAAAAAATATTCTTTTAATGAAAATACTGGATGATTTCACAGTGAGTGGGATGAAACCATGGAATCCACAAAGGAGAATGAGAGGAAAGTAAGATTAGCCACAATTACTTGGAGTCTACAAAGATCTGTGTTTGATCATGAGGGTAAAATAACAATAATATAAATCAAATTAATATATAATCTAAGTTTTTTCCTCTTATTAATACCTTTTGTTATTCCATGGTGTTTCTGCAGTTCTCCTGCTTTCAAATATAATTGTTTTAATTACATAATGACAGAATAAAATACTATATATGCTTCAAAACAAAATACAATATTTCTTAATTTATGCAGCATACAGTTCTCCAAAGTACTAGCCACCAGAACAGGTCCAGAAGCTGTCATTGGTACCAGCAGTATGGTCTGCAATTGTGAATGACTGAGGTAAAAATGTGCTGCTAGGTAATGTGCACTATGTAAATATCTGTACTAAGAAAATTATGGTCTTATTTAAACGATATTAATTCAATATTTCACAAATATTATTTAGAATTTATTATAAGTGACAGATGTTCACTTAAGGACTGGTATCCAAGTAGGGAAAAGTCCAGGTGGAAAATAAAATTATAAAGCATTCTTCTTCCCTTGGTAAACAAAAGGAAAAATGGAGAAATACTTTGCAAGTGCTTCTCTCCAATATAGAGATATTGGAAAGGAAAAGCTCACACATGCAAGCCAGAACCATACTGATCAGTATGGTCCAGGCAACCTATTATCAATACTTTTGAGAAAAAAACCATGCAGAGATTGATGAGAAAGTGTGTGATGAACTCTTAATGAGCATCCTGCTCCTGGTTTGCAGCTCTGGAGCAGCTCTCAGTCAATCAGTGTTTGGTGTTGCAGCACGGAGCAATTTTCTACACAAGAATGAAATGAAAGAAGCTTGAGTGAGCGAACTCCAAGAGGAAAGCTGGCCTTCCCTTCTTGGGGCTTTGCCAGTGACCTCATGGCTTTAATACATATTCATCAACTCAGTGACGTTTGTATGCAATAGCACATTTTAGGAAAAGAATTCTGTAATCATTTATATCCTCTACCCCAATTCCAAGACCTAGTTCATGAAAGGATTATACAGTCATTTGTGTCACATACTAACAGATCCTTAGCAGACTGCAGCAGTGTTCCTCCCAGCAGAGATTTCTATCCATACTTCTTGCCCTTTTCCCAGAGATCTGCTCCTTTCTGAAATGTGTTCTCTCATCTTACACTCACAGTTTTCAGGCTCCTGCTTGGAGAATTGTTGATTTGAAAACCTGGTCAATTCTCTCTCGTCTAGACTCATTCTTCTGTTCAAACATGCACGTGTTCTGTGCTATCATCTACAAGTTGGCTTTGGTTTTCATGAGAAAGATCCACCCTGTTCATCTGATGGGTCCTATACACAGATACACAAACAAAAAAAAAATAAATTCAATGACAGCCTTGGGAAAAAAAATTCTTCTAAAAATATCCTATTTCTGTATTTCCAAGTACGACATGTTACAAATTAAAAACATAAAAAGTGAAAAATAAACTCTAAGTACAGTGGGAGAATTAAAAGGAGAAATAGTTTCTCAGCATTTCAGTTGTGATCATGGGTGTTCCATATTTGCACGACATAAGACTAAGATTCATGCAGGCCTTTATTTGTCACGAGATGGAAAAGATGTTAGATTTCTGTACTTGGAGACAATACAGTTCAATTAGCTGCATAAATCATTGCTTGGCTGATAATGAATCTGCTGCACCACATAATAAATATTTTTATACTACACAGATTTAAATAATTATTTCATTTGTAGTTGTATTACAAAATCCATCAGGACCTCAAAACCACATGCACCAATTAAGAAATTAAATATTTTCACAAAAAAAAATATTTTAATTGCCTTGCTTGAGGTATTAAACTGGACTCATTTTCACTAGTCATAGATTTTGTTTTAAGAAAGTAAAACACTGAGACAAAATTCTTTGTGAAATAATATCAATGTATTCAATCAGTTGTTTATAAATTCTGCATTAGGCTTTAAATATGAGTTTAAAATTATATTTCTTCACTGGGTAGGAGACAGAATGCTTAACTAATAAAGCAGGAAATAATTTTAAAACAACCATGCTAGTAGTTGATCTTTCAAAAGTAATTTGCTGAATAAAATTTCCCAGTAGAAGTCAATATTTTAAAAAAGAGTTGACATTGGCTACTTTGGTATATGAAATTAAGACTTTAACATAAGGTTAGCATGTTATTAAAATACGGATTTTTTTTTTCCAAGTGTTTCTGTCAGATTGTACAACTCAGAGAGATGCTGTGCTCTCAGACATCTTTACGACTCAGTCAGAATATGACAGGCATGCTGATCTCTCCCCACCATCTCACCACAGTGTCTGATATCCCTTAATTTTTAGAAATATTGATTTGCCAATTGGACAGCCACAGCGTGTTAGTATTGAACTATACTCCGATTTCAGGCATAAGTGATGAGATTCTATTTATTTCAAATAAATCCTTATAAAGTTCACTCTAGTTTATTACAGTATGAAAAACTATGTTACACAGAACACTAAACTAACTTTGATAGTTGTCTTTTGTTTGTTTGTTTTGTTGAATCTCTCTACATTCATTGAACTTTGATCACATTGCTGTGATCATTCTGTCAACAGATCTGCTTTGGACTGAAATACTTTCAAACAAAAGAGGCAGAAGAGATGTGCACAGTAGAAAGAAGAGTTCTTGAGACAAAAACAAAACGGAAAAAACAAACAGACAACAACAAAAAATCCAACCTAAACACATACTGAGTTAAATCTACCTCAGAAGCTTATGAGAATTGGACAAAGAAGAAAAAAGGCAAAAGATGAAGGGTTGTAGGAGGGTCTGAACTCTCAGAAAATGGGGAAAAGGTTAAAGGTGAGTCAAACCTACAAAGACAGAAATAAATTTTCTTGGAGTTCAGAGAGAATAGTGATGTCTGTGGAAAGTCTAAACCATTAGACAAGTTGCTGTCTTCTTTAAAGTCAACATTGCCTTCAGTTTAAGCCAGGGCTATATTAGAAGTATAACCCACAATAAAATAAGGTATTGGCTTCAGCTGGTCTAACTTTCCTTCAAAAACCTTCCTGCATGAAATTTTAAATTTAAAAATTTAGATCTCATGTTGAATTAAGTCAGGTCATACTTAGCAATATCTTAGCCTGTTATGATATGATACTAGATTATTTTTAACATCAAATAATTACATTGCAAGCTGTCTCCAGAAAAATCTCCTGTGGTAACAATGTATCTAACAGAGAAGATATGAATAGTGACATCAAAGTAAGTTAATATCAATAATATTCTGAATTCAAAAAGGACCCAAAGATGGAGCTGAGAAGAATCTTTGGTTAGTCACAATCAGAAAGCTGGTAAACTGAGGAGAAGTAGTTGAATTTTTATTTAGTTTGGCTAAATTACATCCCAATCTGAATCTGATTTTTTCTGATAATATTGAGATTCAAATAAACAGCTCTCCACATAGGATAAAAACGCACGTATAAATTCACTTCACTAGTTATCAATAGTAAAAGATCAGGAGGAGACAGTCATACCATTAACACAAAGAAATACTCTAATCATGCACAGATTTTTTTTCTCTTCTGAAGTTATGTGAATTAAAGGCATCCCCAAGAAAGTTGAATCTGGGAGGCTGTTTCTTCTACTTCCTGATGAAAAGTATTTGGAGGTTTTCCTCAACCAAGTACAAATCCTCATTTGTGCAGATGAGCAGGGAAAGTCATTTTGACTGGAACAGCTCACATGGTTTCTCACTCTGGAGGTCAGATGGAATGACCAGAGTCTTCATCCAGTAACTGCATCTTCTTATCACATGGCAAGCAGTCCTACTCAGAAATATCTGTAGTAAATGTTTGGTAACAGAGAGCAGTGCCACAGGCAATCTGAACAGGAGGCCATGGCCATATGGGCACACTAATGCTTCAGAAACTCCCTAATAGGCATGGAGTTACACACGGAGCCAGACCACAGCATTCCATAGTTCTCCTGAGGTCAGCACGCTTGCAGTTTGTCACTTACACTGCAGTGTTTTCAATCGCATTTATATCTGACAAGCCTCTTATGGTTTCTCCTATTTGCTCATTGAGGAGACAGTTACAACCACAGATTTAGAAACCTCTCCATCAACAATATGTTTAACTCTTTGGGTTGTTGGTTTTTTTATAGTTGTTTGTTTGTTTTGTTTCGTTTTTCAGGGTGTTTTTTTTTTCTTTTTTTTTTCAAGAAAGCTTTCCTAAATAAGGCTTTTTGTAACACAGAGTTGCTTCAAGGTTAGTGCACAATAGTAGAAAATGTCCCCTGGGACTAAAATTTAAAGAGATAATGTTAACAGAATAAAACACACACAGATTTACCTTTTCTTGTCCTCTTCCATACTGTGCTTATGGTAGCACTGGATTGCTGCATTAAACATCTCAAGGCTGAAAATTAAAATATTCTGCATCTATGCTGTTTTTACTGTTGTCGCTATACTGTTCTAACTCAGCACATAGTCAGGAAATGAATAAGTTTGAGAAAATGGCACTATTCTTTGCTATTTCCAAGGATCTCTCTATTAGCTATACACTGGACAAAATTAAATGTTTTCCAGAACTGCTGATAAGCACCCAAAACCTCTGAATGGCTTGCATTTGCAAAGCTAGAAGGGAAATCTTGTAAAAAGTCTTTCCTGTAATTTTAGACAATTTCTGTTTAAGGTCAAGCCAGAAATTCTTCACAAATAGTTTCTCTCAGGGTACAGAGGTATTTCCTTTTCAGGTTCTGGCTAGGACCCAAAGCACAAAAACATGAGGAAAAATACTAATGATAATCGTAAAGTTAACCAAATCCTTCCTATCTCAAAAGTATTTTCACTAATACCTGCAATTCAGTTTGGCAGACAGTCGATAAAAATTGATATCATGCTATCCTAATGGGTTTCCCACCTTGACATCCTCACAATTAAGGTGCCTCTAACTTTAAGCTGCTTCTTAGCTATGGAGTGTTTTTTTATTTCTTCAGCTACAGTGCATTCTTAACAAAAGAAATATAGTTTTCAGTTCAGTTTGTATTTTCAAACAATAGCACTGTCTGTGCTTCTTGGAATTTCTTACCAACTAAACACGAATGGTGTCTTTGCGCATTTTCCTCATGGCTCCAAACACAGACACCAGCATTAGCAGGTAAAAGGAGATACTGACGACCTGTTCTGAAAGCAGGTATACTTTGGTATATTTGTTCTCACTCTCTGTCTACTCTCATTTATTTTTTTTAATAAACCTCTTGACGTTATTTTATCTTCTTCCAGTGTGGCAGGGAATCTATATACCCTCTTCATTTTATTTTCCAGAAAATAGTAATCAAAGGCAGATGGGCCATCTGGAACAAATGTTGAATTCTCTAACATGTGAGCCCTAGAAATCTGAGCTTTGAACTATACTTTGACTGCAGTTCTGGATTGGATTTCAGGTAAATAATTTAAAATAGGAAAACTGTGCCAACATAAATCAATTTCCTGTGTTATTTTTGTGTTTAATGTAACAGCAAGTGCCTCATTCCTGAGTGACATGATGAGACCACATCATAGTAAGGGCAGAAATACCCCCCAATAAGGCTTCGGTTTGGCTTCCTGATTGCTTTCATAATGAACCTTGCCAAAAGGCTCATGTATGGTTAAACTGAAGCCCTTCAGAGACCTCATTGTGGGTTAAGTATCGTGACTTGCAAATCTTCCTTTTCCTCCTGTTTCTAGTTACAGCAGGCAAGGAAGGGAAAATAGGATTTCAAGGTAACTATCTTCATCTCCATCTTTGTCACTTACAGCCTCAAAGATAATTTCACTTAGGTCCAGTATTCTACTTCATTACAACATCATTCCTTGCTGTTTTGTATACTGATGGGCAGTGACATGTACCTTATCAAAAGACATTCTCTATTTTTGTGGACAGTACTTCCACTAGGTGGTTGTATCACTACTGTTGAGTTACATGCAACATTCATTGATTCTGCTAAAGTTTTAACTTGAGCTGAAGTTAATTTGTGACCATTTCAGGTTAGATTCTACATAACTTGAATGTTTATCTAACACTGACATACATAATGTATCTGGTGAATTATGGGTGACTGTTGTATCACTTCCATACATTTATTCAGAGTTATGAAATGTCAGTCAACGTAATGAAGATACAGAGTTTTCCATTATCTGGACTCTTTTCTGAGAGGTCTTTCATGACAAAAATATTATCACGAAAGAAAAAAGAAGACAAAGGCGCCACAGTCCTATGTTCTGAATTTTTTTAAATTACTTTCCATGTTGGAAAATGACTCAGCTAAGTACTATAACCTGCAAAGAAAAAAAAAACTTTTGATAGGAGAAAAACATTTATATGTAATCAAAAATACACTCAGATTTTGCAGTATTCCCATTCGAAATCCATTCTGTTTGATTTTTAGAAACAGTAGGAGGAAACTTTATGAGAAAAAGATTTCAAGTATTAAAGTGTACTTCACAAGTCTTAATATGGCTTTGCCTTGGCCTAGGTTTTGGAAAAGAGTTCCATCTCTGCATGTTATTGGTATGGCACATCATAGCTCTGGGATTTTCTTTCCCTAAGCTAATCGGAGAGATGAGGAGACTCTTCTAAGCTGTGGAAGAGAGAAACAAATTATGGGATGATTGGGACAGCAGGAAGGACGGAGGAATTCATCTGATTTATCTTAAATCTGTTTTAGATGAAACTATGCACCTTGTAGGAGGTGTTTGTGTTTGTTACATATTCAAGTAGTCTACAGAGAAAATTCAGAGCCAGAGACTACACTTTTGTGGTCCAGAGTTAACCATGTTTAACCCCACTTAATGTTTGAAATGAAGATGTGCATGTATGTATGCATTTGTGCAGGAGCATATGCAAATATATTTGCTTATGCATCTTCTTGTTCTTTCTTTGGCCCTTGGTTTTGTTTCTTTCCTTCATGAGCAACATTTTGTACGTCATTTTCCTTTTTCCACTGGTGTGAACTTATGTGCTTGCTGCTAAGAGCTCAACATTTACAGAGAACTACTACAAGCATAAGCATAGTTTTCCTTGTATGTAGAGTAAGCAGATGTGATATATGTTGAATAACATTTGTCAACACAGAAAAAAAAGAAAAAGAAAAAAATACCAGCATTACAGCTTGTTGTTCTCATTTGCCTATTGGTCAATTACTCTGTATATTATCCTTTGGAATATGTAAACCACCAGCAGGAACCTTTCTATCTACACCCAGAGCCGGAAGTAGGCAGCAAATGCCTTGTAGCAATTACACCATTGGACCCTCTATTCCCTCTGTCCTCCTGGGAAGACTGACCAGCATATATTCATTTCGTTTTCTGCTGAAAAACTGCTGAACACCAGTTCAGCTTTCTTTAGAAGTCAGAGATCAAGGAGAGCAGGAAACATGACTGCTATTTTTGTGTTTCCGCATTTAATCCATATATCTGTATTAAAATTTCTCAATCAAGATTACTGTTAGGCTTTTTTTTTCCTTAATAAAGATCATAATATTTTATGTGAAGCAGACATTAATCATAAGCAAAATATTTATTCTTGAAGAAATGCATATCTAATTAAAGATTTTTTTGTCAGCTCCCGGAGTATGACAAAGTTCATATCTGCTGCTCCAACAGTCCTCATCACATGGCAGGGAACTTAAAAAGGAAATACTCCTACACGAAATTTCACAGTGAAAAAAAAAGAACAGTGCAATTTCCTTTAAAAATCATTTTCTACCCTCACAATCTGAAACCATTTCTGCACATCCAATGCACAAAAGACCATGAAGATATCAGCTATAGCAAAATATATCACGAAGAAATAGCAAGCAAAATACTGAAAATATGCTAACCTGTTAGAATTCAAATGTTAATACTGATTTATTTTTATCTACTGTTGATTTTTTTCTACTACTGAAAAAAAATTATTAAAAGTATGCACTAGACAGGTACAGCAAATTTTATCTACTCCTCCTAGGGTGCCATGTATCAATTCATTTACAGCACCATCACTGCAACAGAAATGAGCACCTAAAAAAGAACATTCAATAAGTAAAGCAAACCTTGGCATTATAGTGCCTGGTTTGATTTTGTTCTTCTGCTGTCATTCTTTACATGTGGCCATGAATGTCTATAATCAGCCACCTTCAAAATGGTGTGGTTCTTTCTGTCTCCAGTGTGCTCATATTTGTTGTAAATGCATTGCCAAATATTTCTCAATGGAAAATACTGTTTGCCCAAAGCTCAATCTCTTCACAGAATTTGGCTCACAAGACTTTGAAAACATTTTATTCTTTCTTCTTATAGATTTGCCGTTGGTAAAAAAAAAAAAAAAAAAAAAAAAAGCTCATGTATTCACAGTATTTCTGAATGTCTTTGTGAATCAATGTTAAACAGAATTTTTACAAAGTGCGAGATGCAGTTTAATAGATAAAGCAATTTGTAACAATTTAAATAACCATTCAGCATTGTTTTATTTGATGACTGTCGTTCTTTCTTTTTTTTTTAAAGATAGTGTAAGTATTCATTGTGATTTAGAATGGAAAGAAATTCTGAACCCTTGAAAGTCTACCTGAAACAAGAAAATATTCAATCCTAGCAGGATTTCCAAATGGCTATCCAGTCAGATCTTGAGTTACCTCATACCCAGGTATATTGCAGTATCACATCTGTGCACACACTGCCATTCCCACTCCCCCATCCAGCCTTACTGATCATTTGTGCTTCTCAGCTGTCTGAGTATATGCTCTGCTGACTCTCTAGGCATCTGTAGAGGAAAATGCCAGCAGATCTGCTTGGCCTGCTCCTGCAGAAGCTCTCTCTTCTCCACTGTGCATATTGAACCTCCACCTGTGCTCTTTGTAGCTATCCTCTGCTAAGATTTTCATGAAACATACTGAGAAACAACTGATCAATTCTCACTATCTGGAAATATACTGGTATTCAACAAAGACTTTCTTCTACCGTTTTCACTTTGTCCTCATCTAACTTATTCCTCTGTAATCAGTTCAATTTGAAGGAATATTTTGAATATTGCCTTTAGGCTCTTTCAGGGCAGATACAGTAATGCTTTACTGTGTAGTATAGTCCTTCCTAAGGCCTCATGTTATGTTCTTAGCCTGTATGTGTTGACAAGGAATTGTTCTATGGGGAGTTCTCATGTAGGCAACTCATCTACATAAGAAAGCTCATCAGATATCAGGTTACAAAATGAAAATCTAAGTTATTGTGAAAGATATTAATTTGGAGGTGTTAAAAAATGTGTTTTGCCTGACATCAAAATTGTTTTCTGTTTTGCATTTAAAGCTATCTAATTCATTATGACCAGAAAGTTCTAACCAGAAAAAAGGACTTCCTCACAAAAGTTGTAATTTTTAATAAATGTGTCCAATTTCTCGTGCAAATACATGCAGTAAATAACAATTAATATGAATTTAGAGAAAAATATGGGGGAAAAAATGAAGGATGATATTTAAGTAATTGAATCACTTTTTCCATAATGTTTCTAATGTTCCCTAATGTTTTTCAAAAGGCTTGTCCTTCTTTTTCCTTTCTTTTCTTTTTCTGTAATTACTGGTTGTAGAAAGCTAAAAGGAGTGTGATACTGAAAATCTTGTTCCTGCATATTTACCATTCTGTGACTGAAAATGTTAACAACATTTGGTATGCATGAGCATGAAAACCTATTTCATGAATTTTCTCTTTTTTTTTCTGTATCTCAGGCACTCCACCCAGTTGTAACTGTATGTTGAAAATGATGAGTAAGATCTAAATTTATGGGAACATGTTCTCTGTTAAAACCTGATGTAATTCAGAGATGTCAATGACAAGCTGGCTTGAAATTGGACCTTCCCTACTTGTCTATTGAACTATTTCATATTTCCTAATGCAGAAAGATTACAAAATAGACAATCTCAACACAAGTCTGAATCATTTCTGTAAGACAAATGATGTCTTCAAAACCCTTGGTAAAAACTACCAAATCCCACTGAAGATTTTCAACAGCCTGTGTGGTCAGTGAGTAGGTCAGCAAGTGTTAGACTTGACATCCTTTGCCAGCAGTCACAAACAAAGCAGCCAGCAGAGGCACCATTTTCTAAAACTTCACTTTCATCTATATAAAGCAGTTATCCATTTTCATAAATCAGGAGTGTTCCAGAGGAAATAATGGTGCTCTTCTTCAGATTGCCCCATGTGGCAGATCATAACTTTCCGTTTCAGAGGAAATAGCTGAAAAAAAACTTTCCAAGTTTTGAGGATCATGATTGAGATTTTTGCTTCTCTGCTTCTGTCTGTGTCCTTTTCCATAAACATGGCAATGCGGTTAAGATGAAAAGCCTCTCAGTTCATTCTTTTAAGCATTTTGCATTTTTTGATTCTGCAATGATGTTAAATAAATTAAACTGATGATGGCTTCAAATGAAAAAGAGTGTTCTGCTTCCTGTAATGCAGAAAGGAATTACACCGGGATTTCTCTTAGCTGGTGAACAGAGTACTAACATACAAATGCTTTCTCCTTTAGGTGCCTTACGTTCTCCCTTAGGTTTCTGTCAACAGAATACATGTACAGGGGAAATTCTTCAATAAATATAAAAGCCCATGGTTCTCTGATTTAATTCATGCATTGTTCTTTCTGCCTCACTAGCTGTTGCAGTTTGATTTCTCATTGTTTTAGGTAGATGTCAGTATCACTTTTCCTGTTTAAAATGGACATACCCATAAAACGATGAGCTCCAGAAACATGTTCAACTAACTTCACCACAGCATGACCATTTCCCCTTTACAATTAATAACGAAAGAGTTTATTTTCCAGTCCCTGAATGTTTACTCCATAATTCTTGTACATTAAGAAATTCAAAACCAGAGATTTTATTGCAGAGGAATTTATGTTTCTATAAAGCAGTGATTCTGAGAGCATTGAAAATAATAACTGGTTGGCCTTCACAACAGCTCTCTAATGATGTGTACATGGCAGTGATAAGAAGAACTATGGAGAGAGGTGTTATATATACAACACTGCAGGGAATACTAATATTATGTTATGTTATGTTATGTTATATTATATTATATTATTATATTATATTATATTATATTATATTATTATTATTAATATGCTGCAGGAGAATAAATCTATAAAAAGACAATTTCATCTAACCACAGCCTCATTGCCACCTGAAATGCCTGAATCCAACATCTGCTTCATACACAACCCCATTGCTGGTGGACCACTAGTCCATAAAGTCCCCTGTGTGCCTAAATCTCTGCTGCAATGAACTACTCCAATTTATGCAGCACTGAGCAACTAAGCACCAGGTATCACATAAAAGCCTTTGGCTCCTCAAACCAGGCGTCCTCCTCTAATCTTGCCTCTGTTGTCTGACCCATGTCAACAACTGGTCCTCATCCTAACAAAGGCACGGTCATAAAATATATGGGTCATAAAGGGAGGATCCTCCAGGGAGATCTGCTGCTATCTGCAGAAACCCCTGGAGTAGTAAGTCTGGGCCAGCATGTCATTCCTGTCCCCTCAAGGACAGTTCAATGTGCTTCAAGAAGGCCATAAATAACATCCACATGAATATTCCCTGAGGTTAGTATCTCCAAAAATATTAACTGTTAACACTCAAAGGTAAAGCCTTCTTCCCTAAAGGAGAAAAGAAGCTTATACACACACACTGAATCTTTCTACTCTAATTTATTTTCATTATGAACCTCATCTGAAGACTGACATTTTTCAAAGAAACATCAGAAAATGCCATCGTGAAAATCTGATTTTTCAAGATGACACAGCTGTTTTCTGGTAGGAATTGTTTTCTGTTTTATAGCCATACCTATGAGTTGGAATTTGCATCATGAAAATAAAAATCTGCTGTGCCAATTGTAATAATACCAAATTAAAAAAAAAAAAAAAAAAAAAAAAAAAAAAAAGGAAAATCTACTTGATCACAATAGCACATCATAAGAAAATGGATGGTTGCAATACAATATTCTGTTGATGCAATCGGTAAGTTCCAGTAAGTTTTCCATTTACAAGTGACTACCTCTTCTTTAACTATGAAACACAACTTGTTATTGAACATCTAATAGCCATGCTAACTCAGGCACATCATATTTCTCTGAAAACAAGAGAACAAAAAATAATTAAATATTATACCTGCAACAGCTTTCTTCGTAATAGCACTGAAGTGAGTGATATTATTATCTCCAAATCTATGCCTCCCTCTATTAATTCCCAGGGAAATTTCAGAAGCTGTACATAAAGAATGGAAAAAATGTGAAATCAAATGGAAGCGTGAGATTCAAGTTTAGTTGAGAGCCATATCTCATACATTTTAATTATTGCTATTGCATTTTTAATTGAATTGAACCTGTTTCTTATGGAAATGTTGGTACTACGTCATCATTCAACCTTCATTTATCTTCTGATCTGACAGCATCAGGTGCATTTGTGTTGATGGCTTAATTGTTTCTTACCCTGAGCATGCTGAAGTGGGGAAAGATTACAGGATGCCATTCTAGGTTATTTTAACTACAAACAACTTGCAACATTTTGTGACTAGGAAACAGTACATTCAGGATAAAAATGAAAACTGAAAGTAGAAGTAAATAATATTTGAAGTCAAACTAGTTCTTGTTTAATCAGAATAGGTTATTGTTTTGCTTTTTATGTTTTCCTATTATTCCTTCATTCCTTCCACAATGACAAACAAATCGAAACAGTGAAAGAAGAGATATAAAGAGGAAAAGACGTCAGCAGATATGAAAGGAAAAAAAAGTTCTTAAGAAAATCTATGGAATGACAATCTTATTTGTTCTTTTTAAAGACTGTTCAGTAATGAAGGTTTAAAATGTTGTTTTTCTGCACACATTAGATTTGTTTCCTACAAAACACTCTCATTGTATTGGGCCATCAAATAGATTTAAGGCTAAAAGAAGAGTACTATCTGTACCTATGCAGAGGCAGTGTGTTGAGCTCTCTGTTGGCTAAGCCAAGTTATTTTCTATAGTCTGAGGTAAAACTATACAAAACTATCAAGTTGTTTCTTTTTTTTTTTTTTTTGCTAGCAGGCTTTTGTATTTTTTTTCCTTATTTGTTGTTTGGACATTAATACTGCTGATGTGAGCCGTATGATACTAACCTATCAGATAAATGACGTCTTAGAGCTATTTTGTCCTCTTTCTGTGCCAAAACAATTAACTGCACAAGTTATTGGGCAATGAAGCAGTCTTCAATGAAGTAGGCCACAATTTTCTTCAGAATAGACAGAGAGAAAACTAGCAATTTGCATAATATATAACTAAAATTCCTAGCTGTGTTTAGAAAGTGGAGCTGTGTTATCAAGAAAGTGAGTTAAGTCCAGGTCTCCAAGATACTTTACCTGTACACCTGTGTTAGATGCTAGCTAGGATTTTAGTATTTTTATAGTGTTTAGTATTCTATAGTCTGCCTAGAATGAGCTATGCGAGCTAATCTCACAAAGAGGTTTGCATTTGTTGTAATGAGAAGGGAAATTACAATGGAGGATTTTTTTTGTTGTTCTTTAGTCTAATTAAAAATACTTGCAGCATTGTAGCACCACCTGCAGGAGGCCTCTAATTTTACTAGGGTATGTATTGTACAGGGCCTAGGGCAAGCAAGTGTGAGGACATTATAACCCAACACATTAGATCAATCAAAGATCTAATGAAGAGATTTTTAAAAATGGCGGGGAAATGACATTAACCCCGCTGCACACATGACAAAATCATGCAAGATGTATGCTGTTTCAGACAGACAATTTTTAGCTCTTGATTTTTACTTGCTTTCTTTTGACAAATTTGATGCAAAAAATTGCTTTTAAAAAGAGTTTTTCATTCCATTGGGTAATGTGTAGACTGGAATACCACAAATTGTCAGGCTGACATAGGTGGAAAGATTAGAGGCATGTTTTATACATGAGATGCACACACTGCCAACAAATGGGGTTCTGGATCCTGGCTCTTCTGATATCACAAAGTGGGCAGAATGGGCAGCTGCCCTAGAAAGGCAGTAGGGGACATCCCATGTATAGAGGAGCTGTGTGAGGAGGCATGGGTCACCAGTTTAGATCACTCTGGGGATATTCCTCCCCACATGGGGACTGCTGGACCATCTGCAGCCATGATTTTGTGCACGCATCATGGCAAGTGTGAGGGGCTCCAGAGACTGAGCAGGGTCCAGACGTGTAATTGAAATTCATGGGTTTCATAGAACAACATAGGGTTGTTTTGTTGTTGGAGTTTTAATCATGTACAGTAGTGTAACTCTGATACATTTAAGAATCCAGAAACCTGAGCATATAATCTGGTAGCCCTCCATCTCATCCCTCAATGTTAAGGCTGCTGGTAATTTGGCCATAACAGCCTAGACACCATTACCAGGGGCAGTCTAGGGTCACGGTTGAGCACTGGGGACAAATAATGCATTTCCATTGACTTTGCTGTCAGTCTGTAGTACTGAGCCACAGTGATGGGGTCAGGGCAGTCTGGGACTTCCACCAGCCATGTCCAGAAGGATCCAGTATGAAGGGACTGAGACTCCGGAGGAAGGCATTGCTCCTTCTCCTGGGTGTAGGTAGAGAAAATCACAAACACAAAACTACAAGATCAGCAATTTTCTGCATAGCAAATGAAGCAGTGTCCAAGCTTCCAAGAATGGGCAGTCTCTACTTTAGGCAAGATATCAGCAAGAGCAACAGACCATGGAAAACTAGTGAGAAAAGAGAAGAACGAGGACACATAATTTGCAATTGCTGGTTATTTTGCACATATTTCTGGGGTATTTCATGCATGTGTGACTGCAGATATAAAACCACATGTAAGCAAAGCAGCTTTGCTGCTCAGCTCTATCATACTGTAAAATCTTCAGTCTGCTGCTAACTCGGAAGTTTTTTGCTGTATCTTTCCTTTGCTCAGAGCAGGGAACATGCAGGAGACAGGAATCAGCAAAGGAAGGAGCAAAGATAAAATTACGCTAGGCAGAAAGCAAAGGCTCTGTGAGAATGCTGTGTGTGAGTAAGGGATGAGAGCCTGTTTCCTTCTCCGCAGCCCCTCGCCTCCCCAGGCTATGCTGCTTCTCCCAAAGTCAGATTGTCTTCCATCATCTCTGTGCTGAGAACTCGAAGAAAGGTTTCAAGGAGACAAAAATGCATCTGTCTGGACAAAGATTGTCAGAGCATTATCCCACGAGACCTTGCCTCAGCTCTGAGAATATGTCTCTAATAGCTGTTGCCTTTGTGGATTTGCTTTCTGTTTGAGCTGATTTTTAAACCAGTCACTCATGGCAGTAATGCTAAGAAAGACATGGGCACGTATGGTTGGTAAAGGAATTTTGCTTTTCAAATAGATGCTTGATTTTGTGATGAATGCAATGAAGCTCTGTTCCCTGGCAGCAAACTGTCTGGATGGTATTCTTTTCATTTGCTTTAAAGGAAAAAAAATGGGGTTAAAAATGTAGCTCTATTTTTGAAAGTGCATCTCTTTTTTTCACACTATGCCTCATTCCCTCTTTTGCATGTTTTTCCTATTCTATGCACCTTCACTCTCCTGCTCTTCCTCTCTCTTCCCGTGTGCACACATATGTGGATATATATGTCAGTGTGTGTATGCATATGCCTTGTTTTGCCTTTTTTTCCTCCTGGAGAGTCAAGCTCCAGTAAATTACTGTATAGTCCTGTCTTGCAGCAGCTCGCCTGTTCCCTCCCCTAGGCAATCTGGTGCCAACTGGATTATATCAGAGCAGTTGCTTTCCCCACAAGAACAGGAGAAGGTGCAGGAGATTAAAGTAAAGATCAGCCAACCCTGTAGCACAGCAAATTAGCTCAGGCCATTAAGCATAATGGCCTTCTAGAGGCCATGGAGGTCAGCTATTAGTTCAAAATAATGACCTTCAACCCAGGCAGGAGGAAGTACAGAGGCAGATGCCTGTCATTTTCCCAACTCAATATTTTAAAGAACTATCTCACGCCACATTTTGTACAGCTGAAGTGTTTAACACATTTAATAGAATTGATTCCCCCCTTCCCCTTTTGAGCTGGCAGAGGAGTTTGAAGTTAACCATGAGGAGGTTGCAAAAATATCCAGGCGGAGTGATTCCAATTAACGACATGGAAACATAGTTTGCTTAATTTTGAACCCACTTAAACATCAAAGGTTCAAAAGTTCACTGCAAATGTTCCTGGATTACAATATTTCAGAGAGGAAGAGAAAGGGGAAAAAAATATTTCAAAAGCCGTACAGTATATACTGCATATCATATGAAATATGAACTAGTTGGGGAAAATGTTGAAAGCACTGGACTGGGACTCAGGGGATGTAGATTAAATTCCTTGTCTCTGCTGCAAACTTCCTGTGTGGCCTGGAGCAAACTGCAGCACTTGGTCTGTGTTTTAGTTTCAGACACGTGTGTGGGGTGCAGCTAATGAGCCCTTTCTCCTGCCCTTTGTCTCCTTACTCTTCTTGGAGATGCTCTCTAGAGAAAGGTCTGCAGAGATTCTCCAGCTGAGTATATATACAGAAGTGAATGCACAATACAGGCTTCACCTCAACTCTGAATACTGATGAAGAAGGACTAAAAGAATCAATAATTAAAAACAGTAGATTGGCTTTCAGGAAATTCTTGGCTCTGTCACAAATTTCCTGTGTGACCTTCACTGGGTCATTTACTCTCTCTCTGATTCCACTCCACAGCCATAAAAGTAGTTCTCAGTAACGCAGTGATTCACATTTTTAGGGCACGTGGAAGCTTCAATGGGAGGCCCAAAACGCAGCAAGGTTTCTTTTGTGAAGAGAAACTAGAGAACTTAATCTCATATCAAGGTATGTCTCCTATTAGGATGCTGTCTTCTCTTATGTAACTTGAGATAGGACTAGAGGAAATGGTCTCAAGTTGCACTGGGGAGATTCAAATTGGATTTTAGGAAACACTTCTCTGAAACAGTGGTGAGGTGCTGGCACGGACTGCCCAGGAAGGAGGTAGAGTCACTGTCCCTGGAGGTGTTTAAGAGAAGGGTAGATGTAGTACTTAGGGTCATGGTTTAGTGGGCAATATTGATGGTAGGTGGACAGATGAACTATATGGTTTTAAAGGTTTTTTCCAGCTTTAATGATTCTGTGTTTCTAAGAGGCTATCTTGAAACTCTGAACATAAACAGTGTTGGGCCTGGTGAGGGAGGGGAAGGAACAGCAAGCCACAGACACATTACTCTATATATGGTCTCCATATGTGTCAGCCCTGAATTTGAAGAATGTTCTTCCACTTAAAATGCGTGGCATACATTTTTGCTTAGTTTAGGGGGAAAAAAATGATTCTCAAGCATATTTGTTTGTTTAAACTGACGTGAAAAAAAATTAGAGGGGAGCGTTGTTTACAAACTCAACAAGTTTTGTGAACCCCAATAAGTAGAGGGGAAAGTTCACAAATCCTCAGACCCTGTTGCTTTCTGTCATGCCTTGCTCCAATGTGGAGAAATCTGCCTAAATTTATGACTATTTACAGCATGAAAGCTACACAGTGTTTGTGGAAGTATAAAAGCTGTTGTTGAGTAACATAAAAAGAATTAAATCACCAAACTATTTTCACAGAAGGTTAAAAGGTCTGATATAAATCTTCAAAGGGTAGGCGGAAACTCTGTCCTTAATCTGCCCTGTTGTGCTGAGGTACTGCAGGCAATTCATATGGCACATAACATTACCCGCTGCTGAGAGACTTATATAAAGCCTATAGGCACAACAGAACTAGTAAGGGTGAAACTATATCATTAGGCTAATAGTAGATTTTCTGCTTTCATGAGTAGACCTCAAACTCTAAATCTTTTTATATAAAACTAATATATATATATATTTTAATATGTGAATGTAATTTTGAGCTCCTCACTTCTTTTGGAGGTTTTGTAAAAAAGTATGTGCAAGGGGAAGGCTCTTGTGTGCAATGGTCCCTCCAGTCTCAGTGATACTCATTAAGGCAGCCTTCTGCTGGTGGGCTGAACTTCACCCCATGTGCTGTCACCAGGCATCACTCTCTGGTGTGATTGCGGCAGCTGCTCAGTAATGGATCCAAGTTGTGAAATGCCTGATAACACTTCTGAGGGAGCTTCAGTGGCACTTGGTCTTTAAAATTCTTCTTGGGGTGATATTTTCTCTTAAATACTACAATAGGGCACTGCAGAAAATGAGCTCACCTCTTACAAAATTAAAACTAGAGCTTTTGAAATGTTTTTAAGCTATGCAAGTGTGAAAGCACCTAGAAGTTCATTTGTATCCCGCATACCTTTTTAGGATGGCATTTTGAGTTTAACAATGATTAAAGATGAAAGATTTCTTATTAATTTACATAAGTCAAATGCTGATAAGTGAAAAACTAAATTAAAAAAATCATTAAAGAAAACATAATTTCCAGGCCTACAGTGATGCCAGCCTTTTCTTGCCTGGATTGTATTTTATTCTAAAATTAAAATATAAACCTCTGAAAAGAGGGTTTACAGTGGAAACACTGACAAACTCTGAACTGGAGCATGCTACTGGTGCCTTTATAAACATACCAGGCATGATGGTTTGGAGCCAAAAAAGTACTTCTTAAAAAATGTATTAAAAATTAATTTATTCCTTACGCATGTCTAAGTTAAAAATTCTTGGCATGAGCTTTATTAATTCCCTTGGGGCTCCTCTCTATTCATTGCAGACAACAAAAATGTACTCTGCATCAGACATACTGGAATAGCTCAGCATTCAATGGATGAATATTATGCTTTGCTGGTAGATATCAGCACCTTACCCCAACCTCTGTACACAAAAGCGTACCCAGAATACAGCTACAAAGCAGCTAGTCTTAAGGAAATGGGATTTTGCCTCATCTTTTCATTCATAGCACATGCAGCCAGGCAGTGCACATCAGAGAGCTTGTGGCACCTGATGGTCCTCTGCCCAGCCCCACGTACACATGTAGAGATCCCCTGTGATATAACCCCAGGGATGCAGGGAGGAGCACCTAACACAAAATGATGGATGCGCTCTGCTCCAGCCACCACTCTCTATCTCAGGGACAGAGCAAGTCCAGCTTTGCAGCCCTTCTTTTCAAAACAGGGTCCCCTCCCACCAGCAGGGAGCAAGCAGGATTTGGCCGCTTCTTCAGCTGAATAAGAAAAGGGTAATTTGAAAATTGGATATGGTCTGCAAATGAAATCTGATGTGCAAACAGCTAAGAATTTGGGTGATGTGTGATACCCAGTCCCACATCTGGATCCAATTTTCACAAAGGATTCCTGTCATTTTCCAGAGCTGAAACAAAACTCCTATTCAGTAAGCCTCCAAATGGTGGACATTTGAAATCTGCAGCAGAATTTTGCAGCCTGGTTCTCCTTCAGATGGAAACACTTTCTTTTGTAATTCTTTATCTTCCAAACGCTGAGCGTGTTCTCAGCCTCAGCTGCACAAGACTGAAAATAAGCCTGGGGCAACACTGAGAAGCTGCAACATTTCTTTAAGAAGCGAGTATTAATGTATTTCCTGTTAGACATAGAAAATAGGATTAGAGGTGATATAATGACAAAGACCTCCTATGAAATGATGAATAAATGTCATTAATGCCCCCTAATGGGCAGACTGGTCTCCCACCTGCATGTGCATGTCAGGCTTGTATTAGATTGTCATACATAATTGATAGTGAAATAAGACCACTTTTCACTTAACAGGAAAAAAGCTCAAGCTGTAAATTGGCAGATTCATTTGCAAGCAGATTGATCAGATCAAAGATCAGGCAATTTACTCCAAATTGATTCAATTACATGAATTCTGGGATTGTGTCACAAATATTTTTATACATCAAGTAAAAAAATAAAAAATAAATACCCATTAGAAGAACATCTTTCCTTTTTCTGAAAGAAAAATGCATCTTTTTCTCCTTCCTACCAGTTCAGTTTGGGTGATGATGCTATATAAAATGTCTCTGTTAATAGTAGTGTGTCTCAAAATAGTGACGTTTACTAGATAGTGACATTTTTTGGGGAACAGAATTTCGAGCAAATGGAAAGGAGAAGCCCATTCAGACCTGGCCAACCAAAGCACTTGAAATTCTGCATTCATTAAACTCCGAATTAGGACAGAGATGGGTGGGATGACCGTGTGGATGTATTTTATCTCTAGATCTTAGGTAATAGGCTGCAGCAGTTGGTGTGGGGGGTGTGGAGGTTTAAGGGAGTGTAACTTCACTGTGATTTTAAACAATATACGGACTGCAAGTATTTCCCATGGGCCTCCCCTGGAGTGCACATAGCAGCCAAGCTTTCCCCATTCCCCAAGCTTTTAAAAAATGCTGGAGATGAATCATTTCAGCAGGCAGCTTCAAAAGCCATGGGTCCAGATTAGAGGTTAGACACTGAGTCTTCTGCAGCTCCTCCTTCACCATAGGAAGGGTGCAGTCCTCCCATCCACAAAAAGTGTCCTTTTCTTTCTAGGACTGTCAAAATGAAGCTATGACAAATCACACAACAATCACACATCAATGTGCAGGATTGTGTTTTTGAAATAGCATAAACTTGTTGTAGAACAAGCTGCAAAACAGCAAAATTAGAGGCTTAGAGGCAAATTTAGGCTGCACAAGACCCTGGAGATCCCTGGCCCAGCCCTGCTGCAGCAGGCTCAGCACTGAGATAGGATCAGGCTGCTCACAGCCATCCCTTGCAGGGATGGAAAACTGCCAAAGATAGAGCCAGCACAGCCGCTCCCACTGTCCCTATGGGGAAAAGCCTTCTTTTGTCTGGCACAAAACTCTCCTGCTTCAGCACTGCAAAGAGCCTGCATCCGTCTTCATGCTCATCTTCCCCAGGCAGGGCCAGCCCCCATCTCTCAGCATCTCTTTGCAGGGCCATTGCTCCCATTTCTCCCCAGCTCGTATGGAGATGGGCCCATGCCTGGACACTGGATCCAGAAATAGCCCCACCAGTGCAGGCCTCAGCTCCATCCCCAGGGATGCGCCTTGGTCCAGCCACCCCCAGTCCACATCCTTGCAGGGTTGTCCACATAGATGTTTCAGGAGACTGTTCGACTTCTCCTTGAATGTCACAAGATTTCTGCTGGTTCACCCCTCCAGCCCATCTGGATGCTGAGGTGGTGAGCCATGCTGTTGTTGCTCCTGAAATAATTCTACTAATGTTGTATACACAATTTGGAAGACTTTTGGTTCATTTTTGACAGGATCTCCAGGGTCAGACAAATTTCTGAAGTGAAGTTGCAAAGCATTGGCTGAGAGGTAGGCCAGTAAATTTCCCACAGAAATTCATTTGCTGTGTTTTTGATTTATATCGTTATTTTGTAAGTGGCACATTTTAGAGCTTAAAAAATAAACAAGTTAAGCAATGTAGCCCAGTACATACTTAGAAGAAAAATTAAATGAATACTGAGAACCTGCATACTTAATTTCTGTGGCACGACCTCAATTTTGGGTTGACCTGGAGTTTTTCAAAAGAAAATAGAAATACACAGCAATGATTCTTTTCCTAATGAAAATATATTGTTTTCCAGTAATGAGGTCCAGAATGGAATTTCTAGTCTGAACCAGAACAAAGGAGCTGTACCTCAGAATAATCCCTGGCTAAGGCCCACTCTGGGAGCAGGAGAGTCTCAAGTCCTGATTTGCTCTGCTCACAAGGACCTCATGCCTCCCCTTGGCTCCCTAAAGGATTGCTCTACTCAGTTTCCAAAACAGTTTTTTGGAACACTTTGATTTTATTTCAACACAGAATGAAAATAAGTTTCAAAACCTCAACAATTTTTGTTAAACTGAATTTTCCCAGTCAAAACTACCATGCGTTATTACTGTTACAAATCCCCCAAGCAATCACAGAATAATCAGAAAGGAGCACTGCATCCAGAAAAATCCCAAATCAAAACCAAAGTGTAGAATGAAGAGATACAGCGCATCAGGAGGTCAGTGTTTGTGTGGCCAACCCATGCTGGCATTATATTGCAGGGACAGAGATGATGGTTACAGCTTAAGGCTCCACGGGGGTAATCCAACCTGGTCTGTCTGGGGGGAAACAGATCTGAGTTGTGCAACCTCCCACATGCTGTTCCCCACACAGGCAATTGCTGCTTGTGCACACAGCCATCTGTCTCCACATCCCCTTCTCAGCCTTGGCAGCCACCTCCTTCTCTGAATTTCCCCACCATAAACATAGTAGCCCTCAAACATCCCTGTGGCAGTAGCTGCTGTTGCCAATGCTACCCTTCTGCTTGCTTACCAGGAGGATTTTGAGGACAGGTAAGCAAGAAAAATGGAAAGGAAGCAAATTCAAACATACACATTTCAGCCTTTCTTGCCTCAGCTTGTCACAAACCAGAGAGGAGACAAGCTAGTTCCCTGCCATTATTTTCCATGCTTCATTTTCTAGAGCTCACTACGTATGTCTCACAGCCTGTGTTTGACCTGCAAGCAATTAGAATGATCACAAGAATCAGAGTCCTAGAATCATCAAAATTGAAAAGACCTCCAAGATCATCCAGTCCAACTATGCACCTATCATCGTTTCCCACTGAACTATGTCTCTCAGTACGATGTCCAAATGTTTCTTGAATACCTTCAGGGTCAATGACTCCACCACTTCCCTGGGCAGCCCATTCCATCTTTCAGAGAGGCCCATTCACTCTAATCCTGTCTCTAAGTTGCAAGGGAGAAGAAGACGACCCACACCTCACCACAACCTCCCTTCAGTTAATTGTAGAAAGTGGTAAGATCTTCCCTGAGCCTTGTCTTTTCCAGACTAAACAATCCCAGCTCTTTCATCCACTCCTCAGAAGGCTTGTGCTGTAGATTCATCAGCTGCTTCAGGACTCAATGTCTTGTAGTCAGGAGCCCAAAATTGAACACGGTATTCAGTGTGTAACCTCACCAGAGATGAGTACAGGGAGATGATCACTTCCCTGCTCCTGCTGACAACACTACTTCTTATACAAGCCAGGATGCCATTGGCTTTCTTGGTCACCTGGACACACCGCTGGCTCATATTCAGCTGAGCATCGACCAATACTCCCAGGTCTGTTTCCTCTACACAGTTTTTCAGCCACTCTGTATCAAGCCTGTAGCATTGTCTGGGATTGTTGTGGTCACAGTGCAGGACCCAGCATTCACCCTTGTTGAACTTCATCCCATCGGCCTCAGCCCAGTGATCCAGCCTATACAGATCTCTCTGTAGGGCTTCCCTACCTCCAGGCAGATCCCTTTCCTCCAGGCTTCCTCCCAACTCAGTGTTATCTGCAAACTTAGAGAGGGTGCACTCCATGGTTACACATCCAGGTTACCAATAAAGAGGGTGCACATCCCGGTTACCAATAAAGATACAGTACAGACTGGGACAGTCCCCAGTACTGACCCCTGGGGGAGCGCCACTCACCATCGATCACTGTGGGAATACAAGAAAAACTGTCCAGATCAGCAGCTGTGGAGCATGAGAACCAAGGACACCTCTAGAAGAAGAAAGAATGTCTCATGGCTTTGACTGGATAAGCATCTGCATGATTGGTTGAAGAGTGTTTTGTAGAATGCTCTGTTGACATGAAAGGGAAAGCTAGAAAAAGAAAACTTGTGAAGGTATATAAGCAATGTGAGAACTTGTAATAAATGATTTGGATCATTCACATCTGAGTTCGTGCATCAGACGCTGCAGCTTACCAGCTAGATTTGACTCCATTCACCATACTCTCTGGGCCTAGCCATCCAGCCAGTCCTTTACCCAGCAAAGAGTGTATCTGTCCAAGCCATGGGCTGCCAGCTTCTCCAGGAGAATACAGTGGGAAGCAGTGTCAAAAGCTTTGCTGAAGTCTAGGTAGACTACATCCTCCAGGCTGGTCACCTGATCATAGAAGATCAGGTTGGTCAAGCCTTTCGGCTGCTTATGAGGATGGATAGTGATAGGACAATGGGGAATGGTTTTAAACTGAGACAGGGGAGGCTTAGGTTAGATATTAGGAGGAATTTTTTCACACAGAGGGTGGTGATGCAGTGGAACAGGTTACCCAAGGAGGTTGTGGATGCCCCATCCCTGGAGGCATTCAAGGCCAGGCTGGATGTGGCTCTGGGCAGCCTGGTCTGGTGGTTGGTGGCCCTGCACATAGCAGGGGGGTTGAAACTAGATGATCATTGTGATTCTTTTCAACCCAGGCCATTTTATGATTCTATGATTCTATGATAAACCCATGCTAGCTGGGGCTGACCTTCTGGTTGTCCTGCACATGCCATGTGATCTCCCACAGTGGTACTGCATATGATAATAAAGACATTTTGTAGTCATATTTCTCCTGAATTTTAAATATAGATGAGGGACTCTCAGGCTTAGCATGTTTGTTTATTAGTGATACATGTGAGGGTGAGAGTAAGAGCTCTGGGTCCACACACATATCAAAGTGTTTGGCTGTCAGAGCAGCTATCATCACTTTATTGCAGCTTGAGCACAGCTCCTCATTCTGGTTCATGAACCACAGTTTAGATCCTGGGGCCGCTGGGCTGGACTCCAATCATTGTGTGATATTTAATCCACTTTTGACTTAATTCTTCATCTGTAATACAGGGGAAATGCATACATTCCTATGTTTTCCAGGATAAACACATTGCAAGATTGTGAAGGTTCTGGATGGGGACCAGAAACAGGAAGAATAAATGTTTCTCTTTTCCTATTAAAGTGGGTGGAATTTTTATGGGAAGGGAGGAAAAACCTTTACATTCTGTAGCAGAACAATAATTTCAACTCAGAAAAACCTAAAAGTCTCTGGCAGGAAGCTGTACTTTTTGTCAGAGGTCTCAGGCACTTCTATATTACAACACATACCTATTATGCATTTTTTCGTTAGGGCAATCTCTCAGAAAAAAAACAAAGATTAGCTCTTGGATAAATGCTCTGTCCAAACACCAGACAACGAAGAGGGGATTCCTTGTGTCTTGATCCCTGTCAGAAAACACCAGCTCTGTGAAAAAGAAAGCATGGCTGGCTAAAAGAGCAGTTTCACAGCTCGTTGATCTTTCTGATTCTTTGTGGACAAAGGGCATTTCTGTCTCTGCAACTCCTCTCTCCCTATAGACTTCTTCTCTGCTCTGTGACAAGGTTCTTTCTCTAAACAGATGTCCAGGAACACACAGGTCAGCACTTCCTAACCTCTTGTTCTCTGAGATAAGGGTAAAAAGAATAAAAACAATAACCAATCCAAAGTTGCACTTAATTTATAGAACCATAAGCAATATCCTTCTAGGCTTGCCTAGCAGCTCCAGCATTCTTTTACTTCGTGAAAGACAGCTCAGGAAAACAAGCTGTTTGAGGAAGAGATCTCTATAGATGTATTACTTCCTAGAAATCCTGCATGGCTGTTAGTCTAACTCATCTTTACATCCCCAGATATTAAATGGGGCCAACCACATAAGTTCCAGTGCCACCAGCAAAGTGGGGATGTAAGGAGGGCATGCACCTCATCTGTCTCCCGCAGCCCCTGCGGCTGGCATGAGTTCTCCCCATTGTTAGGGCACCAGACTTTCTTCAGGATTTTCTCAGCAGGCCTCCACAGACCACATGTGCTTGGCCCAGCATGTGATAAGGTTGCCAGAAATGTAAACACATCCTCCGCACAGTGCTTTAATAATTTGCAAAGAAAGAAAGAATTAATACAAAAACTCCTGGTCTTACAGTTTTATTCTGGGGAACAAAATTGGTGTTTCTCTCATGCAGATTTTCTGTGAAGACAACCATACTGAGTATCCTAAGTTGTGCTTACTAAAGGATTCGGCTAGCAGTTAATTGCATCTATTTTTCCTCAAAATCAGGAAAGTAAAAGTTGTTTTGTTTAGCAGCCTATTCTTCTCTTTAAGAGAAGACTCCCTCCTAACCCTGTTCACTGCCCCTCTACGAGTTTGCTTGCTATTCCTGAGGATCAGACAACTCAAAGCATCCCAGTACTTGGATGTGAAGAATCATGCCATTCTATATATTACACCTCTTATCTCAGAAGGGGGTCGATAATTCAATTTTCCTTAATTTGGAAAATATTTAAATAATTATGTTATTACTCTTATTTGCCCAATTATTAATGTTGTCCAACACTCCTGTATAATGGTGTGCTTGTATTTGCTCCTTTGTCTGCCAGATTTCCATATTTTCATGCAGAGTAGCTTTACTTTAGCTGATAATACTTGCAAGTGATTTTTTAAAATCAGCCCAAATCACATTACTGAGAACAAAGCTGAGAATAAAGTATGTCACTTAACATATTAATACGTTATTTTCCAGTACCATTGGAGTATGTGGTATAATTCTGTCTGAGAGCAGGGTCAGGAATTTGGCAAGATAACCTTACTATTAATGCATGGCTTTTACCCTTAAAGGAAAATTATCAATTTCTGTTACAGGTTCATTAAAAAACATGCAATTATTCTGTATAAAGAATATTCATGCAGAATTAACATCTTAGAGCTTGATTTACCAGCTTTATTAGAAATGTTTTCAGTGTAAGGGATTTTTAGGGTACAATTTATATACGCTTTTTTATTGAAGCACTTAAAATCTTATTTTCCAAATCACATTTTGCACCCTACTGAAGAGGTTCTTTAGCATATTAAAATTCACAGACATATGCACACACACACACACACACACAAAAATGCTCTAAATACACCATTGATTAACAGTAAACTTTTAAATGAAAAGTCTATAGACTGAAGCAGCACAAATAATTATAAAATCAACATGAGGAGATTTTTTAATGTAGCTTATAAAGCAGGAACAGTGGCACTGTGTGTTGTTTCCTGTATTGAAAGCAGCTATTATTTGCCACTTCTACACTTCTGCAGCTTGAATGAGGCATTAAAAATAGTGTGTCTCATTTGCCAGGCTCTGAAGCTGCCCAGCTGGAAGAGCAGAGAAAGGAAGTGTTGAGGGCATTCATGAGCAATACATGCCAGATTCTGCTATCAGTCCTACTGGTGTAAGCCTGGAGTAAATCTTTTTGCTGATGTTATGGTTGTTTCAGAAAAGTATAAAGCAATACCATTTGACCCACTGTATAATAAAAAGTCACACAAAGCCAAATCACTGCTCAGGTTGTATATAATCAAGTTTTAGGGAACAGTATTTGTAAGAGAAGCGCTACTCCTCATAGTTTCCCCTTCTTTCACCTCACCTTTCTGGTGACTCCATGCTATGTCCATATCATATGGTCCCACTCTGGAACCAAATACTCTGGTGCTCTCAATCTGATGGAAGCCAACTAAAAGCAGAAAAGTGGACTTATATTGCAGCAATTTTCTTTTGGTACTAGGACTCAACTGTATGTGCAATGAAGCTAATAAAATCAGAGGGGAGTTTCTGTGATATTCATCACACTATAATGTTTTGTTTCAGTATGAAACAGCTGTAGAAGGATTATAAAAATGTGATTTGCCAAAAATATTTTAAATATTTGAAAAAGGATTTGGTGGCATTTTCCTCATAAAAATAACTGATTCCTTCAGTGTTGACTAATGTGATGTACATAAGTAGTTTTGGCAGCTATACAGAATGAGGTGTTTCAGCTGTTGTTCATATAGGCGGACAATTCTAGAGATGTACAGATGTGATGCACATTAAAAATGTAGCTGTGCAAGCTTTTGTAGCATTCATGATTCATAGATGTTTTAAGAGGTGAAGAGCAAAACCTTGACATTCATCTGGCATTGTATTGTTTTCACTGGGGTAGAACTGTATTCATAAAGTCAGGAGCAAAACCTCAGAATCAGTCCCATGCTTAACACCACAGCTGGAAGTCCTGGGGAACCTGAGAAAGCTGCAGATACTGCCATGCTGTGGAAGCATGTGGTTCATGGAGTCACAGCTCCATGCTGGGCTGCTGCTTCACACCCCAATTTGGGATGTGCAGGGGCATCAAACCACAGTGAAGATATTGGCTGAACTTCTATACCTCCCATATCTCCACTGAGCAAAAGTGTACACTGTTTACACGATGGAGTCATTCAGACCTGTGGGTAAGGGGAATGTTTTCCTCAGAAGCAGTTTGTAGGAGCAGCCTGGATCAGATTTACTGTGCCAGCTGCAGGGCAAAGCAACTCCCTGCTGGATTGCTGCTGACATTTAAGGGATTTTGAGAAGTCTGCAGTAGGTCTGATCTGATTGCTTGAAGTCTGCAAGAAAAATGGACACAGTGAACCCCACACACATCACACTTCATGCAATAATGAATCCTCTGGGTCTGCCCATTGCTCTATCCATATACTGCAGAGCTGGACTTGTTGGATTCAGTGTACCTGAGATGGAAAACTCACCTGCTCATGTGCTGAGAGTCTGATCCATCCAGAACATAGGAAGATTTATAGCACAGATACAACTGTGCTATAAATTTTCAATTTTCTGTCTAGGATTTCAGGGAAAAAGTATAGGAGACCTAAATCAATTCAGCTTATATCTGGAGACACCATGACTGTGTCCATCTACCCCTTCCTTTTTGGTTCAGGGTAGTGTCTGCATGACTGTGTACTTGTGCTACATCCAGTGTTGCACCACGACAAAAGTAAAGTCCTTGTTAGAAATACCTCAAAGATAAAGAAAGGCATGGCCTACCAGAAACCTAGAAATAACTGATTTATGCTCTTTAATAATTAAAACCTTCCATCTCAGCACACAGACAAAAAAGGAGTGCCTTTCAGAGGTATCTTACAATATAGCTTAAAACACAGAAAATTAGATTTTTTTGAGAAGGTGGGGGAATCCCAGGGAATGTGTATCACAAGGAACTCATAGAACAGCCTGAGGAGAGAATCCCTAGGCAGTTGTTGCATTAGCTCATATTTTATTTTTATGATATAGAATCCTGAGGAGTGAATACAGTAATCCTGAATAGTAAATCCTGAATAGCTGGTTCAGAGTTTTATGGTACATTATTTTGAGAGAGAAGGGAAAGGTTGCACTGTGTAAATGAAACTGCTTGCACATGGAAAATGGCTCGCTTTGATTATTTACAGAAAAATGGCAGGAAAGAGAGAACTGAGATCAACATATGCACAGCCTTGTTCTGTAACCCACACAGTGTCTTTCCTCAAGTTGGGACAATAATTGACATGCATATTGGAACGCTTGCTACTGCAAAATATTCTGTGCTTCCAGCTCCCATGGGTACATGATTTCCACACTGAGGCTGAGCATCCTTGAGGCTGCACTTGGAACTGTGCAGCACTAATACTGCATCTTGCTCCAGGCATCACTTTAGAGATACGAAAGTCATATATTCCCTTTACTGTGTAAAGAATATCAGAGCAATAAAATTCTGCCCCAACCTATTGCAATTTTGCCTATATATGGGCTCAGGTGTTAATAGAATACTAGAGAAGATTGTCTTGAAGGTTTCATTCTGAAATGCCAAATTGAAGAAAAACCTATAAAAAGATAAACAAAAAGATTTAGATTACTTGCTTTGTAATGGGATAAATTAAAAAATTTCACATTTTGAGCACTGCATTTTTGCCCTTTGAATTGAACATCCTCCTAAGATGTGCAAATAAACAAACAGCTCTGCAATTTCAACATATAAACATACAGGCACAAGGAATTTGCATTTATCAGTATTCTGCTAGTAAAAATCAATTATCAATGTTTTGCTCATTTTTACACTCAACTACGAGTTTGAATTTTTAATTTATAGCTACATTTAATAGGGCAAGCTTTTTTACTTCCCTAGCCTTATTTCTCAGTGCAGACAGCTTCCACTGAGGGCACACAAATACCTTGTCTGTATTGCAAGCAAGTGGAGGGAAGCCACTATTTTAATGAAAATGAGGAAGTTCATAAGGCTGATGCTTGTAAGGCTTAGCAAGCAATTATACTTACTCTATAAATACTAGCTGCACACAGGCCTCCAGCTGACTGACACTAGCACAGCAAGAGTGCTGGGTCAAATGCAATTAGACTGGAAGTAATGTTGGAGTAAAACTCAAATCTTTTAACAGGACGAGAGGCTGACAGCAGAAACCCATTTTCTCCCACTCCACTGAGGTCATGGATGGTACAACAGAACACACAGCATTACACATCTTCATCGCTGAAAATCAGAACTGTATTTCTTATTTAACATCCAGCAACAGCTCATGTCCCAGTCTTTACACTCCTTTCAAACACTAATGCTCACACAAAGCTGTTAGTCAATTACAAGAATGCTTTTCATTTCTGTTCCCCTTTTTTTTCCAAGAACAAAAATCCTTATGACATTTTTTGTGAACCTCCAGTAAAACTGTGCCACAAAGCAAAGAAGAGGAAAATAAAATCCTTATTATTTTAACATCTCAGTGTTGGCTGTAAGCAACCAGTGCATTTTGAAATCGGTGGTTGTACTCTTGAATCCTTATCATTGAGAGGGGAGAAATAACATATACCTTGACAAATCCTCACAGGAACCCTCTGGATTAAAAACAGAGCTGTGTTTAAATGCACACTCTGAAGGAAAGATTTAACATGACTTGAAAGGATGGGATTTGCTTGCTGTTACTTAAGAAGTGAACAACAAAATATTTGAAATGGTCAACTGATATTTAGCTAATTTTTTTATTTATTTATTTTTTTTTAATGGATGCTTATTTTAAAGAGATAGTTCATTTGGGTTTATAACTATCTTAAATAGAATTACTCACTATTTTTATTCACATACTGCATTTCAGCAAAAATGTATCCTACTGATTACAGAGCCAGAACTATTTCTGACATGTAAAAATGTCAGAAATAGTTGGTTTTCATTCCCAGCATTTATTAGTTAGCATTTAGTTAAGCATAACTCCACTTCTTTTTTACATAGCTGTAAGGGTTCAGAATTTGATGCAATGCTGAACACTTGCAGAGTGTGTTGAAGGAACTTGCAGTCCTTTAATGAATTTGTACAAAGGAAAAATGAAAGATTGGTGAAAATTTGGCAGTGTTCAACAACAGCAGTTGGGCCTTAAGGGGATAATTAGAGCTGCTATTACTTTTTGCTATTAGCTTTAATATAGTAGAGGAAAATGCCTGTGAACATGAAATCATAGGCCCCTGGCATTCATACCAAACGCTGAGGTTTGTGCAATCATACTCTGGCAGCTTCCATGCTCAGACGTGTAAGCTTGGTGTTGTCAGTGGTATTTTCCAGTGACACTGTGAGAGCTATACATGCACAAAGTGAGCTTTTACCCACTTGGAAGTAGAAGAAATTTGTGTCCAGAATTCATGTTCTAATCTCTCCGATTTTAAAAACGTTTTGAATAGAGCAGAGTGGTGCTGCACAAAGAAGAAAACATTTCAGGCAGAAAAACTTCCTAGGCCATGGCAGTAAAATGGACAGAGAAGAGAGCCACTGGGAAGGAAGCCAGGAAACCAGAAACAAGACCACTGACACTTTGTTTCCTCTAAGGAAGTGGCAAATCCTTTGACCTCCAAAAGGCAAACACTGCCAAGAACTGCTCAGGGAGCTAAGAAACCTCAGCCTTCCATTTGGCTTGAAGCTGGCTAAGTGATTCAGGAGTTACTGGGAAGACACAAAGGTACACAATTACAGTATGATCATACAACCTCTGCTTGCTTTCAAAGCGAGGCTAAAAGATAGTCTGATTACTCCAATTAAGATAACAGAAAATCTCAGGAACTGATTATTAAGTGTTATTTATGGTCTGATTTCAAGATAGACTCCAGTTTCTTAAAATAAATAAATAAATAAATAAATAATTCAAATCCACATTTGCACTCCATGGACATTTTAAATTGTTTTGAATTTGAATAAATTTCCAAGATTGTTGAGATTGATTTAGAACATAACCTATAAAATTCAGAAACTATGTATTTTTTTTGACAACTAATAAGCTTGTAACTTCTAATAACAATGGGTCTCAAGCTATCAAAATATAGCACCTTAAAATACCTATTTTAGCTATTTTCTAGTACAAGATTCTAGGGAAAAAGTGTATTATTCCACACTGAATGTTATTAAATTAATGATTCTCTATGAAAACCAAAACTTGATGGATTTTGTATTGGATTTACATTAAAAAAAACTCTCAAATTTATTCAAACTTTTCAGGTGCATGAAAGAAACACATTATTTGAACATTACTGCCAAGCTTTGTGAAAAACAGTTTCAGCTGGACATGCTTATGAAGGCTAAGGTACATTATTAAATTGTAGTGAAGCCTCTGGCTCAAGACACCACTAACACAACTCAATTGAATGGTTACCACTATGTTGGCAAAAAAACTGGTTCACCATTTAGATGAATAATTCTCTGTGCTTTCATCTCTGCCAAGCTGACTTGCTTTACAAATTTGTTATCCTCTTGAACATTCAGAGGCATTTTCACTTTTCTGTATTTTCTATCATACACTGCTTTCTATTAAGTACCTGTAAGTGATTCACTGGGGGATGACCTAAGGTTTTTTCTGAAATTGAACTATTGCTTTGTTTGCTGTAGAGAATATTAAATTAAATCAGCTTCTAAGTCAAAAATGAACATTTGGTATAAAACTTGCTCTGAAAGGTTAATGAATCTCAGAAATCCTCCCAAGTGAAGGAAGGGAGACTGTACTTAACCAATATAAAACTTGTGCAGCAAAAACTGCTCCTTTAATGTAATTCTTATTTCAGTGACTTTACGCACAGAAAAAATTTGACTTGAATTAATCAAGCCTTTCCTGTTTTCAGGAAAGGTCTAATATCCAGCAAGGAAACAATCCCCTTCACATGCCAATAGTTTATTGGCAAAATCAAGTTCATTGTGTGGTCATAAAACAGTATGGCTTATTTCTGTTATGACATCTGTTTGACTAGCTCAAACTGAAAATTTTTATTAAGGGGTTAGAGGAGTATAAAATATATACAAAAACTGAAAGTTACTACAATAAGAGCAAAGTTCATGGTGAATTAAACTAATTCTGTTTTTAAGAAAAAAATGTGAACAAATGATGCTTTTGATACCTTACAAATGTTAGTTATTAACCAGAAAGTGAGATCAGCTCTCATAGGAGAGTAACAGTCAGACCTAAAAATGACAACACAGAAATGTAACTTGTGCATTTACCATTCAGTCTTTTAGAAAGGACAAGAAAATAACTTTGGGGGAAATTTCATTTTTTTTTTTTTTTAGAAATTGAGCAGTTGAGATGTTCATAGGCAGATAGACAATGAGACAATTTGTAGCAAACAATGGATAAACCATAATCCTTAGAAAACGTAATTGGAGTAACTTCAGTGCCTTTTTGTATACAAAGCTGATCCTTGATGTGGGAGACACCTATATTTCATTTGAGAAGAGTATCTGGAAGGATTAAGCTCCTATTTTAGATACCTCATCTGAAAGCCTAAAAAGTGAGTGCATCCTGACCACTGCATCCTTTTGCCTTTACTGTACAAACTAATTTTTCATGTTTTTGCAGTTATTTTAGATTTATATACAAATATGAAGTGCAAAATGAATGTAACCCAGCA
This sequence comes from Tympanuchus pallidicinctus, assembly GCF_026119805.1. Classification (NCBI taxonomy): domain Eukaryota; kingdom Metazoa; phylum Chordata; class Aves; order Galliformes; family Phasianidae; genus Tympanuchus; species Tympanuchus pallidicinctus. Next base: position 44,974,824 of record NW_026294618.1, on the reverse strand, counting down.
GATTTCCTAACTTTTATCCTATTCATAGTGTTAGCTGAGACCCCACTATACCTGTGCTTCAGTAAAGACTGTTAATTTGGTAAAAATTTCAAGATCATGAATATTGTCTGTGCACTGAGCCAAGCGGTCACAAAGCTTGCATCCCTTACAGAGCACAGCACAAGGGGCAGGTTGCTGTTACAGCAGAATACCACTGAACCACTGTCATACGTGTGCACTCCTTATCAGTGAAGCCATAAAGACTTGATCGTGGGTTGCATTGACTTCAACCTGTTTTCTTTTGGTTTTGTTTGTAGGTTGTTTTTTGTTGTTGCTGTTTGTTTGTCTTGTTTTTTTTGTGTTACATTTTAATGAAAGAAAAGCATCCAAATCTTCCAGTTCAATTTGACGAGTGGAAGATATGGGGTTGGAGGAATATCCACAGCTAGGACATTGCTAAGGCCCTGAGAGTGTGAGGAGGAGAAAGTCCAAAAGCAATGGTAGACCTAAGGTTGCTATTTAAAGCATATCAATATTAGAAAACATTCATGAAGGGTATCTCTTAGATCAAGTCTTATATCACTGTGCCAGGAGATATTTACATGACAAGCTCCTTTTACATGACGTTTACATTATTTATTGATGTTTACATGTCAAGTTCCTTCATTCTTGGAGTCAGTGTAGTTTCTTGGAATCAGTGCAGTTTTAAGTTATCCAATGCAAAGAGGATTTTCCTCTCTTTCTGGTATAGTCTTGTGTAGCCCAGAAAACACTTCCATACTGCATCTGGGGTATCTATCACTCTTCATGCTTTCTTCCTCTCAGTCTCATAATGCTTTGTGGGGAGGAGGATTAAGCAGCTATTGGAGGTCAACTTCTTATGGAACAACAGTCACCACCATTAACTATGCATTTTCACCAAAGATGAACAAAAGCCTGCATGTTGTGTTTATCATAATCTGCACAAGAGGAGGTTAACCACTGTCGTCACAGGACCGTGCTTAGCCAATGTATCAAAATTCATAAACTTATTTTCAGTAACTTGTGTTGGCACTGCACTGCCTTCTGTGCCCTGGTTTCAGCCCTTATGGGGTTAATAGCACACTGATGATCAGTTGGTGCTAAAGACCGGGCAGGGAATAGCCACCTCTGTGATGGCACGAGTCAGGGGGTGGCCACAATGTGAGCTGTGCTGGCTGCATGTGGCCTGCAGGTCACAGCACAAACATGCCTGACTAAACAGGCAAGGTCCCTCTTCCCTCTCATCTCTTTACCACTCTTTATTGTCAGATCAGAAATAAAATACATTAGTTCATAGCCTGTGTTTTACCATCCTGAAAAGAAATACATTAGAAAATGGAGTAAAAGTATGAGTAAATGTTTCTCATTGTGCTATTTGTATTCTGTCTTTTGCAGAGTATATCATAATGGAGAAAAGGAATATTACATCACCAGAGGCAGAAATTCTGTGCGTGGTTCACTGCAGGTTACAGAGCCTTAAAAAGCAAAACAAAGACAGTAAACATTGTTCCTTTTGTTCATACAGCATAACTATAGCAGCAATGACTAGTGGGAAATTGTCCAACTAACATTTCAAACATATATACATTTTACAAGCTTCTTGAAAATTGCAGTTAATTTGCAGAATACTATTTCTGCAAGCTTTTTGTACTTAACAGTAACTCAACTAGAGCATCTTTAAAAGATTTTTACTGGCAATAAATGATGAATATACGTCAACACAAATGACGAGAAAAACAACAACAGAAACACATCCCTCCCAACCAAATCACATAATCTAAAGGCAAATAGCACTGCTTCCTCCTCAGTTACATGATGTGCGTACAGGAATCAAGCAAAACAGTGATGTTCATGTAGTCCATACAATTTTGAATATCATAGATACAAGCAAGCTGATTCCAGCTGAGTCATAAACGATATTCCCATGTTTCTGTATTCGCACTAGATTGGGAAATCTGAACATTACTGTTATGATATGGAATCTTTTCAATTGTAGTAAAATTGTAAATTCATTTTTTCTAACTGGAATTCCTTTTGATTTTTCTTTTAACTGAAAGAAAGCTAACGCCCCACAAATAATTCTTCTCTAGCTAGGTTAAGGCATTTATTCTTTTATCTCATTAAAGATTTATAAAAGTAATTATTGACACTCTTTTCCTGCTTCTGTTCTAGGAACTAAGAATAAATTCCTGCTTACTATTACAGCAGAAGTGGAGATAAAATCATATTTAAAATAAGCTGGAAAACAGGAGTTCCTTCTGCAGCTGGCTTCATTGGTCTCTTCTCGGAGTTGCCCAAGTCTCCTTGTATCAGCCTGAGTTCCTGGGGGATTCCATGCCAGCATACCTACAGAGATGATAGTGCTGCTTCTTGCATACCTACAGAGATAATAGTTCTGCTTCTTTAAGCTCATGTAAAATGTCACCAGAGAAAGTCTGCAGTTTCCCATTTTGATCAATCCTTCTTCTGCATTATCGTTGTTGGCTGGAATAAGCAAGAACATTTCCTATTATGCAGGTCCTCTTCCCATCAGTTAGTGTGGACAGAAGGCATAGTAACCACAGGTTGCAGTAACACATTGGATGAACAGATAGTACTTGCATATTGAAGTTAAAAACATGAAAATTAATTCCAATCTTTCAGTATTAATTCTCCCCCTCCTCCACTCTCCCCCCCCCCCCCCAAAAAAAAAAAAAAAAAAAAAAAGTTTATTGAGCTGCAATTGCCTTGCTTTTAAGCTGAGCTTTCGTTGTACTTTATATTTGTGCTTAGGTGGATAACCTCTTTGCTTCAGAAGCAAAGAGCTGGTATAAAGACCCAACAAGTGAAAATTTCACACTGTGCCATTTTAAAGAATTCTTCTCTCTCATTTTTCAAATGTCTGTTTAGAGCTAGTCATGGTAAAGCTTCTACTACTAATCAATGCAGAGTGCATGTTCTGGTCATTCACTGTGTCACCACTTTAAAAGGAGAAAAAGACAAACTACTGACATCTTCATAGCGAGTTACACCAAACTGTAAATCAGAGAAAAATTATTCATGCTGTGTTCTGGATGTGACAGATTTAACTTCTGCCCAGGTTCTCTGTCATGCTCCACCTGAATTGTAAAGCAGATATCTCAAATCTAAAATTTCTTGACAGAGATAAAAGAGAAAATCTATTCATGCCATCAGTGTGGACTAGAATATCAAAACACTCTCAGATGTGCAGGATAACCAAGGCGCTATGTTCTCACCCATTCTTACTCATTTCTCTGGGCACCAGCAGCCAGATGCAGCAAAGGAGAAATGAGTCAATTCAACCCATGAAAACTTAGGCGTGAAGACAGAACAAAGAACAGTATTTGTTTTGTATTGGGAAGTTAGAAAACTCTACTTTTTGCTGACAAAATGTCATCAAACAAAAGAGAAAAAAATATTTGTTTTGTTTATTTTCCTAAAAAAGTACTGGATCAGTTGTTTCTATCTTTTTTTATGGTATTTGTGTGTCTTTCCTGGTTATTTTAGCGTCTTGAAAATATTTACAAATATAAATAATGTGTATTAATCCATGTGACACAGAATTCTTGTTAATGAATTGATTTTCAAGATCACAAAAGATGGTGCTTCATTTGGATACCTCATTCCAAAAACCAGGCAAGCGACCCATAACTTACATCTCATTGCCAGTCATCCCACCTCATGAATATACACACTCAAGCTAGCCCAGACTATCTACCTCTTATCTTGCCTTTTCACTAGTGTTTCTGAACCTGCCTAGGTTAGTGAAACAGGTAAAGAAATTAATTTATATTGTTTGATTGTATATTTTCTCAGTATGAAACAAACGAATATTTTATTTTCAATGCCTTTTGAATGATTTCTAATATCATTCTCATGCTTCCATTTTATTTCAAATTGCACATGATTTGCTATATTTCTGGAAATATGGATAAGCAGTAATAAAAATCATTATCCCAGAGAAAAAAAATAGCTAAAGGATTTGGTAATGAAAGAGACTGAAACAGATCACCATTGTCAGGTAATTTTCTTTACAGAAAATGTGGCTTGCTGAGCTAATGAGCAAACTCCTGGGATTTTGTTTCAGTAATCCAAGTCAAAAATTATCTATGCTGGTTAAGATCTTTACTTGTCAGTGAAAACAGGATTATAATTTGGATTCACAATATGAATTAAAACACCAAACTAAATGCCAGTTTATTTGGATCAGGCAAGTGTTCCCTCTTGGCGTTCTCTTTTCTCCACTTTGAAAATAAATTTTGGCTTCAGTTTTATGCTAGATAAATTCTTCACTGCTACTTACCATTTCTGTTTCCTTAGAAAGGACATAATACCCTGAGATACACAGACGTTGATGACATCCTCTTTCCTGAACATAAGTCTTATGATGTGCAAGAATTTTTAACAGTGACCTCTGTATTGGGAACACATTCAAAAATAAAGACACAGTAAGAATAGATATGACCCTTGTGATGCATACACATTCTTTTCTTCAGTCAACTTGTGGTCTTCAGGAGGACATTGATGTGAAATGGTTATTTGTGTACATAAGTGTCTGTATCTAAGCCAGACTTACAGTGTAAAGATGTGCAAGTCTGTTTATAGGAATGGAGCTTCACCTCTCTGGCCTTCACTTCATTCTTAGAGGAGAGAAAGATGCAGTTCCAGAGGACAAATTGTGACATTCATGTCAGCTAGGAATGTGTTACTAACCAATCTGGAACTGACTATATGACAGTACTTAATTACTGTTTCACCTTACTGAATCAGCCTATTTGTCAATCCTTGGGAAGGTGAATCCTGCAAGGCTCCTGATATTTTAAATTTCTGAGTAGATTCAGAAGACACACAAAATTTCTACTAAAAATCCCTATCTTTCAAATGCCTTTGACATACATACATTTGTTTTAAAGACATTTGTAAAAACCGAATGACAGACTAAGAGATATTTTGTCAGACAACAATCATTTTCCTTGGGCCAGCATTTTAAAATGAATTGTAAATATACTTCTGAATCTCAGAATTATCTTATTTGAACCTGTATACCTGCAGTTCAACATATCAATATGATTAAATGAATCCATAACTTGGACTGATATACCGACATGAATAACTTCAATAGACATTGACCTCTCTTCAACTTTTTTTTCTGTTTCTTTGTGATGTACTTCAAATTTCAATTACAATACAGAATTATTAACAAATTAATTTCATAGAATCATAGAATGAATCATAGAATGATTTGGGTTGGAAGGGACCTTTAAGAACATCTAGTTCCAACCCCCCTGATATAGGCAGGAACACTCCCTCTAGACCAGGTTGCTCAAAGTCCCATCCAGCCTGGGCATGAATGCTTCCAGGGAGGGGTCATTCACAATCTCACTGGGCAACCTGTTCCAGCGTCTCACCACCCTCATAGTTAAGAATTTCTTCTTAACATCTAATCTAAATCTACCCTCTTTCAGTTTAAAACCATTTCTGCTCATCCTGTACGCTTTTACAAAAAGTCCCTCCCCAGCTTTCCCGTGATCCTACTTCAGGTATTGGAAGGCCACTATAAGGTCTCCTCAGAGCCTTCTTCATGCTGAAGTGCCCCAACTCTCTCAGCCTGTCCTCAAAGAGGACATGTTCCAGCTCTCTGATCATCTTCATGGTCATCCTCTGGAAACTGTTCCAACACATTTCATATATTACTACAACTTACACCACCTTTTTCTTTTTCTTCCCTTTAATCTCCGAGGTTCTGGCCTTCTTATAGCAATGCAAGGAAGCATTTAATATGATACTTTAATCATCACTTGGGATAATGTTTTCAAAATAAAAGAGAGAAGGTTTAAATTAGATGTCAGGAATTTTCTTTTTTTTTCTTCCTCAGAGGGTGATGAAGTACTGGCACAGCTGCCCAGAGAAGCTGCGAGAGCCCCTTCCCTGGAGGTGTTCAAAGCCAGGTTAAACAGGGCCCTGGGCAGCTAAGCTGGGGTGCAGCAGCCCTGCCCAAAGCAGCGGCTGGAACTGGGTGGGCTTTAAGATTCCTTCCAGCCCAAGATATTCTATGATAAAATAACAATTTTTGAATTGTTTTCAATATGTAACTGTATTACAGCAAAAGCCTATTAAAAACTTTGAGATAACATTTTTTAATATGTGATTAGCTCACAGTTGGTTTTCTTGTTGATGTTCTTTTTAAAATTATTATTAACAATCAGAAAGATAATAAGAATCCTGTGGAACTGGTGGTCTAAAAGTCCTGTATGTAACTTCAAGTTTACATATCATATCCAACAGAAACACTGATTCACATTTGGGAAATGCAGCCAACTCTCATTTATCCTTAAGCAGGTAATGTGCTCTGTTGATCATCTGTGCTAGGGATAGAAAGCATCATGTCCAGCAGGGCATTTAGTGATACATGAAGCACATTGTGAATACAGCTGTACTGCTTCCAGGGCTGGAACAGACCCAGATGTACACCTACTTTCTCACAGAGCTTTGAGCAATAGGCTCAACGGATCCAAGTTTTATCTGTGCATGAGTTAAAGTTCACAATCAAAAATTCTGGAGAACAGCCTGAGCCTTGCAAGCCCAGAACTGAAACAGGATGACAAGCAGGATTTGTAACATTGTCTGGCTCCTTGCAATGGTATTTCTGCATTATACTGTACAGACCCTGATGTACTTGTTTTATTCATTCTTTTCCATTATTTAGCACAGCTGAGCTGTCTGTTGCTCTGGACCCTATCTAAATGTAAGAAGCAGTATGAACACTGCATAGAGTTTGTGTGATCATATTCCATACTTAGCGCATGACAGATAGGGAAAAGATTTCCAGGCTGTTTTGCACAACAGCCAAGGAACTAATCCAAAGTCTACTGAATCAGTGGGTATCGCTTCTTGATTTCAAACCAAAGTCTTAGAATATGCAGCCAGAGAAATGCTTCAGTAGCTTGAGAGAGATGTGTGCTCTAAGGGAGTCAAAGTAAATGTTTTAAGAGATTAATTGCTCTAATCAGTAAATTCCACAGTAAATAGATACTATTTAATGACTGCAGATGTTACTTTGTGAACTGGATTAATTGGGGTGATGCCTAAAAAGCTATCCCATCAGTTTTATACTTTAATTTTATTGGCAGTTGAGTATTTTTTTCAATAGGAATAACTATTTATATCAGCTATTTTGTATGCATACCTTACAAATGAAACAGATTAATGTTAGTCAGTCATAATGTAATTTTAAAGTAAAATTTCACGTAACACTAGCCCACAAAAGACCTCCTCTAAATTAACATCTGCATTGAAAATACAATTGATCTTTTTTTGTCTGTCAACACTACCATCAATTTATCCCTCCTGAAAGAAAAACTGAAGTTTCTTACTTAGAAGGACAGTAAGAAAAATCAACAACACTGCAGTCAATGAGAAGTGTCATTTATTTTTCATGCACATTATCCTTCTTACAGTCACTAAGAAATATACTGTACTAAAGTAGAAATGATCTGTTGCTGGTGTTTATTGCTCTTTTCTACAGATTTGATTAGATCTCTACTAGGAATATGAAATTATTCAGCAACAGTTTCAGAGGTGCAGAGATATGCAGCATAAATAGATTAATTCAATTGTGTCTCTATTGCTGTCATTGTAGGAACCGAGTTATCTTGAATTATGAATAACCTTGAGTGATGCAATAGTGCAGTGTCCCCTGTGGCATTCAGAACACAGACAAAACACAGACATCATCAGACATCACTGAGTGCAGTGCACCATAGCATTAATGAGACCACTACTTGGGATGCCAGCAACATCCTCCCTTTTTCTTACTGGGGCTGGCCCCGATACAGGAGCCTCCTCAACCCTACAGGAAGAAAGCAAAGACAGCTGCTCTTCCTGGATTTAGTTTGGATCAAGCACAACAGAAGCTCCACTGAACCTGACACTTGTTAAGGAGAATTTCCCTGGTTAGCAATTCCTGAAATGGAAACATATACATTTCCACAGAAAAATAATGTGATCTCTCCAAAATTCACCACTCCAGAATGGTTACAGGTAGAAATAAAAGCAGGTGAGACACTTCACTTTAGCTAATACGCCTGTCTGAGCCAAGATTGCTGTAAAGGTATGGATTGGTAATCTGCGACCTACATAACTCAATGTCAGAAAAATGCAAATTTATCGTACAACTCCAACATAAAAATAATTGATGTTCAGTAAGAACACCACAAGTGTTTGCATTAGAAGTGTATTAAATAAGAAGCAGGGAAAAAAATAAAATGGAATTCTATCCAGGAATCATTCTTTGAGTTGTCTCAAATTTATAGCACAGAAGATAGAGGGCTTACCTTCCTCTACATTTGTGTAGTGAAATCTGTAGGCCATAAATATTCTCTCAGGTTACTAAGTGAGTTTATTCTGTACTGTTCCCATCATAAAACCATTCACCAGCTTTTGTGTAAAGTCATGTGCTTCATGACTAGCAATCCCCAAAGCCCAGATTTTTGTAGCTGGATTATAGCCTGTTTGGCAAATTAATATCCTGTAATATAGTTATGAGGAAAAGCCAGACTGTCACAGACAAGCAACTTTTCTTCCTTTGACCACCTCAGTCCTCAGTTTTCTGCTTACCAAACATTCTAACTGTCTAGAGATCTATTCTCCTGTCAGCACCAGCAAAGCAGGGATTAAGAGCTTTTTTTCAGTCAGTCTTCATAGCATCCTGTATATTTTGGAGAAAACCTTTTGTCATAGCAACTGAAAAGGGAGAGCCACAAAGGTTCTGTGAGTATGATGTGATGCACTCTAACTTTCTGCTTGGTGCTTTCACATATATGGAAGACTTGGCCTTGTAACTGACACTACATTTCCTAGATTAATTTTGTCTTATACTTCCTTTCTTTCCATATGGCTAAGGTACAATTACTGCTGTTGTGCTGTGAGCTGACAAGATTTACCAAATAATACTAGTCCTCAAAACCATTTCTTGTGCACCAACAGCTGAATGACCTACTCTCTTCTATACAGAGATGCATTCTGTTATACTTTAAATAATCTCTCAAATATCTTCTGAATGCTAGACATCCCGAATCAGTCTATTACTCTAGTTTTAAGGATTTCCACTTGAAGGAATGAAATGCCTTTGAATTTTCCAATTATGTTAAGATCACCTTTAGCGAAGACTAGGTTAAGATGAAAGAAAAATGAATAATGCATTTACCAAATACAAATAACAAATTTACAGAAGCTTTAGACGAGTGGAAGTGAAAACAGAAGCACGCATATATCTACTGCTTAGATAAGCTCCGAAGGTTTCTCTTACCCTGCAGGATGCAGCTGACAAGCTGATTAGATGCTTCATGGCCTTGTCAGTCTCGTTCTATGCAAATCCTATGTCCTTAACTTGCCTCACAGAAGTCTGAATTTGCCAACTCCTGTTCCTTTTTAAGCCCCCAACTTTTTTTTTTTTTTTCTTGGGGGGGATGGGGGGGGAGAAAGGGGGATTAACTGTGGCTTCAGCTTCATCCTCTCTCCTATTCTTCAAGGATTTTTTTTTGATAGCTTCCAATAAGAGGTAGTTTAAAAATTCCTTCCCCTGATCTATTGGTTTTCTGCTTTAGAAATACTTATATTCCTTGGGCATGCCCAGATGAAGGCATTGTTTTCTCCTAAAGTCAATGGAATGTGCTAATGACTGAGCCCTGCAAAGGGAAGTACTTAATTATTATTCAAATGCCTTCACCAAAACCTTGTTTTCATATAAATATATAATTTTTCAGTTTTATCACCAGAATTATCATACAGAAATCATTACTGGATTTAATTTTAAAGTAGATAAAGTGGCAAGATTTCAGAATATTGATGGGCTTGGAGGAACACTAAATCCTAATCTTGTTATTGAGGAGTACTAAGACTCATTTATTTTCTTCTTGTTAAAGCAAGGAGTGTCTGCATTTTCTTCCTTTTCCTCAGTCTGCAATTATAAACTATCTAGAAATAAAATATTTGTTGAGATAAATATGATTCATTATCTCTCAAATTTGAGAATTCCCATACAAATCTCTTCATAAATATCTTGGTAGGTTTTCCAATAATCTTCAACGCTTCACACAATGCATTCAGAGGATACCTAAATCTAGGAGAGAAGGAAATTGTTCACCTAACTGTTAGGCCAAGAGAATATGTGCTTTATACATAGCTAAATGCAAATGGCTGGTATTGTAGTTATATCATATGTGTATCAGCTTGCTGTAAAAGATAAGCACTAAAGAAAAAAAATAACATCAGAACCACCCAGCCAGCTGAATGATGAAAAAGCAGCTTCAGCTAACACCAGTGCAGGCAGTGCTGTTGAAAGGTAAGGTCAAGTTCATAATGAAATCACCAGATTATAATCTGTTTTAAATTTTGGATAAGGTATTTGGGTGGATGAGGTAAAAGGAGGAAATATAACACAGATTTTAAAAAGTTTTGGGTGACATTGTGGGGGGAATGCTCACACTGAAAATGGAGTATGTAATAGAATTAACAGCAGCAAAATGTGTAAGATGCTACCCACTCACTGTATGTGGAAGAAATACAAAGGCAGTATGACCGATCAGCCCTCTGAATAAATAATGAGTTTCCAGTACTCTACTGGGGTATTTCATAAATCTGTTTCTGTCAAGTTCAACTACATAGAACCATCTGAGTTCGGAGATGACTACTGAACAAGCAACAACAACAAATATCAAGCTGGTTTTATGGGTTTTTTTAGTCAAATATTGGATGTTTTAAGTTGAAAATGGAATACTTTTCCTTTTAAAAAACAACAACTACCCTCCAAATTTGCCTTTTTAATAAGTAAATGACAAATGAACTTTCGTAACTACTTGTTCAGTACAAAGAGAGAGTTCTAAAATCCTGCAGAAAATCTAGCACCTTTTCTGTCCTTTTTGATGCAGTAAAATTTCTAGAAAATAATTTTAAAAATAATAATAATAAACACAGTTCCTTGTAGCTGAAAACATTTTGTCCGAAGTAAAAATACCACAGTTAATAAACATAACCAAGTTTTGAAAGTCATCCAGTAAAAAATACAAGGTGCCACAAGTGTCCTAGGGATACCAAATCCACTTAAATAATAAAGTAAATTAAAATTTAATTAGACTAAAACCTTTCAAAAACACAAATAATTTGTCAAGTCTGTTCACACAAGTGGGCCTGTGTGGGACTTGCCTTTGGGACACAGTCTTTCAAGTTACCAGGCAATTAAAGTAAGTGCTGCATATCTTAAATTCCCTTTGATTTCAGGGAAAGAAAAGGCCATAGGTATAAAACGACAAAAAGTACCTTGGTGCAGCCCACTGGAAGTGCTTGACTGAATGTAGGAATTCATCATGGCCAATGAGTAAAAATAAGCATTTCCCTTCTGCCAACACCTCATTTACTTCTTCCTTGATTTTCCTGTGGTAAGGACTAAGCTCTCTTTTGGAAATAATTGTTCTTAAAAACTTAGGAAGTGTACGACATAGTGAAAATGCCACTATTCTGATTTTTGCTTTCTTGTGCGAAATAGTAGCGCAGAAGTATTTCCATTTTACAGCACTCTCCACAGGCACCTCTGCAATTTACACGCTTTCTGATTTAGGCAACTAACAGACATGCATGTCAGCAGGAGGAGGAACATTTGGAAATGGGAAAAATAAACAGTCCTGAAACTCATCAAGAAAATTCTGTGTCTCGAGCTTAAAAGTTCTGCCAGTCACTAAATGACCTCATCTTCTCCGTACTACTCCAATGCTTTCTGCCTTCAGATAGTAGTACTGTCAGGAAGAAGGGCAGCAGGAGGACTTCAGAGTCCTATTTCCAAGCAGTCCTTCCTCTTACATGCATTTCAATTTCAATCTTATAGATGAAATATTTGCATTTTACCACATTTCTGTTAGCAATGTTAATTATTATCATCATCAAGAAGTAGTAACAGTAACCCTGTCTAGGCAATTTTCCTTGATATGACCTTTCAGTACATTAAAAAAAAAAAAAGTTATTTCTTTATCTGGGGAATAGTTTTCGTTCTAATAGTGATGTCTTGCCTTTAGAAATTAATATTTCAGGAAAAGAATTTGAAGGCATCTAGGCGTTATAATGTCTAGAGATGATGCACCTCAGCACTTGACAGCTTTATGCACTGTCTTACATTTAAAGGCATAAAGTGTGTCATTATGAGACCACAATGCACACCTCATCACATCTTACTGCTTAATAAGGTCATCTAGCCTGCCCATCTCATTAAGTGCAATGGCTGACATTATATTTCTATCATTTTTCTAGATTTCTTTTAAAATTCCCAAGGGAAGGTGCTTTTACTTCTTTCTTAACAGCATTATTTCATAATCCAGTACATCTCACAATTAAGAATTGTTTCCTGACTAGTTTTCTGTTTATTCAATGCCAGGCAATTAAAGTATTGTTCTTCTGCATGATTTCAAGGATTTCACATATCCTTATAATTGCATATTTTATATATGATTTATCTTCCTCTCTGTTTTTTATTAGTAAATATATGGACATCACTCAGCCACGAGGATTTTATTTTAAAGAAAAATTCTGGAAACTTTAAATGATACACATGGCAAGACTTATCCCAACAACAATGTAAACATCAGCATACCTCATGCTCTTTTCTCAACCACATCCAGATCTCAGGGGCACCTAAGAGCAGCTGACAATTTTGGTTATGAAACACCTAAAAAGAAGCAGTTATTCTTGTTTTATTCCTCAAGGGGCATGGGCCACAATCCTGAAAAATTTGCTAAAGCTCCCCACGTATGCACTACCTTTACTTAAAAAATGTGGCAAGTAGAGTAAGACACAGCACAGAGTTGAGTGGCTGGAAATTGTGTAGATGTTGGTAACAACCTGAGATCCAAGTAAGTGTAAAGGAATTTAAATAGACATCTTATACCTCTCTAAATATAATCTTTACTATCTGTATATTTGATACTTTATCACTACAGTGAAAGTCAAATAATTGTGCAAAAGAACGAATACAAGATTGAGGTATCTGGAATGAGAATGAGGAGAAGATAGCATGAATCCTTAACTTAGTTGTGGGTTGATACTCAGAATGGGTCAAAAGAGGAGCTGGGAGTTTCAATTTTACAGAATCATAGAATCACAGAATCATGGAATCATAGAATCATAGAATCCTTAGAGTTAGAAAGGAACCTCTGAAGGCCATCTAGTCCAGCTCCCCTACAATGAACATGGACACCATCTAGTGACTCACACAAAACATGACTGGTTTCTAAAGCAGTACCAAAACTTAATGTTTCCCCTCTAGTATGTTAGAGTTGTCAGTTATAGACATTGATCTGTCTTCCTTCCATTAGGATTAATATCTATAGCCTTCACAGAGAAAAGAGTTCAGCTTTCCAGTTTCTGTTCACTGGACTTTTTCAATATTCAACCCAATCTTTGTTTCAGTATAAGTATAGGCTCTGATGCAGAATAGAGGGGTACAGAATAAAATTCTGTTACAGGAGAAATTTTTGTCTGAATAACTCAGTTTTATAGCAGTGTTCATGAGTCTTCCTATTCCACTTGCCTTTTTCAGGGCAAAAACAGAACTGCTTGCTTGAATATATATATACACTTTGGTTTCAAAACAAAAATGTTGGTGATGAAAAACTGCAAACTGGTGCTTCTTTAAATTCCATTTCAGTTCATACTGTAGTGACTGGTAGTAGCAAGACTTATAAACTACGTTAGCTTTAATTTCAGATCTGTAGTTCACCCATTCCCTAATCAGTATCTCTCATTATTATTTCTTTTAAATATACAGGCTTCTTGTGTTTGCTTGCTTTAAGGTTTGCATATATATGTAGAAATATGTATATGCAGTGTTCAGGAAACAAGATATGTATCTCAAGTTTAACCTAAACTCCATAGCAAGCTGATGCATGAGAACATAATTCTGTCTCATATATGCAAAAATGTTAGATCGACTTTGCAAAGAAGTTGCACTCTGACACATAGGTGCATTCTTCAAATCTACCACAGAGATCCACAGTGGGAACTGAAGTGGGAACCATACAAGAACCCCAAGTGAAACATATATTAATCTTTATATGAAGATTAGAAACAAGACAAGTGGTGTACTACATCTGTGTCAGGTATTATTGCAAATCTATTAACTAGGGAATAAAGTCACATGTTTACAGAAAAATGAGTAATTTACTTCTTTGTGTTCAAAAAAATCAATGCAAACTTATTCTATTCTTTAATAACATTATTCCAGATCCAAACCTTTCATTATATTAAATAGCATGGAATAGTGTTTTGACTAAATGAATTTTCTAAGTATGTGAATTAAACTGAATCAATTTTTGTAATTTCAAGGCCATTCACAATGAATACACTTTAAAGAGTCCAAGGGAGCACTGCAGCACAGGAGCACATTCAGAGTGAATTGCTTTGAAATTGGCTGAAGGCTACTTCATTTTCTTCAACTACATTTTTAAAAGCTTGTTTTCATGGGATAAATTTAATTTCAGGTTGAACTGTTGAATTGATTAAACATCTTATTGTATCTTGTTGCAACTTTGTTGTAATTCTAAAGTTCTTTTTTTCCAAATAGTAAAAGTTAAAACAACCATATCCTTTTTACAACTAAAAAACATACCTTTTCTTCAGAAACTTCTTCAGCTCTTGTCAACTAATTTACTTTTTTTTTTTCCTGATCTTTAGGTTTTCAATGACCTTGCATAGTCTTTTTGTTTTCTATTTTCTGGCTGAACATCATCTCAACATGATGGCCAAGAAAAGCTCTTGACATATTTTCTTTTTCCTTTAAAATTATAATGGCTTTCAATAGTGCATTATTATGAGCAATTGACAGGACAAAGTCATCAAGACTTGCTAGCATGTTAGTAGAAGTGGAAAGAAGGCAAAGAATGTTCTAAATAACAACATTTTTAGGATTGAGAGAAATGATTGAAGAGGGAGAAAAGATGATGGAGTAATTTGTAAATGTAAATACAAAGAGGAAACAAAGTTTAGTAAACATAGAACTGTGTTTGGACAGAAATAAAAATAAGCTGCTTTTTAAAAACAGGTCTAAAGCGACTTTAGTGATTCTAAACTTAAAGCATCATCAGCTAACCTCTTTCATTTTGTATTTCTTTCTGTAAAGCATTTTTCAGGCTATCTTCTATGATCAATCTGCTTAAGAATAATAGCTCTCACATTCTCCACAGGAGATGTTCATCAGCACTCCAGAAACAAAGGTGTCTCATCCACCTGACTGTGCAACGCTTCATTGTCAACAGCGGAGAGTAGGCACTGGTAACACTTGCAGCCAAATCTGTGCTGTATATAGAGCTTCTGTGAGTGCAGAACTGGACAAACTGCATTCCCAAGTCCCCCAGCCTGACACTGTTACTTGTATGTACAACTGGAGGTTAAAAACATTTAGATGGGACATTGTAAAACATGATTTACCCACAGTTCTGTACACAAAAGCATCTTACTGAGCAGTATATTATCACAAACTCTACTTCCATAGCTATCAGCAAAGGTTAAAAATATATATTTTCTTACATAAACATTACCACTGTGTGAAAACTGAGATGTCTGGATTGCATGAAGAGTCTTGCAATCTCTTTTCCACAATATGAGAATGGGATAAACCCATATTAATGGCTATGTACCTTTATTTGTGGTAGCCCCTCCATCTTTCTATAACATGAAGGAGAATTTGCATCTAAACCACCATGCTTAATAACAGGTATCTTCTGCAATTCTGTCCAGCCTTCTTTAATCTTACTTTTCTTCTGCTTACCTTCAAAGCACTCTGTGGCAATAAACAGTGTATTTATGCAGTCTTGAAAATTTTAGTATTTTTTCTTTATCTCAGACCTTTTGACCCATAATTTAACTTTTTTCCCTTAGATACTCTGTTATGAGAAGCAGTAAATATAATTTCTAGTTCATGGTGGTTTTTGACGTAAATTTTCCTTTGATATCTTCTTGTTCATAGTGAGAAATAAAAATGAGGATAACCACAGTCCCAACATTTGTGGCACACATTTTGTACCATTTTTTCTGATGGTACAAACTATTTACATTTGATTTGTTTCATTTTCCTTCCTTGACTCTTCCTACCTTTCTGTTAGACTTCCACTGATCATGGAGCTGGCATTTACACAGAGCTGTTCACAGTGACTCTTAACTCTTTCTTCTGACAGGGAAAACAACAGTCCTTAAGTGTATATAAATCTGGTCTTCTTTCCACGCACATAACCCTGACTGTATCAGTACTGACTTTCATCTCTTGTTATATTTCCCAATTTCCCATGCACCTAGTAACCTCATAATGAAATTTTCCTTTTCTTCTTCTTCTTTTTTTTAATCTGCTTTAGTTTAGTTCATTTTTTAAGACTTTCTTTGAGGAAGTCATTTGCACAATGCTCAAAGAAAGTTAAAAACAGTTTGAGAAGAAAGAATTTGGCTTCCAGTGACTTGGATCTGAGTATCTGTGGAACATTTCTGATGTTCCAGGATAAAAACTGTGAAAGCAAAAGCAATAATTTCTGATTTTAAAATGTTTTGGATCATGACAGTTCATCCTAAGACTAATAATGACAGTTCTTTCTAAACAGCATTACAAGTAGTTTCCACAGAACAGCCCTTTTCAACAAAGATTTTCAAAATTTCTAGGCAATTATCTTATGTAATACTCAGCTACAGGAACTTCCACTGAGCAATGCTAGTTCCTCTGAAGTCTCATGCTGTCAGTCATCATCCACATTGTTTTGATCAAAATAGATTCACTGCACCATGCTACCTGATTGCACAGGATATTTTCTGAAAGTTTACTGAGGTAAAAGATTGTAAATGAATACTTTTACTCCTTCAGCGTAGAGACAGTGAGAGTATCTCCCATGTCACCATGCAAAGTACATGAAAGGTCATAGCTGCACTTCTGCAGTCTTGCATCTTCTCATCATGATGGCTATATCCACTCCTACTCACTCAGGATAGCTGCATTTTAGTAGATGCATTTCATTTCTAGGTGTTTATATGAAAATTCCATTCATGGGAGCGTTCTTTGTCAAGTACACCCAAGATTCAACAAAAAGCATATCACACCCAGAAATATAACTTATAAATCCTGCAGTTTTATTCTGCCACACCTGTTCAGTGATTATCACTGCATTTTGCAGACATTCAGTGCCTGCTTTTCACTGCCTCCAACTGGACAATATATTGTCTCTGTAAATGTTTTTCTGTGCACTTCATTTTTTTTGAAGTTCATAAGGTATGCAAATGCCACTTGATTATCTTAATGTCACCATTGGGTTTACGTGTGATGGTCACAGATCGACCATCACACAAGTAAACAAAATAACATCACACAGCTGGGGAAAAGATGTTGCATTTCTTTCTGATGCATCACTTTTGAAGCAGAGCAAATTTCAGGAAACAGTACAACTGTGGGAGAAGTTATCTTTGAAGGAATCTATCACAATAGCCTTAAATATTAAGGCCAACCTTGATATGACTCTTGTTTCCCTGCAGTGGGAATCCTGCTGCAAGTGATACACAGTGAGGTCGAGATAAGGGTCAGGGAGGAGGCAGAACATAATTTCAATTTCAGTTTAAAATAAGTATAAACCTGATTGTAACCAGCCTTTTGTGAACATGCTACAGAACATTACCTGCAGATCCAGAGGTATATAAAGGGACAGAAAATTTCAGGGGCCCAGTCCCTTAAAGCTGTCAGTGAATGATTTTCCATGTGGGATCTCTTAATGAGTCAGTGGAGCCAGCTTACTTCACACACACCCTAACATTTCATTTAAGACTGACTCTCCTGTGGTTCCCAGAGAGGCTGTGCTTAGCTGGATGAATGCCACCAATTTTAAATCAGGATTTTACCCTTAGGTTTTCATTAGCCTCCTATCACAGGAACCCACACACCCTGCAGAATTCTAAAGAGAGCAATGGCATTAATGACACAGTTACAGGGGCAAAGCACAGAGATAAACAACTTCACAGCACAGAGGGCCATGTTCAAAGGACCATCAGGCAGGGAAGATGATTTTAAGCAGTCCTGATCTGCCAAGGAAAACGTTACTGCTTTCCATATTCATATTTCATGCTTTGAGTGACTCCTGAGCAGCCTCGGGGAGAGCCTAGTGCAGCAGCTGCTCACAGTGCTGACAATGGAATATGTAACCAAGGGGCCTGCTGTCTGAACAGCCCCCTCCTGACACCACCTCGACTTTAGTGAAACTCGAGCTGCTTTCTTTCCTTCTCTGCCATTTCGAGGCACCCGCCTGTGAGTGATAGTGACCCTGCAGGCTGAGCCCTGGGACCTGGCAGAGAGGGGCTGGCAGCCGCACAGGCTATGCTCCAGACCAGCTGGCCAGCAGGGATCCTGATCTGTATCACTGACAAGGCAACTGCCTTTCATTTCCTCCCATCCCTCAGGTTTTAATATTATGGCACAGTGAAATCGTCTTTTAGTACTTCATTTTCTGTGCTTGTTAACGTGGCTTTTCTGAGCCATTTGAGTTAGAGCAGGGGAGGCAGTGTGAGGGGGAGGGAGACATGGTGGGAAGGAGAAGCGTGGTATTTCATCTGATGTTATCACCACAGGCAACTGACCTGAAAGGAAGGTTAAACGAATGCTTGGAAGAACTATAACATCTCTGACTACATTGAAAACCTTTGTTATCACAATGCACTTTGCAACATTCAAGTCTCAAGGCACTTTTATTCCACTTTTACATCCAGCATGTTTTGTCCCAAAAGATGGTGGAAGGGGCCTTTCTCCCATGTGTACAGTACACACAAACCTTAAGCTCATTTATTGTAAATTAGCGTCCAGATATGTGGGATGCACCACACTAGCTCACAGAAGATTTCACCTTGAAGAATTCCTGTAATCATGACAGAGAAGGCACCTTGTAATGAGAACATACCTGAGGTGGTATATTACTAGGCAACGTCATGGAAGTAAGATTCATAGTATAGCCTTGGCATAAACTTCTACCCATTGAAGGTTAGTGCGGAGACAGTTGGGTACTACCTTATTAATGTAATACAACAGACAGCGTATTTGCTGTAGCATCACAGAAGTCATAGATCCTTACATCTGATGGAAGATCTGCCTGAAGCACAAATTTGCTAGTTAACAGGAGCTGAGAAAGGCAGCTGCATTTACCTTTACCATCTGTCAGGGCCATTTTCCCTCCTCCACTTCCCTCTTTTTAGTACAAAATATTCTTCAGAGAAACGTGCTCTCAGAAGGAAACTTGACCAATTCTCTTCTCCTCCCAACGCTGTTCTGTAACAGCTCAGACTATCAGCTAGAATAAGCTAAACAACAGCAGAAACAACAACACATGTACACACAGACACAAAAACAGCAAAAACCCAAGATGAAGTCACTGCTTAGAATCACACAGCCAGAAGACCTGCATTCAGGGTACATACTGGAAGTCCCTACCTTCTTTGCAGAAAAGAAGACAGAAATCCTTTTGCCATCTGCTTGACAATTACAGTGCTCCATTTTAAAAATCACTAAAAATGAAAAAATTAATAACAGTTCAGATTTTTTTTTTTTTTGCCAATCTAATAGTCTATCTCCTGTGTGTAAGAAGATGCAAGCAAAACCAGATGTCTCAGAATAATATCTGTGCTATGTCTAAATGAAAAGACTTGCGAAGGATGAGCTACAGATTACATGGGTCTGACTCTGTTGATAACAGGGCATAAGCTATTTGCCTCTGAGCATTAGGTGGAGCTTTTTTGGTGGAGTTGTACGTTTCTAACATACAAACACAGGTATGTCCAGCTCATCTGGTTTAAATTCTTCTCTGCAGTCAGAGATTAATCAACAATGCATTAAAAAATGCAGTACGTATTCATCAGTAAACAAGAAGCATTGGGAAATTTCCTAGTGATACAGACGTTTAGCTAAAAGTCTGAAATATTATATGATTCATTTCAACTTTGGATAATTCCATGAAACCACAGGCAGGTGAGCTGTGCTCAGACCTGGTTTACGAGAAAGCTAAGAGGCATAAGGCCTCTGGGCTTATAGCAATTCCTTGGATGATGCTTTTCCAAAGCTTGCAATCTGAGACTCCAGTTCCTGTCTGAAGGTGGCAAAATATTCTAGAAGAAAACAGTTTTAACTGACACTGGAATGAACTACGTAAGTCATCAGATTTTATTTTTATTATGCATGTTTGTATTCTCAATCAGAACTGATGCTTGGCACCAGTAATTCTCAATTTCAGGTCAGTTCTATGAATTAAAGCTAAATGCCAATATACAAGGGCTGCTCCAAAATTAATGTCTCCTACTTCATTATGTTGGCGCATGAAGTTAGGGGTGAATGCTGGCGGGATGGCAGTAAAAGCTGGACTCACAAATATTTCATTATATTTTGTTGTCATGTGCCAGGCAGAAGCAGAACGACAGTCAGACAAAATGGTGTCTGACATGGAAGTGTGTAGGAAGCAAAGTTGTGCCACTGAAATCCCACATGTGGAAAAAATGATAATCATTGACATTCGTTGTTGCTTGCTGAATGTTTATGGAGATCAAAGAGTGGATTTTTACAAGCACAGCATGCAGGCTCTTGTTCATGTTTCACATGTTTCACTGGCGAAAATGTACAGTAAATGATGATGATTATGTTGAAAAAAATAGCACTCTGTAAATGGAATTTGCTCTATTAAATATTTTTATTGTAGTATTTGTATCTATTGTCATTTCCATGGAAATAAATAGGAGGCATTACTTTCAGAGCAACCTACATACTTCTTTAGCAAACAAAGCTTTTTTTTTTTTATGTTGCTTCTAATCAATTTCTTATCCACTAAATATAAAGTAGTATAAATCCAACAAGGGCTGAGAGCTTCCTATGACATCAGTATCTACTTTTATCAACTGCATCTTCTTCAAACCTAGAAATATAGCTTTGATACTACTTAACTGAAATATTAATACATTTTGAGATAAAGCAGTGAGTAAAACAACCGCAAAATGCAGAGGATTGTGTTTTGATTTATTCCAGCTGTGCTGTCAATGGCCACCGTGTAACCACTTGCACAAGAATTAATAACAGAGAATTAAAAGGAGCTTCTGAGACTAACTTGGACTTCACACAGTTGACACTGCCTATGCTTGATCTGTCCTGACCCTCTAAATAGGACCCTGGAT
Source organism: Tympanuchus pallidicinctus (assembly GCF_026119805.1). NCBI lineage: Eukaryota > Metazoa > Chordata > Aves > Galliformes > Phasianidae > Tympanuchus > Tympanuchus pallidicinctus. The sequence continues at coordinate 44,953,617 of NW_026294618.1, read as the reverse complement.
CTTCACAAGGCGTTGAGCACAAATGTGCTCTCCTTTTTGGGACAGTTCTGTCATGGATGCACGTTTCCTTCTGCTGAATTAGCAGTGACAGTAAAAATATGTGGCAAAGAGATGGAGTGAACCTCTGGGTGCATTAACCTCTTGTGCAGCTGCCGAAGTATCTCTAAAGCTCATCTGTTAGCATTGTGTTAGAAGACAAGGAGTGTGATTGTTTCCTTCTTCCTACAGAGAGAGTGAGGGGTGAAAATTCATGGAAAATTTTGTTTCTCTGCATTCCCACAGAGGTCAGGCACAGTCCTAGCTTGTGAATTTCATGATTTAAATACTTGTGAGAAGCAATAGTGTGTTCATATTTAAAGCTTATATTTATGTAGAGCACCTTCATGCTTGCATTAATTATTTAACACATTTATTTGCTCTGTAGAAAAATAGTAATTTCCCCTGCAACCAGCTAAAGGAAATGTTTTTTTCACAGTCTGCTGGGATGGAGCTTTGTATATGCAAATAAAAGCTACAATGAATGTTTAAGCACCAAGCTCTCAAATTTCTGTTGTGTCCCAGTTATTAGCTGCAGATGTCCAGTAATGATTGTTCTTTGTTTACCAAATTAACTTTTTTTCTCCCGTGGGGAGAAGGATGGAGCACTAGAGTAAATAAAGACTTTCCCTCCACTTGTTGTTTCCTTAATGAAAAAAATGAAATCTCCTGATGCATGGAGTAGGTTAATTGGAGCAACAACTGTCTTGTTCAGTTAATCAGCTCTGAATTCACCAATAGGTATCCCAGCTGGCACTGGAAGTAATCGCTGGAAGTGTAGGAGTGTGTATATAAGCTAGCCAAAGTGCAAAGAACAAAACTGTGCCTGTGACGACTAAATAGTCAGCATTATCCTGATGAAGGATTTCTTACAAAATCATCTCAGAGGAAAAAAACAGGATATGCACAGTTAAAAAAATAAAAATAAAATAAAAAGGAAAAGCAGAACAATGTTAAAATGAAAAGGAAGAGATTGTAAAAAATGAACGTTAAGCCTCAAATCTATAAAGTCAATAGAATTCAGCTGAATAGTCCACTGTACCTATTCTGCTGCTAAAACAAACAAACAAACAAAAAAACTACTCTATTTGGGAAAAGGATTTTATTTTGGCCTGAAGAGACATTGTGAAAGGGGATCTTCTGACTAGGAATCACTGGGATTTTGGCATTCATTTCTAAAATAATGAAAAGACAATAAAGAAAATCCCTATTTAAAAAAAAAGAATAGCTACCATCAAAATAAAACAAACCTAAAAATACTCCTTTATTTCAGAGATGTTAAATTTGATAACACTTAGGAGCTCACTGTTAAAAATCCAAAGTTGGCTCTAAAACAGTGGCACATCATTCACATTATGTCTTAACCAAGAAGTCATACTTCTTTTCCATGGATGTTCAGATAGATGACAGATAGATGAACTGTTCTGAGCCAGTATCACAACGTTGTCTCATTATCTCTTTGCTAAGTAGTATATCTTTTCTTTATCATTTTTCCAGTCACAAAGATCTCAGTCCTGCTCTGTGCTAAATCAGTACTATTGTCATTGTGAAGTTAGAGGGTCTGACTGAATAGCAGAGAGTGAAGTAGAGTACCAATGAGGGTGTTCTTATGGCATCATGACCTGGATTATCATAGAAGAGGTCATGACTCCATCATTTTATCTTTACAGCTTTTGATTATGTAACTCAAACCATGGAAATCCAGAGCTATGTTAAAAAAGCTCTTAGACTCTATCTAGGCAGTAAATTCCATGACTTTGATAAGGCCTCTTCTACGAACACTGCCCAGACACCAAATATTTTCCCTCCACATATATGAAAAGTGCCTTTATTTTTACACTACTATCCGCAGCCCTGATCATGTCCAAGCCATGTCAGCTTCTCTCATCGAAAAAGCCCGGGTGATGATTGCTATCAGAGAAGTCCTGCCGAGCTAGGTTTCTTCAAAATGGTGCCCAAGATCAAGCTGGCAACAAGTTACACATAACCCTCTCCATGCAGTGTAGACAGAAGTATTTAATTTAAGGATCACAAAACTTCCAGCAATCATGATGCTTAAATCCTTTTTGTGTAGCCAGTCCTGGTGCTCGAAATACTTAGAACAAGAACTTGAATAATTTGGATGAAAAGGAACAAAGTGTTTGATAGAAAGCAATGCATACTTTTAAAGATTACTTTTCATCTTCCTCAAAATGACCAACAAAATAGACCTCTCTGATACTGATATAAACTTAGTAATGATAATTTGTTCATTTCTTGTATCTGAATGTTCATTGTAGTTTGGGACCAGTAACTTCTCTCTTGAGAATTCCTTGTCTCAAGCCTTCCTCAATGTTTGTGAAGGTTTTTCCTAAGAAGAAAGTATAAAAATTAAAGATCTTATCTTTGCTCACTTGCACAGTCATAGCAGAAGGGTACGATGATCATATATCAATATGTATCGAACATCATTTTCTAGACATGATCAAGCACAATATAATACACGTCCATAGTTACTGTAAGAGTTTTATGCTCAAAGCAAAAGAAATCATAGGTTAGGAAGGTTCATAACTTACAGTAATAAGATTAAAATGGAAAGAAGGATTGGAAAAACATGATTGCTTTCTTCTTGATCTGTCATATTATGTCTGTGCAGTTTCACACATCAGCAGTGTTAGAAGTATACAATAAATTGTATTTGTTGGTTAGAAAAACCTCTCTTCCAGTGTTAGAGGATCAGAAATTCTAAGACTATCTATAGGCTTTATATATAAATACTTCTTGACCTCTTTGAGGATTAATTCAGTTAAACACAGGCCATAATACAACCTTAGTGACAAATGTTTATCTAATTAGCAATTGCTGCTCTTAAAACAGCACAGTACTGTTTTTACTGAATTAGTTACACTTGATACTTCTCTTTTTTTCCTCCACAGAAAGTAAAGATTTACTGTGAGATCCTAGTTCATCTAATAATGTGTGATTATACATTAACACAACACAAAAATGGAAGTCTATTAACCAGATTTAAGCACATAAGGACATATTGCTTCTTTGAGTGAAGAATTGCTTCAGGTACAGAAGAAAAGCTACAGGAAGACAGTATCTGTGCACAGACAAAAGTACTACGACTTCTTCTTTATTATCCACATATCCCAAGTCAACTTCATTTCTGAAAATTACTAAGAAGAATAGAACTAAGGGAGATATAAAACCTTGGAAAGCTGTATTAATACTGTTGTAAAAAAAATCTTACCCAAATAAACCGTGCACAGGACATACTTGTCTGAATAGGTACTGTCAATTTCACGGCTCATTTGCCAGAGGTCAGAGACAGACAGATATGAGATTGTTCAGCAGCCACAAGGTCCTACAGGTCCAGCATCACAAGCAGATTAACCTGTATTGTATTTAATGGTTCAAGATGGGTCCACTTTAAGGGCATGAGGCTTCTCGAGAAGTGTTCATATATTTGTAGCCAGTTCACAAGTGCAAAGGGACTGCTATGTGATTCTCAGCACCTGGCAATTTTGTTCTTTGAGAAAATAACTCGCTTAACAGATAGGAGAATGCTCACTGAGGAAAAATCATCAACTCCCCTGCAATGATCAGGGGCATCCATAGCTAGGTCAGGTTGCTCAGGGCCTTATCCAGCCTCACCTTGAAAGTCTCCAGGGACAGACCATCAACCGCATCTCTGGTAGCCTGTTCCAGTGCCTCACCACCCTCACTATAAAAGACTTTTTCTTATATCTAACCTAAATCTTTCCTCTTTAAGCTTAAAACCATTTCCCCTTGTTCTATCACCACAGACTCTGCTGAAGAATCTCTCCCCTTCTTTCCTGTAGCTCCCCTTTAGATACTGAAAGGCCTCTCACAGGTCACTTTGCAGCCTTCTCTTCTCCAGGATGATCAGCCCCAGCTCTCTCAGCCTGTTCTCATAGAGAGGTGTTCCATCCCTTGGATCATTTTTGTGGCCCCCCTCTAGACATACTCCAACAAATCTATGTCTCTCCTGTACTGAGAACTCCACATCTGGATGCAGCACTCCATGTGAGGACTCTCCAGCGCAGAATAGAGGGACAGAATCACCTCTCTTGAGCTGTTAGCCACACTTTTTTTGATGAAGTCCAGGGTATAGTTCTGGGCTGTGAGGGGAAGGTAGGTAGGTAGTGAGGTAGATAGGCAGGCAGGTAGACTTAGGAAGGAAGGAAGGAAGGAAGGAAGGAAGGAAGGAAGGAAGGAAGGAAGGAAGGAAGGAAGGAAGGAAGGAAGGAAGGAAGGAAGGAAGGAAGGAAGGAAGGAAGGAAGGAAGGAAGGAAGGAAGGAAGGAAGGAAGGAAGGAAGGAAGGAAGGAAGGAAGGAAGGAAGGAAGGAAGGAACCTGTCACCAGTGAGAAGAGACCCTACTCTCCCTGAAATCACCTTTCAGGTATTGGAAGAGAGCAATAAGGTAAATAAATACAGACATCCAATTGAGCTCATGGTTGACTGAGGAAAATTAGGTTGCATATTCAGTCTCTTATATTAGTATGTCATTCCCTAAGCTTGGAAACCATTAAATGTGTGTGTATAACAATGTTTCCCTGGAGCTCTTGCAAAAAAGGTGCATAAGAGGGAACATCACATAATGTTTTCTACACTTCTTCTTAATTCTTTCTCATCTGATGAACAACCATAATCCTCAGCTGTCAAGTCAAAGAATGTATCTTCCTTTCATACAGCATCTGTCTGTCAGACGTTCCTGAGAGCTGCCATACGTGCTTATCTCCTGATACTTTGTCTTGGATGCTAAACTATGCTATGTATTGCTCATGCAATTTTCGTACTGCAGGTTTCAAATCAAAAATCTCAAGAGGCATCTGAATTAGTCTTTTAATTGAATAGTACATCATCTTAAATTGAAACCACAGGTGCTTCCATGTTCAGACATATTTGCCCATAAGTTTCTACTCATTTCAAAGCTGAAACACGCTTGAAAGACATTTCTAACAGCTCCAGCCTCAGAAAACTCTTGGGCTTGTGGTGCATTTGTTTCAGGTAGAAAGCACTTTGAAAACAATGTGAATTAAATACAGCAGCAGAAACTCAGTCTTAGGGCATTTGCAAAATCATCTGAGAGGAAATTCAGACAGCTCCTTCTCCCATCCACTCTCTTTTACACTCTGCTTGGTCAGAACATGAAAGTTAGAGAGTTAGATTGTTTGCAGGCATGAAATGACAGCAGTTCCTTTGACTTATCCACCTAATCTCATTAAAACAAACAAACAAAAAAAAGATCAATCAAACAAACAAAAAAAAAACCATTTGTTAGGCAATTTGACATATGTACTGACTCTGCTGCATTGATCTGTGACTGTCCAAATGCTGACAATTTATAGCTAAATAGATACAAACAGGCAAGCTTTGGGTTTTTGATTGTTTTTAATGCAAAAATAAGCAACATGTTTAATGCAATTATATTAAATTATAGCTTTTCTCTGGATCTTACATACAGCTTTTCCTTAAACTTCTAATTCGGTTTCATCATATTTTTTTATGATGCAACATGGGCATCTAGGCCTGACTAATCTATGACTAAGGTCCGCTCAGACAGAAAGAAGAACTACTGAAACTGCAGCAGTTTGCCACAGATGTTTTCCAAAACATAGTAGGAGTGTGAAGAGTGTTTCTGCTCAAACCCCTACAGTGTCAAAAACCTGGGACTCTAAGAAGGTCCAAGAGAACTTCATCCACAATCCAGAGGCAGGCTGAAGTACACCATTAGCAGTTCTGTTGTTTTTTTTTTTCTTCTCCTAGCTGTTTTTAAAAATGATGAACAAGGAAACTGCTGCCAACATGATGTGAGCAATATCTTCTACTTAAAAGACCGGGATAAGAATGCATTGTTCACATACTCATATTCATGTCTTTTCTAAAAAAGAAAAAAAAAAGATTGGGACAGAGGATCTGCACTCCTTCAAAATATGAAAAGTATATAATATGATGTAAATTAACGTTAAGCTACAGCCCTCTAGGGTCAAGGAATAAGCTGGCAAGTAATTAAGACCTGAAATTGTGACATTACAGTTGCAGGAACAGTTCTTTTTAAACAAGACATATGCCCAACTTGTTTTGAAATTTCTCTAGAAGGTTCTTTCTCATTATTATCATTTTTTCCTGGCCCTTATGTCCAGAAATAAATTTTTCAATCCTTTATCTCCAAACTAACTAGAAGTAAGAAATATGGATGCTTACTATGAAACTTCCACTTTTTTCACTTTTTTTTTACAATATTTATTTTTTCTGAGAAAGACAGGTTTAGATATACAAGATTTCTTTCAGTTTTTCAAGGTGATTGGAAAATAATCTGTTTCTTAACCTTTGAGTATTTTATACTCAACTAAAAAGATGTCACAAATTCTCCTGAAAATGCAAAGGGATATTGTTCACTGCTTTGAATTGAAGGAACTAAGGTTGCAGTACTTAGCTGAAGCATATCGAGGTCAAGTTTAAGCAAGCCTCTGAAAGATTAGTGCACGTTCAACAAGTATCAACCAGTCATGCATGCTTCTCAGTCCTTAGCATCTGTTCTCAATTGGAAGTGAAAGTGACTTCTACTACTGGCCAGGATAAGTTAGTGAAGATACAGGGAAAAAGGATCTCCCACTTATGTCTTGCAGGAAAGTGATTGTACACATTTGCTGTAGTGTTTCATTAGATGAATTACTGTTGGCAACTTCTAAGAAACTGAATAAATCACTAAGACCTTGCATTCTGTTTAGAAATTCTTGGCACAGATAAAAGGTATAAGTAATTTGTTTTCAACAAATTGAACCAGAGCAGTTCATAGCTATCTGAAGAATATAGCTGAAACCAAGGACACTATCAAAAGTCTCCTTATATTTGATTCCGTTTATAATTTTCTTAGACAGTACACTAGTCAATAGGAGAAGAAAATTCCTATAACTTTGAAAACCGAAATGCAGAACAGCACTATTCACAAAAGTTATCTTTTTTTTTTTTTTTTTTTTTTCAGAGCAGATTAAACCTCAATTGAGATAAAATTTCTATTAGATGGACAGTCTTTATCCAAATATCCAAAAACTAACTCCTGTCCTAAAGTTAAACATGTCTACCACAAGCAAAAAATATGGTATTCTGCAAATATCATAATATGTAATATTGTGAGTCCTCACCATTGTTTTACCAGTCTTGTAATATTTCTTAATTTATAAACTTCAAATCTTAAAATTAGGACATCAAATACTGATCTCACATTTAGTTCAGTTCAGTTTACTTCAGAGCATCACAATTACAGAAAATCATGGTGAACATGAACATCATTTGGGATAATATTTTGAGAAATAATATATATTAGGATCCCAAAGAGAACAAGGAAAGGAATCTTGTCATTTTCAGGTAATGACAGTTTGTGAATAAAGTATATGTAAATAACGTTAAGCGGTAGTAGGAAAATGATTGTGTATATAGCTGGTTTTCTTGTTGTTGTTGTTTTTAATTAAATAAGAGATTAAGAATTTAAAGATCACAGTCCTTGAAAGAGAAATCCTTTAATGAATTTTCAAGGAATAGGTTATCTCCTCCTAGGGAGGAATTTAAAAAATAAATTATTTTAAAGTTGCTTTTTCTCTCCTAAGGAGAAAAAGAACTGATGTAAAAAAAATGTAAAGATTCCTTGGAAAATGTAAAGGTAGAAAATACTTCTTACAAATAGTCAGGAAATACCACAAGTTGACTTATGCATAACAGTAATGTGACAGCTTTGACTACAAGTGCTTTGTCAGTCTTAGTAACCACACAGTTGCAAACTTTTATGACACCTGCCTTACTGACTCAGTGCATAGGGCAGAACAGAGTTGACTTATACCAGCTTTTACAGCTTTCTACTGTATTCCCTTCTTTTGACACATGCTTTGACAGTAAGAACTAAAACCTGGAGTCCTCCCACTCTGTCCTTTGTTGTGGGCACTGTCAATAGAAGGCAAATCCTATAATGCCAAAATTGGCTCTCTTTCAAGTAACATGTTACCTTCTGGGAGTCATGAAACTACACAGGGATGCACAATCTGTCCTTGAAAGTGGGGACATTGAAACTTCAACATCCTGTAGCTTTACAATGCATCATAATGGTGAATTAACTTAATGGTTTTGCAATTTAACTATAACAATATTCTGTTTTTAACTTTATGCCCTGCTTTCAGAATGAAAATATTTTCATGTATTCACAAAACAAAAAATGTTGATGTCTTCACAGTTCTTGATCTAAATCATCTTTTAATCCTCTTCTCAGCTTCACTGTATATAAATTTATGACTAATTAGTAGCCAGGCACCAGGCAGAGATGTCCATTGCTTCAAGGAGTTTTCAGACAGAGAAAGTTTGAAAGGAAGAAAATACTGTTGTCTTCATACTGCAGTTTGGAACTAAGGCAGAAAAATATTAAGTGAATTGTAAAATTTATTTATCCAGGAAAATTTAAGCAAAGCTAAGCACTGAATGTGAAACATAATACTGTTCTTGCAACCATTTAAACTTTTAAACTAGTCTTGCAGCAATATTTTTCTGTAATTTTTACAAATATTTAGAAATCTCTTGCCACTTTCTCATCTCTCTTCCTTAAATGTGTGTTTCATTTTTAATTTCAGGAACTGAAAGCAGTAAAGCCAACCATATGAATAAAACAACAAACATACAAAAAACAAGTATATGGATTTGCAGCATTTGTGGTTACATGGCTATTGTGGAGGCTATGAGGAATGTACCACTTGTTTGCTCAGATAGTAGGGATAAAAGCAAGCTTTCATGTAAGTGCCATGTTTACAAATTACAAATGAGATCCACTTGTGCCTCGTCACTTTATTTGTTATTTTATTATTCTAAACACATTCATATCTCCTGTAAAAATGAAGCCAAAAAGGAACAATATTTTCATTTGTAGTCTGTGATTTAGAATACCTGAGGACCAGAAAACATTTTTTCAAGATAGCTGTATCAAGAGTGTCTCAAAACCATCCTTCCTGATAAGGTAAGATCTCCTTCACCAGTAGGACCAAGTGATATCCGAAGTTTTCTTAAAAGAGGCACCAAGGTAGTCCCTTCTCATCCACCAAAGATTAAGGAGACAGTGAACACTTTGCATCTGCCTTATCCTCTCCACCATTCATCAGTCTTAAGTCAGGAACTGAGCTGACTTGGAGGCAGTAGTCCTTTACTGTCCTATTGCAATGACATGTGATCCTCATCTTTTTTTGTACACTTTTTAGAAATGTAATGTTCAAGTCTGAACACATGTTCGGAAAAAAAGTTTAATGAATATTGAAAGCATTGAGCTATTTTTCCCTCTATTTTATTCTCAAACAGCCTTTGAGGAACATTCATATAAATTATGCATAGTGGCTGTATGAGATAAACTAGTATTCCTAGCCAGTCAAGTGAAAAGATTGTCCCCCTCTGCTCTGTGCTGAATTGGCCTCATCTCGAGCACTGCGTGCACTTTTGGGTACCACAATATAAAAAGGACATAAAGCATCCAAAGGAGGACTACAAAGATGGTAAAGAGGGTGAGGTGTGTGAGGGGCAACTGAGATCTCTTGGTTTGTTCAACCCAATACAGAGAAGACTGAGGGGAGGCCTCATAGTGGCCTGCAGATCTTCATGAGGGGAGTGGAGGAGAGCACTGAGCTCTCCTCTCTGGTATCAGCAACAGGGCCAAGGAAACAGCATGGAGCTTTGTCAGCGAAGGGTCAAGCTGGAGGTTAGGAAGAGATTCTTCAGAGGGTAGTGGGAGTGGAACAGGCTCCCATGCAGTGGACACAGCCCAAAGAAACACTACAACAATGTTCTCAGACACACAGTTTGGTTTCTGGGTACTCTTCTGTGGATACAGGAGCTAGACTCAATAATTCACGAAGGTCTTCTCTCAGTCCAGATATTCTATTATTTTGTGCACTTTACGTTTTTGTAGCATGCAAGAGGCACCTTTGTTTAAATAGCCTATGGGGATTCAGTCTGTGCCTTGGAATGGACAGATAGAAATAATGGAAATCTAGAGATTTTTCTTCTTAGCTAGGCCTGTAGCAACAGGATGAGGGGAAATGGTTTTAGACTGGAAGAAGGTAGATTTAGACTGGATATTAGAAAGAAATTCTTTACTGTAAGGGTGGTGAGACACTGGAACAGGTTGCCCAGGGAAGTTGGGAATGCTCCCTGCCTGGAAGCATTCAAGACCAGGCTGCATGGGGCTGTGAACAACCTGGTCTAGAGAGAGATGTCCCTGCCTATAGCTGGGGGGCTGGATCTAGGTGATCTTAAAGATCCCTTTACTGAAACCATTCTACGATTCTACCTCATCTACAATGTCACCAGCTTGCAATAGATGATTTTATTAATCTTTCACATTTTCAAGAGACCGCACTAATAAAATCAAAGCCTGACTTGATGACTTGCACTTTTTGTTAACAAGATTGCATATGACTAGGAAAACTATATTTGAATATTGCACAGAACTGTAAAACAGGTAGAGAGTATTGCAAAGCAAAGAAGCATCCTTCTTCCAGAAGCTGTTTTATTTCTTTTATCTATCAGCTTCCCACAAAGGATCAGGATGGAACAGCTTTTGATACATACATAATTAACTAGTCAGCTATAGACCTAAGAAATAGGTTTTTTTCTAGAAGCTATTAAATGTTAACATTACATTTGTCTGCTTGTATGTGCTCACAAAAATTATTTACATAAGGCATTACTCCATTGTTAGTCCTTCAGAAAGTGCAAAGATAGTACACAGTAAATACCTCTGAGAACATAATGTCTAGGCTTGCTGAAAAACATCATTTTGGATCTTTTCTTCTCTATGGGTGTCCTAGGCATTACGGTATGTTTCAGCATATTGTGAAGAAGAAACAAAATCTCCCTTTCATCAAGGATCACATCAAACTTGCTTCCTGGAAAAAGGGCTTAGCAAAACAGAAGCCCATTTATTTTCCATTTGATCTTCACAGCAGCTGGGATCTATGTCCATTACAACAATGTGTTAATCACGTTAAGACTCTGTTAATAGCGTAATTCTTGTCACCTTACAAATGACAGTACATGACACTCTGAATGACTTTCAGCGTGCTGACTCACTGTCAGAGCCTTCCACATACAAAGTGCCGGAATTCCGTCTAGTCCCACCTGGAAAGGGACAATTTCTACAGATTGTTTCTAAGTCACATCCCATGTTTTACTTCCCATCTTAAATGAGAAGACATTTTCCATCTCTAATGTTTGCTTCTTCTTAACACTCTTATCTCAACCCACCTTCAATAATTTTTGTATTCAAGAGAGGGAAAATGCAAGAGGAGCAACATGATTTCACCTGGGGACCAGTAACACCACATACATCTCCCTGGCATCTTAGGTTTTCTCATTTACATAATATAATTTTATATTGAAAAAACAAACAACACAAGCATTCATTCTCATAAAATACCTCCTACAGTCCCTTTTTTTTCATCTTAAGACAAACTCTGAATGAAGTTTGGATTGGGAGACTGAACTATAACAAATAATCTACTTACAGGCTTTTCTTATTTAAGAAAAATACTGGACAACTACTGAATTCCCAAAGCACTGGAGGACAGCACAAAGTTGGGTTTGTGCTGTTCTCATCTGGTGAAAATGGCAAGGTATTGTGCCAAGAAATACATTCAAAAGCAAAAATCAACTTGGGACACATGGCATATTGCCAATCCATAACCTGGACTCCCTGGGGGCACCCTGCACAGACTCAGTTCCCAACCTGGATCAGACCTCAAGTAAAATTTCTGCACAGCTGTGTATCTGCCCTCAAACCAATCCTAAAATCCCTTGACAATATTTTGGCAACATAAAAAGACTTTAAAAGTCAAGATGATTTGAGGATACATCTGGAACACTATAAGAAATTCCAATCTTTCTGGTGTTTGATGCTGTATCTTACCTGCTGGCAAAATGTTATCACTCTCAGACCAGAGCTATTCTTATTCACTCCTGTCAGAGTAAAGTCAGCCGTTTAAATCTCAATCATTTCTGGCTAATTTTTAGATTTTGGATGAGAAACACTGTTAGGGTCTTCTACCATGTTCTGCTGGAACAAGAGTCTACCAAACAGCAACTAGTGGAATAGTGATGACATTGGAAACTACTGCAGCTGTTTGTGGGCTGGTTTTATGATTACCTCTTCAAAATAAGAACAAATTGCATTTTCACTCAAAACCAGCTGTAGATTCCTCTGTAGACTGAAAATCCTGAGTGAGAAAAGGAGGCAAAACAGATGAAGCACTGTTGGGAAACATGGGCAACTCTAGCCAAACTCAAACAGAGATATTTTTTTTTTTTTTTTAATAAAGAGAGGTGAGACAGAATTACAAGAATATAGCTGTGAGGATCAGTTTCTAGAGCCAGAAAAACAGCAATCTCCAGAAATCCTAGGGTAAGTTATACTCATCCAAATTGTTTAAAATAACATCTGTTTATATAGGCAGACCATGACTTACACCAGTGCTAGGCAGCCAGAAAAGTTTCCATTAGTACTAATCAGAAGAGCTTAGATCTCGAGTGTGGTCAGTCAGACTCCCAAGCAATCCATGCAATCTAGTAAGCAAAACTCTTGGATCTTGCCATTGGCAGTAAATAGAGCTTTGTCTAAATAATTATACAACCGAACCTTGACAGAGAAGCTCTACTGATTCTGCAAACCTGGAGATCCTGAAATTGTTCTCAGATTCCCCTAAACAACAGGTTCAACAAATCTAAGTGCAAGACTTAAACCTGGGTCGAGGAAATCCCTGTTACCAATACAAACTGGAGGAACAAAGGGTTGAGCATAGCCCTGATGAAAAAGGCATGGGGGTACGTGGAAGCTGGACATGAGCCAGCAATGAGCCCTCAAAGATCAGAAATACAACCATATCCTGGGCTGCACCTAAAAAAGTCTGGATAAGGCCTGAGCAATCTGATCTAGTTATGGATGTCCCTGTTCATAGAAGGGGAGTTGGACTAGATGACCCTCAGAGGTCCCTTCCAGCTCTAACGATTCAATGATTTTATGATTCTAAACTGCTTCTCAGAGATAGGCAGGTATAAGAAAGGTAGAAACATTTTTGTCTTAAAAATACTGAGAATAATATTTGTCCAACATTTTTTCGTTAAATATTTGAACCTTCAGAATAGTTTCAAGTCTTTTTTAGGGAGCACATGGGCTAGGATTTTAACAAAAGGAGGCGAGTTTAGCATATTTAGTGTTGAAATAGCAAAGATACAGAAGTTTGTTCCATAGATTCATAAAGCTTGAGTGGGTGGCCTATGTCTGTAAAATACAGGCTGGGCAAGAGCCAGACATTCTGGAACTATTTTAAAAGCAGCCAGTATACTAAGGGCTAGGACACTGAAACTTGCCATTTCACTAAAGGATTATGTCAGCAATCATCCTTTTGTTGCCCTAGAATTAAAAGCAATTAGTCACACAGTAGCTTATAGATCTCATGTTTGCACATATGCATGCTAATGTGCATTTTCACATTGTTAGCTTATACTAACACCTGATCAAAGAGGTAATCAGAAGCCCCTGACTCCACTAATGGTGCTTTCCAAAACACCACTCCATGGCTTACTTAGAAAGCTCCACTTGCAAAAATGTACCTACAAAAAAAAACATATATGCAAATGCTCACACGGGCACACAGGAAGACGGGGAAAGAGCTGGGCAACACAACACACTGTGAATTGGCACTAACTTGTGAGGAAAACTCAGACATTTAAGAAGTCTTTCATGACAGAATTTATGTGTCCCAGGTGCTATTAGCACCATATTGTAAGGCAGACTGTGAATCTCTCAGAAGAATTAGATGCTTTAAAACCAGGTAATGTTTTATTTTAACTTTTCATTTTCTTTTAATATAATAGCTATTACCTCATCTATAGATATCCTTCCAAAATCTGGAGATTTAAGAAAGATTTTTAGGAAAACAACAGAAGAGTCATGAATACCGGGGAAAGTATGGAAGTTAGACTGTAAAATTTAACTGGGTTTTGGATTCATATCTCTGCTAAATTTCTCTATAGAAATTATCTAGAATTCTACAGAGTTGTAATATCTATTGTAGAAAAGCAAATAAAAATAACTGCAATTTTGGGACAGTATTTTAAAGATTAGCTTGTTGGAAATGTTGCGAGCATGTTGTGCACATAACTTAAGTGCATGCATCAAGTTAACATCTATTGTGGTATGTTTTATTTATTTATAAATAAATAAATTTATTTAACAGGTATTCATCAAAGACTTTCCCCAAGACTTAAGCATTAAAATCTCTTTATATCGGCTTTGGCTTTTAAGTGCCAAAATCAGTATAAACAAACAGAATATACTGACCTCAAGATGAGAACAATATAAGTAGACTTTCAAATTTGCCATTCATAGATGTTCTATCATTAACCAGTGCAAGCACTATGAACAACATACATAAAAAACTACTTAAATGATGTAAACCTTCTCATTTGTAATGAAATGATGCATTTCTTTATTGAAGGTCATATCTTCAATGCACAATGATGTTTCTGAAAAGAGCAGCTGCATTAATCTCTAAAAAGAGTATTGATTTCCGTTCTACAGAACCAGCCGATAAAAGTTGCAAACAGAATAGAGTAGGGTAGAGTAGAGTAGAGTAGAGTAGGGTAAAGTAGAATGGTTCAATTGCAAGGGACCTTCAAAGAACATCTAGTCCACCTGCCTGACCGCTTGAGGACTAACTAAATGTTAAAGCACATCATTGAGGGCATTATACAAATGCTTCGTGAACTCTTACAGGCTTTGGGCACCAACCATCTCCTAGGAAGCTTGTTCCAGTGTTTGACCTCCCTTTAGGTAAACATTTTTTTCCTAATCCCTATGCTGAATCTCCCCAGTACGTCTTTGTGTCTTTTGCATGCATCTTGCCATCAGTGACTAGGGAGAAAAGACTAAAACCTCCGTCTGCACTTCCACTTCTCAGCAAGCTGAAAAAAACCCAAGAGCAGAGTTGTACACTAAAGTAACAAATACAGACATGACTAACTCATAATGTTAATTTTTAACTTCTAGGTTTTGAGGCTAAATATTCAAAGCCAGACATACTTCCAGAGCTGAGTGACACTTCCCATTCAGATTAATTCATGCTATTCCTACAGTGTTAATACACACTAACCTAGCATTCATTTGACAAAACAGAATTACAGGCTGCAAGATACTTGGTTGTGCCCAGTGCCTACTAATCTCAAGCAGAATTGCATTCAACCTACTCCTCATATCTTCCTCTTCCCCAATTTAGTCTGTAATGTATTAAAGTAGAAATGAAATTATCTGCAGGTTTTTCTTTTTCCCAAAACATATTGCAGTTAGAGCTATCTTTCCAAAACTCAGAGCCTAAGTTCAGGTCTTAACGCCGACTTCATCATTTTGTTGTTGTTGTCTTCTCCTAATGAGTAGCATTACCAGTGCCATGGTGTGAAGTACACTGTGTGGAGCTCTCTGTCTGTGTGTATTACTGTTAGTGAGAGTCAGTGCCTCTGAATGACAAAATCAGCGAAACATGGAAAATTGAATTCCAAACTGCTTACTCCCTGGTTCACATGAGGAAGTGGAACACTCATTTTTCACAGAGAAATATATGAATACATCTCTGAAGTTATAGGTGAATTGACTAATCATAAATCTACTGCAGAGATGGTAGATGTTCTGAACATAGTTCTTAATTTCTCTGTCATTTATTCCCAATTGCAAAAAAAGTTTTAATTTTCATTTAAAAAGTCCATACATTGAGAGTTAAAATATATTTATTTCTATTACATCTAAACATTTTCTCTTTTTTTAGTTAAGTATCCACTGAAAAAAATATATTCACTCATTCTTAGTCAGTGAATTCTCTCATACTTGATCAAAAAACATCACCAACACTAACTGCTTTTTTCTGTGTAGGGTATAGTATTGCTTCTTCAACGTGAGTTTTGAGGTGCATTAGTAGATGGTATATATAGCTTAATGTCATTCATCACTGTGCATTTGACAACATTTTCCCCCTTGACAAAAGACAGATTTTATGGCAGAGCTGTCAGTCTAGCAGTTTTCGTAAACACTTTTTTTGTTGTTGATGTTTTCTTGTGGTGGTAGTTTTAACATATCACCTGATAGAAATTTCCAAGCTCTAAAATAAATTTGGTGGAATAGCTGATGACTTAATTGGAGTACAGTTATGATTTCATTCTATTAATGGTAACTCCTGACTTCTCATTTTCTTAGTGGAAATAATATGAAATATGAGGGAACCATAAAGGCAGCATGTTAGATTGCATTTTGTGTAAGAGAACATTTTTAATACAACAAGGACACACTGGCAGAAATAAGATCTCAGTTAACAAATAATCAGCTAAAAATCCACTAAAATACTTGAAATATTAAATGGAAACAGTGTATGACATCCTTACATCTGTGCCTGGGAAGATCGTGGAGCAGATCTTCCTGGAAGCTATGTTAAGGCACTTGCAAGATGAGGACATAAACCAGAATAGCTTATCAAGGACAGATCATGTGTGACCAACCTGTTTGCCTGACATGATGGAGTGACAGTATCAATAGACAAAGGTAGGGCAATTGATGTCATCTACCTGGACATGTGCAAGGCCTTTAACATGGTCCTACACCACAACGTTATCTCCAAATTGGAGAGATATAGATTTGAAGGCTGGACTATGTGGTGGATAAAGTCTTGGTTGGATAGTTGCAACCATAAGTTTGTGGCCAATGGCTCTACATTCAGGTGGAGACAGGTGATGAGTGGAGTCTCCCAGGGGTCATTCTTGGGACTGGAGCTCTTCAACAACTTAATCAATGACATAGACAGTGGGACAGAGGGTACTTTCAGCAACTTTGCTGGTGACATCAAGATGAGTGATACAACAGAAAGAAGGGATGCCTATCCAGAGAGACCTAGACAGGCTTGAAAAGTGGGCACGCATGAAACTAATGAGATTTAACAAGGCCAAGCGCAAGGTGTTGCACCTGCATTTGGGCAATCCCAGATGTATCTAGAGACTGGGAGAAGAATTAATTGAAAGAAACCCTGTGGGGAAAGACTTGATATATGAAAAGCTGGACATGAGCCAGCAATCTGTGCTTGTTGCCTGGAAGGCCAACAATATTATGGGCTGTATCAAAAATGTGTGTCCAACAGAGCTAAGGAAATAACTGTTTCTACTCTGTTTTCCTGAAGACCCATTTGGAGTACTGATTCTCCCAAAACAAGAAAAATGTGAAACTGTTGCAGTGGGTCCAGAGAATGGCCACAGAATTGATCAGCAGGCTGGAGCACCCCTCCTATGAAGAAAGGCTGAGAGAGTTGGCCTTTTGAGCTTGCTAAACAAGAGAAGGCTCCAGGAATACCTCATTGTTGTTTCCAGTACTTAAAGAGAGCTTATAAACAGGAGGGAAACTGATTTTTTACATGGTCTCACCTCTTACCTATTATTGATTAGTTTTCCTTACATGTAAGGAACAAACAAATCCACTACATTTCTTAGAATAAATATACTTGCTTTTCTTTAATATGAAAACAGCAATTACTTTGGAACTGTAGTCTAGAAAACACCAAATATTCTATTAAGCTGGGTATAGAAACAGATTCATACAGAGGCAACTCCCATCTGGTTTGAAAACAAAATGCCTCCTACATCAGGCTTATATTAAAAATGTATATGCATATGCCATTTGTTATCAAGAATATCAAATAAGAATGACCCAATTCCTGCAAACAGCATGAAGCTGTAATCTCATACTTAACAGAATCACTCAGATAAATGCACTACAGGAGACAACCTTTTCAAACATATCCATGTTGTCTGCTGCAGTCTTAGCTGATCTGAGAGTAAACTGTAGGCACAACATCCCAGGGGAACATGACCCATCTGCCCCAGTCAGTAACTCTTCCATATGTTCCTATACATATATATAACTGGCAAACTAATCTACAAAAAGCAAGCCAAACCAACGGCTTAATATGACATTTAATGCCATCCCTACTCTAGAAAATGAGCTCTTTTCCTCTACAACTACTTCTATGTTCTCTTACGTATGACATTTCTTTGTACAAGTTATGTGATTAGGGACATGGGCAAGTAATGTACTAAATAAGTTGAAAATGTTTCTTCTTGTCCACAAGTAATTCTATTTTCAGTGTTCAGCTCAGAGATATATATTAAATGATTTTTTCCCGTTCCCATCAGAAATATCAGTACAGAAATACACAGACACTTGATCTTAAGCAGTAAGTGTCCTAACTGGAGAGAAAATAGCTATGAAATTCCAACAGCATCTACTGGTATCGTATTCTTTACTCTCAGTGCTTTCCCTATCCTGAAGATGGTCTCTTCTGCCTAACCCCTGACTTCTGAGAAATTCCAGTCAAAATCACCATCCATGTGGCTGAAGAGGGCTCTTATGAATTGACAGCATATCTAAATGAGCAAGTCATGGAGTTACAAAAAATAAAAATAAAAATCAGAATTTGATAAAGAACAAACATAAAATTTTGTGGAAGACAAAATGACATTTTAAGATTTCTTTCATTCTAAAGGGCTTGGAAGTGCTTTAATGATTTTATAAAAAGAGCAGTGACTTTTATTTACTAGGTTTTAGTCTAGTATCCATCATTACTCTAATATCTGTTGTTGATAGTACTGACAACAATGATGTTATGAATGGACAAAAATGTCAGTTCAAAATGGCTGCAATCATATGATCTGGTTCCGTACCATTAATGTTTTTTCATAGTAAAAATGTTAACTTTATCTGAAAATCACTTCATGAGGGAGACAGACATTCTGACTTTTACATGCAGGCCATGTTTTTGAAACAAACATTGAAACTAATAATTGTAAGCTATACAATTTTTGAAGCTATAGTTCAATAATTTGCAAACCTAGTAATAGTCATAAAGATCCACATAATATGCTAATCCACATATATGGCAGAAATGACATATGAAAACAAAAAAGAAAAGCAAAAATCACCACCAGAAACAGATGGAGACTTCATGCAACTGTACACTGTAAGCTTCAGACTTTTGGTCAGTAGATAATGTCATTTGCAAATACTTTTCAATAACATACAAAGTAAGTGTAGGTCTTAGTGGTAAGGAGTTGTTACTGTTTTCTTAAGAAGCTTTCTATTGACTTTCCTGCTCCCCATGAGCTTTCTTGGATTAGAAAATGGATCTCCTATTCAAACTGTATGACATTTCTGAGAAACAACATATGGCATCCATTATTTTATCAAAGCCATATGCATGTGACAGTGGCAAGACCATTGGGCTGAGGCCCCAAATTTTGCTTGCTTTAAAATACTGCTGCTATCTCGTCTGCACTGTTAAAAACATTAGTTTAGTATCATTTCCAGAAAATATCTTTTCAAATCCAATAAGGCCCAGAAGAAGATGATGCACAGTGTTTTAAGTACCAAAAAATCTTAACAGTGCAAAAGGACATGACATTCCCTTCTCTCTGTACTTTGCAGTCTCACATGACAGCCAGCACTGGGAATGCAGCAATGAATAAACCCCTCTCCTCCATTCTCCCTTTCCATTGTACTTGGCCATTCAACAGAGCTTTCTGGACGTCTGGCAATAGTTCTGAGGAATGACAATGACACATGCTGACATCCTGAGGTTACCAGTTCACTGTTTCCCTCAGTTAAGACTGAAAGTTTCCCTTAGGTACTGAGCAATTCTCTTAAACTGTTTCATTGATATAATTTTTTTTTTTAAAACAGAATAGCATTGTTAGAGTGCACTGAGTATGGGGTTATTCCCCCAGAAAGGCCAAAAGTAAAGGGCATTCACAACACAAGATGGTCAATGACCTTATCAATCAGGCATTGGACACAAGCAAGCAAGCAGAAGAATGGTGACTGCAGTGAGCCCTATCCAGGAAGCATTTGGCAAAGAAACAGGCCAGGTCCAAGGTCAAACTAGGAAACCCAGATAAGACATCAGCATCACACCTGGACTGAAGACCCAGCCCAGAGATGAAGTGGGCAGTGTGTGTGTGAAGGGGCTCCAGGAGAGGCCTGTCAGAATGCTCCAGTGCTGTCCTGGAGCTAACAGTCTGTTAGCCTTTTCAGGACTATGGCAAGCATTTTGGTTGACTGTATCCTAAAGAAGTGTATTTTTTATCAAAATCTGAAAGCTTTTCACACAGATCAATTTGGATTTGTGGTGTTGAAAGGTATATAAACAAAATCTCTTCAGGTGATAAAAATCCATTATAGTTTTTAAGGCTTTTACATTCAGCAGAATTTTACAGGGGACTATATACATATATATATACATTTTTTTCTCCCTGTCTTTCCCAAGTAGCTGAAAGTTGCACAGAGCCTATTTAGCACTGTGCTGGATAGAAATGACATGAACAGAAAATCTCAGCTGAGGGACCATGAAGAGGGCAAGATCTTTCATTCTTCTCTCTCCATGGGACTAGATGTTGAATCAGTGAGCTCGTGAGAACATTCATGGCACAAGATATACTATTGTTCTGAACCGTTTCAATAAACTTTAATAAGCGCTTTAGTCACTAAGTAAAATTTCATTATGTCTACTTAGGAAATCCTGAACAAAACACAAACGTGTGGTGTTACGCAGTACACAAGGATGCAGTAAGTGCTGATGCATTCTATATGGATTCAGGTGCCTCTCCATCCCAGTATTTCTCACGTTCCACTTCTGTTTTTACTTGGGACTTCTTTCAGACATCATAACCAGACTGCAGTGTAATAGGTGGTCAGTAATAGGCGAGGTGCAGGACAGAAGCCTCCCACAACATAGACCTTTTGATTATTAAAGAGAAATTGTCTCTTGTAGGCAGCAATCATCCTTCTCAACTGCTCCCATGCAGTGCCATAATATGTTTGGTTAGCCATGGGCTGAAGCACAATTCTGCAAGCTAACCTCAAAATCAAAAGCTTTTTTAGAGTTCACATACTAGATTTCTGTAGCAGTGTTGGTATTTTATGGAATTCAACTAATTAAACTCAGTGGAAACGTCCTTCCCAAGGCTCTGTTCTTAGTTCTCTCCAGTAGATACTTTTCGTTTCAGCCAAGTTCACAAATAGTACAAACCTCTGTCACATTGTCTAAGTATTATTTTTATTAATGGGACAAAGGCAAACATAAATAACGCATCATTTTACATATCAGCAGAGTGCTCCCATCCCAAGGATGCTGCAGCATCTGACAAAGTACTGGCAGAAAACTTTGCTCTGGCCTAACATGTTCAAAGTAGGATGCCTGAGGGAGGTGAGGGAGACAAACAGCTGCAGTCCATACTGGGATGCTGTTGATTTTCCCAGAAGCAGCATCTGCCAATGCAACAGCATCCTTCATTCCTAGTGCCAAAATATAAGGAGTGTGGATGAAAAAGGCTAGTATGAATTGTGAGAGCACACAAATTTCAGTCAGCCTACACTCCAAGGGAAAGGTGATGTCTTGCTTTACATCAAGCATTAGTCCGAGCTGGCATGAGTTGGAAGACTGCTGGGCTTCTGAATAAAAAGATATATGTTTTTATTTCCAGACTGAAAAGATACGTGTTGCTCCTTCCCACTCTCATTACATAGATGAGGATCATAAATGAAATATACATAGATGAAATGTACCTATTGCAAATCACATTTTTGAGCTGAATGGGAAGCAGAGCAGCATTTTTCCCCATTCAAATCATAATTCTCTCTGCTTATTGACTACTGCTCTAAACTTTCATCTCAAGTCCTATTCTGATGAAGGCTGCAAGAAAACACAAGCACGCAATGAACTTCTGCTTCAGAAGATAAAGGATGCTAGGCAAAGTCTTCACATGACAACAGCAAATAAATGTCTCCACCTCCTGAAAAATATATAGAAGCATTTGAAAGTTACCTGAGTAAGACAAGAGAAGTTCTCTGTATTTTTACTTTAAGAATTAACCTGCCATGAAAGGGGCTTTCCATCATCCCCGGATGCTTGGATACATAGATGGTTGACTTTTTTGTAAGAAAGTATATTCTTGTAAAGAAGTATCCTGTTTTACTTGGAACATTCCTTTAAGCAACTACCTCTTTCCTTTGCTGAACCAGGAACAGAGAAAGACCTTTCACTGATCCAAGGATCTTAAGGTGTGTGGAATCAAGAAGGGAGGTAATCTTAAAGATTTGTGATTGATATCAAAACCGGATAGAATTAGCAAGCAACAACTGATGATCTACGTTTATGTGATCACTATTTTGATCTGTGGAGAAAATCTTATTTTTTCATGTGATTTCATTGCGAATTTTTTTCAGCCAACATTCCGTACAGCAAAATAAGCATATTCTCCATCACAAGCCCATTTTTTCAGATTTCTTCTCTTCTTCAAACATTATTAACGGATGACAGCCAGCACTGCTGTAGAACTAGATACAACATAGTCCAACAAATCTACTACAGAGCTATTCAAGCTCCCCAGTAACTCAGACTAGGGTAACCTATTCCACATGTTCCTCGGTCATTTCAAGTCTGTCATAGGAAAATTAGGAATTAAGTTCCTTGTTGTCTACCTACCTATCCATCAATCTGTCTATCTATTTGTCTATCTATCTATCTATCTATCTATCTATTTGGTTGGTATTTTATTTTTTTATTTATTGTTAGACCAAAACTCAAGGGGCATATTTATCCCTGTGTGTCTCTACATCATTTAAATTAAGTTAGTAATTAAGGTTCAAGTTCACTAAGCTGACCTTGGCACATGCCTGTCTGCACAAAGATTCCTGTACTGTATCAGTTGCTGACTCCTATTTAGAAGTCATGAAGCATATGCTTTGAAAACCTTTGTGCTAATATTGAGGACAGGCCAGTTTAACAGGTGAAAATACAAGGGAGTCATATTCTGTGGAGATAAAATTTAAATTCATTCAGTGTATCTCAGGCCTCATATTATTACATACTTTTGATGTTTCAAATTTATATCTAAGCTTACAACATACTATTGTTACAGCCTTATGAGTGCATGGAGTTTCCTGAAAAGATCTATTTCAAAGCTCTTTTGGGTTTCCCGGTGTCAGCAGAAATAGGATAAGTACCTTTCTTAAAAGCAAAAGCTCCTTCTACAGATTCTCACAGTGAATTATATGCAACTCATTTTGCTACCAGCAAACTGAGGCCCACACATGCACAGTGGTTGATTCACAATACATACAAAAAATGTGAAGTTCCCTGGCAAGGATTTTCAAGGATACTGATCATTATATTTCTTTTCTCACCAAACAAATTAAACACGCACAATAAAAAGAAATTACTTTAAACGTTTATTTTTGTAATTGTGATTCTTAGAAATTTAGAGTCTGCATAGAATCATATGAAGGCTTTTCTTTCTACGTTTGGCTGTAGGAAATATCAGAAATTTCTCATTAAACCCTTTGAGTCTTTGTGAGAAATCAGACACATCATAAATTGTGCCGGATAAGTGTTCAAACTTGTTTGTCTTGATCTCTGAAGTTACCAGAGATAGCTCTCCTGCTGTTATTTCATAGCATTTCCTCAGCAACATGCCCTGTGTCTTTCTGCAATAACAGCAAGAAATATATATATATTTTTTTTCAGTACTTTGGAAATCTCAGCAGCCAGTGTTGTGCTGTTTAGTGATAGATTCCATCACTATTCTGGAAACCACAATAATTATCTGCCTCCAAAGAAAACAGTGACACACAGAGCTCCAGCAACCTCATACTGTTGCAGTTCAGATCACTCCATCCTAGTGGGATGTGCAAGCAGAAGGGGCTTTCGTCAACAAGAGGCCTAACTCAGGCAAAGAATCCTAAACAGGAAAGCCAGAAAAATATAAATGCTTTCCTACTTTCCAGGGGCCAGCCTATGGCAGATCTTTCTCATGTGGTATTCCACATCTTAGCCATTAACCAGGCAAACCTTTGGGGTAATTGTCTCATGAGGAGGAGAAAAATCTCAGTTGTTCTGGAAGTAACATATCATGTCCTGATTAAATAAAAAGCTGTGCTTCAGCAATTTGGTCAATAGAAATGGCAGTTTGAGTGATTAAATTGCAGGTTTGGAATTTGTTCCCAACTATCAATTATTTAATATTCACAGCTTGGAGAAAAATGAAACATTTCATCATGTTCCCAGCTAGAAATAAGCAACCCATTATAGCAGATATTTTAGAAATAGTGGAGTTCAAAAGGAACTCTTAAGCAAAAGTGTTATAATTTCTATCAAAATGGCAACTGCACATGAAGGGTTGAAGGGGAAATATTTCCTTAGCACGAAAGAGCTCATTTGAAGACATGTGAAGCAGAGAAAAACAGATGGCTTCTATCAACACAAATGGAAATATACTGGCAAAAATTATCACTTACAGAGACTGATGGACTCAAAATGAACTGATAGTTTTCTTATCTATCTAAGAGTTAGCTGATAGAATTTTCATGTAAAAATAAGCCTCACAGACAGCAAGACTAGTAGTTTTGTTAGCATAACATTTCAGATATACTTCCCAGGATAACTGATCCTCTGTGCTCATCTCATGTTTATATATGAGTGTGGTGTTACCAGAGCTACCAAGGAGCAGAAAACCATTGACCTCAAGATCCGTAGTTGCTGAACCACAGGTCATAAGTCCAGAAAGAAAATTTAGGCTTTTTTTTTGCTGGACATATGTCCTGACATATTTTATATGCATAGCTGTTTGTAGATATTTCACTGTGGTTGCATATAATTTAGCTGAATGGGTCATTAAACATAAGTGGACACAAAAACATAAAAACAGTACTAAAATTTCTTGACAAAGATACTTTTCATATCACTCAGCTTGGTGCATTAATATACAATAGAAAACAATTTGTTTTTCTAAATATTTAAAAAACAGAAGTACAGTGTTTATACTAAATATATTAATAGTGTCCACAAGTGGAACAAAAAATTGACATCCTTTGTCTGTAGCAACTACACAGTCCTGCAAATAAGTAAGAAATAACCTTAAAGAAGCATTTTAGCATTAATATTCAGTAGAAGAGCCTGAACAGTTTCAAAACAAAATAACCTCAGGGAGTGATTTAAGCCAGTTTCTATCCAAAGCAGCTAGATGATAAAGCTTTTGAACATCCTAACTTACAGTCATGTTTTTAAAATCCTGAAGTCAATCTGTTACTTCGTGCATTGTAAACTCAGAGTAGACAATGAATAGTACAGGATTTGATTCCTTAGATATTTGTGAAGTGGCAGATACGTGCATGCATTCCCAATCTAAATAAGAAGTGGGCAGAGGCTAAAATGGCCTTGACCCTGACAATTGCCTTACTCTCCCATTGTAGAAATATCTGCAAGATAAGACACCTGAGTGCTCATCTAGTTCAGCCCATACCCATGGGAGCACAGTAAATAGAACAGAGAGTGATGGACTCCTGAAGTCGCATATTGCCATGTAAGGTTCATATATTTTAAGAAGTAGACTCAGTCTGTGTACTAGTAACATCAGAACTTTCCATACCCATGATAAGAAATCCCTTTGTGTTCACTATAGTATCATATGCAACATTTGATATAGTAAGTGGCTTCCATATGCTATAGGAATTAGAGGCATATAGAGGGATTGATTGCAAATGGCAGGAGGACTTTGTTTAGGCCACACAGAGCACCGATTTTGCACCAATCTTATTAAAAAATCCCTAATGATTTTTTAATCTTTGCAGTAAATCTGTTAAATCTTTGCAGTAAATTTTTCCTCTCTTCATTTAAAATACATTACAAGTGACTGCTCATGTAAACCTATGGGTACAGAAAGTCACTATACACAGTTTCTCCTTTAGCTGTTAATGTCGTTGCTCACTGCTAAATGCATATACAAATATGCCATAGAAACAACAGAAAGGAAGAACAGCCATTTCATCTAAATATTAATTTTTCATTGAAGCTTGCATTTTTATGTGCAGTGAGACCATTAGAGTGTACTAACCTTGAGAAGACCCCACAGACTCAGATTTTGATTAAAGGAGTTGCTGAAAAGATTAGAATGGGGCTCTAGAGATCCTCCATGATGAATTTAACACCATACCTCTTTTCATCTTGGGATTGTTGTGTGTGTGCTTTGGCAGCTCTAACTGTCTAAATGATCATTGCAACAATCATGATTCCAAGTTACATTCTGGGATACACTGTATCATCTTAGACCTCCAAGAAGACACTCTAGGTCATGCTGTTGCTCCAAATCCAGCTGATCTTACAAGCATTTCTGTATAACCAATTTTTCAATCTCACATTTCTTCAGTACAGGAGGCAGTGCCCCTTTAACATGTTCCTCTGGTTAGTTCAGCACAATAAATGCTATGGAAAGAAACACCTTCTCATAATTTTGGCAATAGAGCATTGAAATTCATACCAGACGCTGTAGCCACAGAATTCATCTGTTTATTCTCTCACTAGAAAGTGAAATCAATTAATTTACGTAAACGTAGCATTCTATATTAAAGGCATTTCTGGCTCCCAGTACTTAATGGCGTCTAAAAGTATGAACGCTGGTATAAATGTATTACTGTACTCATTAATCTGTATACTTTCTACTAGGCTTGTTTGCCCTGCTGAACATCACAGTCAGTAAAGAAAGCTTTGTGTTTACTGATGACTTTACTCCTGTGAAATGTGTACCGAACAATTACTCTACCTTGTCAGAGTCAGACTTATTTTAATGAAGACTTGAACCCTCAATTTAGCAGGGAAGAAAGTGGAAAGAGAAGTTCCCTTTTCTGTATTGTGTTATCAAACATACAACAGTAGAGTTTTTCACAATATCAGGAAATATAAATCTTGTCATTCATAAAGTAACTTTTCTAACATTTTTGCATTTCAGATAACCACATTCCTTTTGTCATAAAGGAACATACATATACTATATATGTACATATATAAGTATATATATACATATAACTATATGGTATCCATATAAAGGTGAATTTGTAGGCCTATTGAAAAGACAAATCCAATTCCAAACACTAAACTGCACCTTAGTTAACACTCAGGTGTCACTTATCAACTGACACAGCCATTTGTTGTCCTTCAAGTTATTAGGGAAGACTGTTATTGTTGGAGAACATGAAAAACACATCATCACACAGTTAAATAAATTTAATATTGCCATTCTCTTTCCCATTAAACTAAACATGATTTACGTTCTTCTTAACGAGGCAGAAAACTTGCATTTTTAACCAGAGGGTCTTTGAACAGTGAGGTGATCCTGTCTCCTACCTCTTATACACCAACTAGCACATGCTTCAGTTGCTCAATTCCTGAATGGATTTAGTCCATACTGAAAATCAAGTCACTGTGCTACACTATGGCCTTTGCATTTTCCATGCTACTTCAAAATACAGATCTTCTGTTTAGCATAGTCTTTTTAAATTCAAACTCAGTGTCCAGATGAGTGTTCCCAGAGACTCACTGACTCTACAGCCTGTTAGAAAACCTTTTTAACAACCAGCCTCTTTAAGATCCAGAGAACAGCTGACATATCATCTTTTATAGATCACGCTGTTTTATCTAAAATATTTCTTGCATGTGTGAAGATTAAATAGAGGTAGATAAAAAATAACAGTGGATGCTTTCCCAGCTTACAGATGGGTAAATGTAGTCAGCTGGAAATCTTCCGTGCTGGTTTGCAGTCACAGTCAGGCATTGGCTTCCTTGCTTTCCTTGAGGACAGCATTCTACAGCAGCATCTCAACTAAAACACCTTTCTGCACTTCTCAAAAAACTCTGTCATCTCATTGTTTCAGAGACTGCAGGAGCATTAGTTTCACACTGACTGTGTTATGACCACTGATAGATTACATCCACTAATTGTTTTGGAATTCGAATCAGGATCATAGAATCATAAAATCACTAAGGTTGCAAAAGATCTCGAATATCATCTAGTCCAACCCAACCATCTACCTGCCACAAATATTGTCCACTAAACCGTGTCCAGAAGTATTACTTTTATCCTTTCCTTAAAGACCTCCAAGGACAGTGACTCACACACTTCCCTGGTCAGTCTATCTTAATATCTCACCACTCTTTATGAGAATAAATTCTTCCTAAGATCCAACCTGAACTTCCTGTGGTGCAACATGAGGCCATTCCCTCTTGTCCTGTGTTATCTGGTAGAAGAAGCCAATGCCCATCTAGTCACAACCTCCTTTAGAGCAGTTGAAGAGAGCCATAAGGTCTCCCCTGAGCATCCACTTCTCCAGACTAAACAACTCCAGTTCTCTCAGCCAGTCCTCATAAGACTTGTGTTCCAGAACCTTCACAGATCTGTTACTCTTTTTACAAGGACAACAAAATTTAGGCAAAATCATTAGAACCAAGGCCCTCAGATAACTGTATACAATGAGTACAGGAGAATTGTTAGATTAATTAAGAGACAAGAAATCATACTTCTCATCAGTAAAACTGTGGCTTTGGAATAGTGGTGCACCCAAAAATATAATAAGCTACAGTACTTCAAAGCTTTTGACACTCCCATAGCATCCTTGCATGTAAGCTTAGGAAGTATGGGAAACATGGGTGAACAGTGAATTGAATTGAGAACTGGCTGACTGGCAGAGCTCGGAGAATTGTGATCAACAACAGAGTCTAACTGAGTCCTGTAGCTAGCAGTGTTCTCTAGGGGACAGTACTGGTGGACAACAGGTTGGCCATGAGCCAGCATTGTGCCCAGGAAGACCAATGGCATCCTGGGATGCATTAAAAAGAGCATGACTATAGGTCAATGGAGGTGACCCTGCCTCTCTACTCTACCCTGCTGAGGCCACATCTGGAATACTGCGGCCAGTTCTGGGTTCTCCAGTTCAAGAAAGACAAGGAATTGCTGGAAAGAGTCATAAAGAGACATAGAGTCAGTGAATGGGGTGCTAGCAGAGCAACTCTCTTTTCTTATTTAATATATTCTTACCAGAGAAAGCTGGTTTATGTTACGTATGCTTCAAAAATAAAAGGAAGGCCAACGCATATTTAAAAAAAGAACTTTTCTGTAAGCTCTATATTGGCCAATCTTTGCAAATCTTGAGTTATAAACAATTGTAATGATCAACATGTCATAAAATTCAATGGTAAGTTTTATTAGGGAGAAATCCTGTTGCTCTTGAGAGGCAGCAACAAATTCTTTGAGAAGTGCTTGTATCAGCATCTACTGCATGCTTAAAGATAGCACACACTGTTACTTGTATTCATGCTATCTCTGCTTTTTAAAATATTTATATTGATTTATGTT
This sequence comes from Tympanuchus pallidicinctus, assembly GCF_026119805.1. Taxonomy (NCBI): domain Eukaryota; kingdom Metazoa; phylum Chordata; class Aves; order Galliformes; family Phasianidae; genus Tympanuchus; species Tympanuchus pallidicinctus. The sequence goes on along the minus strand of NW_026294618.1, from coordinate 44,924,287 downwards.
TTGTGTAGCATTTTAAAAGCAGTAAGATTTTTTTTGAAATCACAAAATTTAATATATAGTATAAAATATTTCAACTATTTATGTATAACATGCCATGAATAGACAAATGTATTAAACGTAAAAAGTATACAAAGGATTTTAAAATTCTAAAAGAATAAAAATTAAATTTTGCCTTCCGGAAAGTAATTTCAAAAAGTAGTTTAGAAACAACATTTAAAATATATTGCATTTTTCTTCTTTTTTTTTCCTGTAAGGTAACATAGAAAACAGGAGGTGTTAAATGGATAACAGAATATTATGAAAAAAAATTTTTCATTTCATTTTAGCATAAGGGATATGGTGGCTGTCTCACTGAAAAATGTACTTCAGTACCATTATATGTTCAACACCAAAACCCTACAGCAACAGGAGATTCAAGCATACTCCTTTTGTAGAGAAAACAGCATCTACTGTCAGTGATCCAGGGCCACACTGATATGTGGGCAGAAAGTAAAGCTATGATAGTAGGTGATGTCCTTGGGAAGCAAAGGAATTTGCAGTTTGGAAGTGTGCTTGTGCTGAGAAGACAACAGCAGGAACCAAGCAGGAATACAGCAATCATTGAGTGCTTTTTGGTCCAGAAATATTTCTGGGAGAAGCCAGAAACTGAGCCCTGAAGGATCTCAACACTTGGCTGCAGAACAGTTGGATATTTGGGCAAAGAAAGTGCTTATTGCTGACGTTTTTCTCTTTGCTGAGTGGAACAGGCACTTGCACACATTTCTGGTTAATAAACTGGATTTCACCCAAGCAATATTTCATTGGTGTAACCTCCTAAAGATACAGCTTATGATACCTGGAATATTGACTGACTGGCCTGCAGATAAATATATATATATATTGTATAATAATTAGCTTTTCCTGTTTCATAAAGAAAAATAGAGAGAGAGGAATATGAAAGGAGAATTTTTCCTCTAATTAAAAAAAATATACTTTTTTTACAGTTACAATAATTGTTTTAAAATATTTTTTTTTCTGTTAAATATATAAATAAATTAAAGCACTTCTACTATGACAGATAACACCAGTGAAGATGGGATAGAAATTTTTCCAGAGCCTTGTAGATCTTTCTTCTGCTTGGAAAATATATATGTTTTCATTATCACTGTGGAGATAACTTCTGCCATACTTACTGTATTTCCTTCTCTTTCAGGTCTGTACAATATTTCTGTCAATCTCAGTCTACACAGATACTTGTTATCTTCTTGCAGTACAATGCTACCTATTCCACCCACAGTTCTCTCTGTCCATAATCTCATTTATCAATTAAGTTTCATTTTTCCACTCACTTTCCAGCCATTGGACTTTCTCTCACATTTTTGTGACTGTGTCTTAGTAGTCATCCAAAATGTGACAGAAATTGCATGCTTCACCAGATAAGAGTAACATCTAACAGATTTTTATAACTTACAGTTGATAGTGATGTATGCTTGTGATTTGTTTTTATTAAGTCCCTGTGAAAAAATATTTCAGGATAAATATTTCCCTGGTGATTTTACAAAGGCATTAATTGATTCAGATGATCTCGTGGGTCCTGTTTCAAGCAGCATGTTTAAGCAAGACACCTAACTTCAAGATTAAATATAAGCTTGTGCTTACATACCTTGCTGCCCTTGGGTCGTAATGAAAGAACTTTCTATGAAGTTACAATAGACTCTTAACTGAATTTCCTGCCTCTTATACTACAAAAGCTCACCCTTAACCTTTCTGTAACAGGGATTTTTCATTTAATGCCCCATGGGGTTAAAAGACAGATGAGCTGGTGGTAAGAAGAGATACATAAATGCTTTGCACATTGACAGCTCCTACTCTGGAATGTGGTTTACAGAAAAAAAATGCTGCCATATGTTGAAGAAAGTCTTCATATCTGCTTTTATTTTTTTAATATCTTCCAGACAACAGAATGGGACATGGCTCCTATCAGAGTGGCAGTTTAAGTAGTCATACAACTCCTGATATTTGGGAGATATAATACCTGCATCAAATCATAGCTGTAACTTGGACTCCAACAAGCAGGAAATTTGAGACCTCTTACCCTTCCCCATTGCTTTTATTAATACAGTGCACTGCATGCAAACTTGTAATCTAGGTGAAATTTCAATTAGTTTCCAGCATGCACAGAGCACTGGCATTCTCTTCTGGCAAAACCACTGCCAGGCTGAATGGACTAGACTGCAGAACAGATGGAATGTTTTACTATTCAGGATTAAATACCTGCTACCTCTCCAAGGTTCAGTGTTAAAAAACAAACAGGCTCATAAGGATTCAGACAAATCAGATGGAATCTAGAAATGTTGAACCTGACTTCAGAATCAATCTAACCTTATCAAATTAAAATATTTCTTGTCATAAAAATTTGTTTTTTACTCTTAAACTAAGTTTTGTGGACTTGTTACTATGATATCAATAACATATCCAAGAATAAAAAATAAAAATAAAAAAGGAAAGCACTTGATCAGTTTTCACTCATTTTCCACTCAATAAGAAGAATTAAAAATTAATTAGGCTTATTTTGTAGTAATCATCTAGTGAAGCAAAACCTAAATGAGGGAATATTCTCCAATTTACAGAAGAGATGTGCTGAAATAAAGAAGTGTGAAAGACTTGCTTGAAGTCTAAAATTGAGATGAGAGGACATAATGGCCAAATGTGTTTAAATCCTTCTTTACAAGGGATATAATTCAGAGCTCGTAGCCAGTATGGGTCAAAGTGTGAACAGACTGATACATGAACAGACACTTGCAGACTGATACTTTTATTACATCTATGAAGGTATTCATGTACACAGAGAAATGCAGTTAATCTATTTTTCTACCAGCTTTACAGTGCATCATGCTTAAATCTGCTCCAGATCTGCATCTTGCAAACTCTAATTTGAATGATGTTTTCAGCACACCTATAAGAAGAAAGCACAAAATATCAAGTAGATTGGACAAATCCTCTGCCATTTTGAAGTTGGACCTCTAGATAGCTAAGGTAAAAAGGAGTGTGGTACCCACAGTATCTAAGTGGACAATAGCAGTTAGAGTCTTGAAGACTTTCTTGAAGAAAGTGACAAAATGTTATTTTTGGTATTAAATCAATCTTTAAATTATTGCAAAATTCAAAGCTATTACCTGCAATGCAACCAAAACAAATGTGTACCCACTAGTGTGCCAACACTACTATTTTAAAATGTAACATAATCTGTTCTTAGTGCATCATCCAGTGCTGCAAGTATACTGCTGTGTGTCCCCTATGTGCTTACACAGAAGATAGGTATCCTTCACCATGTGTTTGAGTACATAGGAAATGAGTGTCCTTACAATATTATGAATCATTTACAGTTAGTCTTCATCAAGATTGAGAAAAGATATTCAGAATAAACTTCTCAGTCTCAGGCTCCCAGATCCTGCCTGCAACCTGCCTGCAGGCCCACTCAGCATGGGTTTATGAATGGTAGACCCTGTTAAACAAACCTGATTTTGTTCTATGACAAGGTGACCTGCTTAGTGAATGAAGTTGAGGCTGTCAGTGTGATCTACCTGGACTTCAGTAAAGCCTTTGACACTGTCCCCCACAGCATCCTTGTGGAGAAGCTGGCTGCCCACAGTTTGGATGGGAATACACTCCACTGGGTGAAACACTGGCTGGATGTCTGGGCCCAAAGAGTTGTGGTCAATGGAGTTAAATCCAGTTGGCAGTCAGTCACGAGTGATGTCCCCCCATGGCCTGGGGCTGTTTCTATTTAACATCTTTATTAATGACCTTGATAATGGGATTGAGTAAGTTTGCAGATGACACCAAGTTGGAAGGCAGTGTTGATCTGCCTAAGGGGAGAAAGTCACTGCAGAGGGATCTGGATAGACTGGCCAAGGTTAACTCTATGAGTTTCAGTAGGGCCAAGTGTAGGGTACTGCATTTTGGTCACAACACTCCAGGCAACCCCACAGGCTTGGGGAGGAGTGGCTGAAATGTTGCCTAACAGAAAGGGACCTTGGTGTACCGATGGGCTGTCAGCTGAATATGAGCCAGCAATGTGCCCAGGAGGCCAAGAATGTCAGTGGCATCCTGGCTTGTATCAGGAATGGTGTGGTGAGCAGGACTAGGGAAGTAATCCTGCCCCTGTATTCCGCACTGGTGAGGCCTCATCTCAACTACTGTGTTCAGTTTTGGGTACCTCAGTACAGAAAGGACATGGAGGTGCTGGAGCAGGTCCAAAGAAGGGCAACAAGGCTTATGAAGGGTTTGGAGAATATGCCATATGAGGAGAGACTGAAGGAACTTGGGCTGTTTAGTCTGGGGAAAAGGAGGCTGAGGGGAGACCTTATTGCTCTCTTCCAATACCTGAAAGGTGATTTCAGGGAGAGTAGTGTTGGTCTCTTCTCATTGGGGAAAGGTGACAGGACAAGGGGAAATGGCCTCAAGTTGCCGGGGGAGGTTTAGGTTGGATATCAGGAAAAATTTATTTTCAGAAAGGGTTGTTAAGCACTGGAATAGGCTCCCCAAGGAGGTGGTTGAGTCACCATTCCTGAATGTGTTTAAAAACCATTTGAATGTGGTGCTCAGGGACATGATTTAGTGGAGGGTTCTTAGAATTAGGGTAGCGTGGTTAGGTTGTGGTTGGACTTGATGATCTTTAAGGTCTTTTCCAACCTGAGAAGTTCTATGACTCTATGACACCAAGTATGGATGCCAGTGGCTTGCTTCCCTACCTCCACCTTCATCACACAGCTATACGGCTTTCTGTTGCTGAGAAGTTCTGCTGACACACCATCACAGAGCTTTATTTTAAATGCAATATAAATGAAGAATCGGATAAAGTGCCAAACTCCAGTGATGTACTGAGACAGTTCTGTCATCATACTGATTCCTTATCATTTTACTGGGAAGGTTAAAAAACAAATAATTGAAGGGGTCACAATTAGAATTTCTCTTTTCTGAGATCAGCCAGACTTATCCTAGCAAGAAACTAAAAATGATCTTCATAAAAATAGCTCTTAGAAATGTTCCATATCTAGCAGTAAACAAATTCAAGAAATCTTTTAGTTCTTGTATAATTAAACTGTGATGTTTCACTGTAAAATTTCATAATGCTTTCATCAGTGCTTAGTCATTCTATTACAGACATTTTGCATTTTGTTCACAATTATAAGTAATTTTGTCTGCATACGTTTCGTACTCATTTTAATGAGATTTGTACAAATGATTACTATCCAGACTGTTAATAGCTGCAACATCGGGGCTAACTGACACTCATAACCACTACAAATCAGGATTGTTGAATGCCAATCAAGAAGAGCATGGACTGTGGGTGACATTTTTTTTTTTTTTTTCTGAATCTTGTAGGATAAGCAGATTACTTTCTGCCAGTTCTGTCAATGGTTTTCACAGTGACGTTATGAAAACCAACATCTCTCAGGCTGAAAACATACTTCACACATTTTTAAATAAATCATTCTTGGCAGCTCACATCAAATGATGATGGAAAAAGCTGTAGGAGTTCAACCCTTTCTGCTTCTGTCTGGAGCCCTCTTGTCTGATTAAATGTCCCACATGGCCTATTCAGAAGACTGCTCACTTTTCAGAACCAATAGACAAATCCGATATCTAGAGTCAGATTGTACTTTTGGAAACCAAACTGGAAAGCTTCTTTAACTTTCTGAAACTATGAAATTTGATTAAACCCATCCACTGTTGTTAATTAAATGGTTTGATCCTCCCCTCACTCAATAATTAGCATCATCATAGCACCTGGGCATTGCTGTCTTGAACAGAGATTCGTCCTACACCATACAAGTCCCAGTCTAGAGTGAATTCAAGGCATAGCAGTGTTACATAAGACAATTTTACTCTTCAGTGCTGAATAATGATGGGTGGAGGGTGGATATTAGAAATGTTTAGAGCTTCATGAGGAAGGAATGGGCCTGTGTTGCCTCTTTTGAAAAGGGGTCTGTTTTGTTGGTAGATTAACTACTATCCCATATTGTTCTGTGATTTATATCACAGGGACCTACAAGTCTGGATAGAAGCCATTTTTATTATTGCAGGAATTTTCAGAAATAATCTCAGGACTACAGATCCCTTTAGACAGGCACTTCAGACATGATTAAATGCCCTTGCTGGAAACAAAAATCTGTACTTAGTGCAATGGGTTTCATATGGCCCTGGAGCCATTCTTCTGCTTCCTTTCCACTGGCAGAGAGATATCCCATCACCTTCAAATAGCTCCTCTAGTCTGTTGTTTTTCCCCAGAGCAGTGCAGGATCCATTTTTATTTCACGGATCTTTAACTCTTTGGATCCCCGATGAAGTACACGGGCACAAAACATGAGGGAAATGGCAGATTTTTTTTCTGCAGTGCTAATACCTTACTCTTAGTACTACATATGTTAAGTGGTAACTGTTCTACAATATAATTGTGCCCTCTGCTGCAAAGCCGGAGAGAAGATCAAGGGAAAGATATTTCCTTTCCTCACAAGTGAGAGGAAGGTTGTTTACATTGCTGCCAAAAATCTATAGTGGTTGGACATTTTTAGTATGACAGCTGACAAACTACAGCACAACTCCGCAAGGACTCTCAAAGTGTCTGAGAATAACCTGGCATTCGAACTTCATATATGAATCTGCAGTTTGCACCTATCTCACAACAGCCTCCACTTTGAAGAATGTTCACCTCCAGAGTGGAATTTCAGATCTTTCATGTTTAGGATCTGGAAGATTTAGACCTTTTGTATGCAGGAGAAATTCTTTGTTGAAATTTATGCACAAAAAGAAAATAATTAAATTTAAGGGACATACCTAGGTCCCCAGCTGACCATACTGAACTTCTCAGTTAAGCTGCTATAAGCAGGCAAAGCAGCAAGCGATGTCTTTCAGTGAAGTGCGACATGGTGAGTGTATGGCTGCATACCAGCATATTTCCCAGAACACTTCCCTGAGGGAAGAGAAAAATTTCCAGCAGAAAGCTAATCATTGCCACTGCTCCTTCCAGAAGCCAAGCTGCATAAGTTTAACCGACAGCAAAACAGAGCTCTCTGCATACAGCAGTTTTCATTTTTATAGTCTTGCTGGATTCCTACAGCTCTGACTGCAGCAAATCTCCATCCCAATCTGAAGGTTGCTATCAAACAAATTTGAGAAGAAAAACAGAAAACTGTCCATCAGAACACAGCTTTTCTTTAAAGACATTGTGATGGTTTGCTAAGCAAAATAAAGGCATGCTGCCTACACTGTCCCACTTGGATCTCTGCAGTCAGGTTGAAAGGAGAGGGATTTGAGGAGGGACTTTTGGTGTAATGAATATGTAGAAGGAATGTTGGAGACCAGCTGGCAACATCTGGAGAGAGGGGCTGGATTTGGCTTTGGGTTATTTAACCTTTCTACTTGATCTACATGGGCTTCTATTTTCAGTCAACAGTTGAGCAGAACTAAAATAATTTCAAGAAAATATCAAAAAGCTTCTTCTAGGATGTGACAGCATGCCTTCTGGTATAAAGCAGATCAAAAAAAGTTGTAACTATAAACATCTCTTTCTGTTTAGTAAGTTGTAAACATCCTTATCTTTTCTGTAAAAAATGTTGAAAAAATTGTCCCCCAGCTCTTTTTGCATCTGTACTGGCTAGGGAACTGACTGGGGTTAGAACTTCTGTCTTAGGCAGTGTAAGAAATGCTGCAGGAACCACCTCTGTTTCGCCTGCAGAGGAAATAAAAGCACCATCACTTAAGGCTCCAATAGTATAAAGAATTTGAAGGGTAAAAGTTCTTGGGGAAATTGTGGAAAAATAAGTAACAGAGAGTAAAGATAGTCCCCATCCTCAAAAAAAAAAAAAAAAAAAAAAAAAAAATTAATGATGTTTTGGGGTGACAAAATAACAGCTGGATATTAAGCTGCTACACGAAATAGAGCTCTGGCGTGGCACTTTCAGAGATGTAAAGAACTTTAGAGTAGCAAGTGAACTTGTATGGTGTAACTCACACAGTGGATTAATTACAGAGTTTAACCTTTCCCCTTAGGTGGGTTTAAGTCACATTCTTTAACCTAATTGTGTGTGATATAGCCCTCAGGCCAGCAGGGACAATAACAGATGTCCAGTCATAACATGAGTTTGCATGATGAAATAAAAATTATGGCAGTTTCCCAAAATTTAATATATGACAAATGTGATTTTTTCTGACAGAAATGAGAATAAAATTATGCTTCAGTGGTTTAGGAAAAGAAAAATAAATGTTTCAGGTACTGCAAGTTTCATAATTACATATGACAAGACATAGACTTGAGGCCAAATGATGGAAATAAGTGGTTTATTTGGCTTAAAAATAAGGACCTCTTGCCACCCTCGCTTAATTTCTCTGGAAGCTCTGCTGTTGGAAAATTTCTGTGCTGAGGCCCTGCTTTATTTTCCATGAAATACAATACTCCAAATGCTGCCGTCATTCCACAGAGATCTCTAAAGCACAAACCTCCCTCACCATAGTAGACATCCGGTTTCTGAGCTGTTTGAGTTGTTATCCTCATGACTGCACTAAGCACTTTGGTGCTGGCAGGGTCAGGAGCAGAAATAATAATCAAGTAAAGCATGGGTCATCACTGCAATTGTTCAAACTCCCAGAATAAGGGGAATAAGGAATCATATAAGATGAAAATTCTTTTTTTCCTTTCCCATTAAAAAAATTAATTAAAAGCATTGATATTATTCATTCTAGTGGACTCTCCAGTTTTTGTTTAATATCAATAAATAAAAAAAAAGCATGTATTGATTAAATACCAATACTTTGATCTTCAGTGCTTGCTTGCACACTCCAGTGAATATCAGCAACTCTTTGGGTGTCATTGATGCTCAACACTCTTGCCTTAGACCATGAAAGGTATATTTGTTCATGTGAATGCTGTTGCTCATTTTCCCATAATTTTCTCCAGAATTTACTGAAGAGTTTTCTGTTCTGTGATCTCAATCTTAATTACCACTTAGTCCAAGTTGTTCATCTATTCCTACAGCTCCTGAAAGGTACTTTTCAGTTGCTGATCTACTTACTGTCCATTCCAGTAGACCACAGATTCTTAGTGGAAGAAACATTCTTCAATGAGGTGACTGCAAGCTAAAATAAGTACAGTGCATTGATGTCATACCAGAATCACAGGTCCTACTTCTTCCTCATGTAGACAGGGGTCAAGCTGAATTGAAATACCAGCAGACATGAGAGTTGTGTCACCTAATTATGTACAACAACATTAAGTTCAAAAATGCCTCACGTGTGACCTTCAAAAATAGAAATTTGCAGCTTTTTTCTCCCCACATCCAAACTTTGCCCTGCAAGACAACATACAGCATCGCTTATTTCTCAAAGGCTTGTGTTAGTCTTGCAAATATGTCCCAACCAAAGGGTAAATCTTCAGCATTGAGAAGAGATAAGGGGCAGGACTCCTATTAACAGTGATCTAAGTTGTTTAATTCCCCTACAAGCTGTTCTGAAAATGAGCCCTACTGTGCCATGTCACATCAATTTCGACAAAGAATGTGACCTGAAGCAGTGGTTCTAATACAAAAAATTCAGTGTCAGATCGTTCCAGCAGATGAAGAAACAAGAGACAAGAAAGTGGTTGTAAAATATTTTATTTTTTAATTTAAAGACACAGTGTCATTTTGAAAATCACAACTTCTTCATAAATCTTATTACTTCTGCTATAATTAATGTAAAGTTTACAAGTATGTTATGCAGTGACAGAATATTTTAACATTTTGTTTTATTGCTTTGCCCTTTATTTACTGTTTCAGTGTGACCATTTCTTATACAGTCTGTTTTGTTATTTTATTGCTTGTATTTTCTTACATTACTCCAATGTATTTCAGGTTGAATATAATGTTATTACTGTTTTCAAAGAAACTCTGGATGTGGCTCTGGGCAGCCTGGTCTAGTGGTTGGTTCAGGTGGAACTATTTGTACCTTGCCCACAGGAAACCAACTAAAAAGAAACATTAATACATCAGCTAGTAGGACTTCTGGCAGTTTTACCACTCTTGTCATTTTCTACTGATGTGTAAAGCATGAGAATAATCCATAAAAATGCTTTCCATGTATGGCTGTACTTGAGCTCAGACCAAAGAAAAACCACAAACACCTGGGAAGATCCACAAGTTTCAGACAAACTGAGCATCACATGCAGGATCACGTGTAGATTCACACTGACACCTTTTACAGGCTGGGTGAGAGACTGAACTTCACTGTATCTAGGCATTTAAATGAGAAAAAATAATACTGCCAGAAAATCCTGTTTGCTGGGAAAATGCAAGTAGCAGGATATATTTTGCCAGTCCCTAATCCTTAGATAGAAAGAAATTAGAGTTAAAAACAAATAAAACCTGATCATCAAAGACTTGTAGCCATAAATATCAAAACGCACTTTGCAAGACAGCTAAATGAGATGAAGATCACAGAACAAACAATGCAATAAATAAAGACCACCTAGGAAAAGAAGTATAGCAAGACAAATGGAGACATAACTAACCACACTACACAGAAAATGAACACAAATTAAATTAGGCAATACTGAAAATCGAAGTAAATTACATGCAATCATGGGATCATAAAAAGTCAGGTCCTAAAAGTATTACTGGCTTCTTTCCATCTCTGTCTTTGTCCATCAGATAATAGCCAATGCCATTAAGTGTCTCACCATTACGTAGCTGAATTTACCTGATTAGAGGAATTTCAGTGTTTAGGAAGATGTCTCTTACATTTTCAGGAGTGTTGTGCTTTCGTTTTAACAATCACAGCCCTTATCACTTTGTGACCAACAAATGACATTTCATACCATAGATATTTGCGTGGGGTAATTTCAGTAACTGTTTCAATTCTCTATAACCGACAGCAGCAAGAACATAAGAGAGATGAACCTTTGCAAAGGCTGAGGTAACTGTGAAAAGAGAAAATGTAAAATTTAGTTATAAACATTTGACTAATATTAATCTATGACAGAATTCAAATTTGGTTTGAGTTTTATAAGTTTATATTTGTTCCCAGAAGGAGTCATTCAGAGTAAATAGTAGAAATTCTACTCTTAAAAGTGTTCAAGTAAGTTGCTGAGCAAATTCAACAGTTACCTATTTTTCTGAAATAGAGCACAAGCATATACTATGGAAGCTAGGAATTTCTTTCATCTTTCTCCACTCAGGTTATTTACACCTGATGTAACCTTGATCCAGTAAATCAGCAAATGCCAGTGAAAAATACCTGTGCCTTTCCATTGGTGAAAAGTCTGATGTTTCTGAAAGCACAAAGTGAATGACTTGAGAAAATGAAGCTGATGTGAAATGGGAGTGGGAACTCAAAGTGGTGTAGAAGGTGAAGCTGAACAATTTGCAGCTGACTATCCACTGTGTGGGTTCCTTTTTCTTAAGCATAATTTAAGGTTTTCACTGATTTCTGTTCCTCTTTTCCCCAGCTTCGAGATTAATTCCTTCTACAATTCCATAGGTGAATTTTCTGGTAGAAGTGTTGTCTATATGTAAGTTTGGTACATTGACAACAGTCTTGTGTCATCTCTTCTGTGACTTCTGGGCTTTAACAGGACTGATAGGGTAGGAAGTACCATCTGCTTGACCATTTGCTACTTTATTTACTCCTGTAATGCCCTATTTATGGATACTGCCAACATGTGCTTCTCTTCTCAAATGTTCTGAGAACTGACAGATTCCTACCAGATGCAACTCATATTTGCTTCTGGCTGTTACAAGGGCAAGTATGATAATCCTTGTAATAAAACACTTATGGCCGTGCACATCCATATTGTTCTCATCTTTCATGATAGACTTCAGTTCAACAAGTTATAGTATGGGGTCAAAGCATTTTCAGTGCAACAGTTTTCTGCCATCAGAAAATGGAGCACCACAAAAACTGGAAGTTTTCATGTAAACGTACTGCCATAGGAAAATTGTTTTCCTTAAGTCAAGCTGGCATTAATCACTGTCTCTGCCTTATCTATTATATCTTACATTAATTTGTTTAAACCAGACCAAAATAAATTGAGTTTCACCTCGAGGTAATGTAAAAACTTATTTGGACTGTATCTGCCCTTAAATTCCCTTGGAGAGACCATGCCTCACTGGTTGTTAGTTTTATTTCTTCAAGTTAGAGTTTCACAGATTAGCTAGGATACATCTATGCAGATACAGAGGCAGAAAAGGATCCATAGGGTTAGATCCATTGGAACGATTACTGAAACCTTTAAACACCTTTGTCAGCCTTTCAGGGGTTGTAAATTTAAGACCAACAAAAACAAATGCTGAATTACATAGTCATGATAAAGATACACATTATTCTTTTCTTTCAATATTCCTACATTGTTGAGGTTCCTAAAATGGGAATGATTTGATATTGTGTAAGGATTTTTTTTTACAGTCATTGAAAATTCTGCTTGGAAGCCCATAGAAAAAGTTGAAAAAAGATGGACTGTTGTAATTATCTTGACATAACACAAAATCTGGTCCTCAAGTATGTTTCTGCAGTTATATACAGATGTGTGTGAAGACATAGTGAAGAACATAAAAATGACCTATTTTTATTAGTCATAGCTATTCGTTTTGTATACAAAGAGTAGACAGAGAAAAAAAAAAGAAATAGAAAAAGGAAAAAAAATCAGAAGAAGGAAGAAAGGAAAAAGACAGGAAAAAAAGGAAAATATGTAGTTTTTTTATTGCACAGCTTAACGAGACATTAAACCTTTATAGATCAAGTAAGGTCTTTACAGTCCCAGGAGTTTCTCTGTAGTTCTCATATGTCAGACTAGAGGGTAAATCATTTTGGTAGCATTTCTGGTAAAGTAATATGGTAGCAAAGAATAAGGTCACATGAGCTTGTGGTTTACTGTAGGCTGAAAAGCTCTTTTTGTTCTCAGATCTAGAAAATAATGCTCCAATGATAGTAGTAAAGCATAACTACGTTATTGCAATTTAGATGAGAATATAATTTAAGCTTAGTACAATACCAGCTAAAGTATTTGCAATACCAAATTCAGTGTTCATTTTAGATTACTGTCATAATCATTGAAAGACTGACTGCAAAAACTGTGAGTTAAATAAACTCATGAAAGAAAGTGGAAATAGTCACTTCATCCTAGGCAGCAGGACAAAACAGATGCTTATTTCACCATCAGCTAATATTTCTATTAGTTAAAAAATCAGCAACAACAAAGAAAACCACCCTATGCTCTACCCACACAGGCATGTGTTTTATGACCTTTACACCACCTTGGCTATAAATAGAATGTAAAGATATTTATACTGATTTGTTTCCATAGCAATGTAAAAGCTCCTCATAGTTTCCAAGGCAACATGCAACTGTCTAACAAATCAAAAAAGTATGGAATATGCTCAGCAAGGCATGGGTTTAGGGTGCACCCCAGTCCACCAATTGGAAAGATAGCGTTCATTATAGACATTTGAAGAAATTGCTTGAAATTAAAATAGAAAATATCTTCTACCACGTTTATATTCTCTTTTGTCATTAAACATGCTTTGTAGAAGTATGCTTTTGTTCATGACAATTCTCATTCAAGTGAGCTCCACTGACAGCAAAGAGGAATGAGCACTCTAAACTTTTTAAAAATGGAAATATTCAAGTGTTCTAGGACCTCTCAAAAATACAGAATCATTGGAGGAGAGGTGGCTACAAAAGACATCAAACAATGAAATCAAGAGAACTGACTCATCCCTTTTTACTATATGAAGATGTCATCAGTGACTTGGGTGGAAAAGACCTAGTATAAACTTTCATTCTTGTTTGACCTAGCCCTCTTGGAGTATCCTTTAGTCTCTTACCTACTGAAGTGGCCTAACACAAGGGAACAGTCCTTTTCCACATACAAAAGCTAAAAGGAAAAACTTTAGTTCTACCCTAACAAGTTTTTCTGTCCTCATCTAAATTAAGGCTCCAAATCAAAGTCTTTATCTTGTCCTGAGAGCCATCCCAAGTCAATATAAATCACTTAAGTGTATAAATGTATTATGTCTGTAAGGACTTCAGTTTGGACTTGTTTAGACAAAATACATGCTTTGGATGTATTTTTTGGATGCATCATTTTTCCCTAATATCTCTTTCAATATAGTTCTAGAGTCAGACAGAAGAAAGAACACAATAAAAGATGGTCTCTGCTGTTACATATCATCTCTGGAACTGAAGAAGTTTAAGTACTTTAAGGAAAAAAGTTTTTAATTTACAAGGTACTCAAGAAATTTTAGTGCTCAACAATGATTTACTGCAGGTGAAAAAAATATCCTGATCCTCAAAATACCTTCATCACTCCTAGTAGCTGCTGCCAGCTTTTTTTGAACTAAAAAACAAATCAAACATAGATAAACTGCCATAACCCACCAGTTTTGTCTGATCCCCAAATTTTCTTCCTCTGAAGTGGCTAGTATTCCTTTATTTTAAGATAAGTATTCCTTATGTCTTTGTTTTGTTCTTATTCTGTTCTGGAGTATGGGTTTTTTTTTCATTATTTTCTCTATTGATAGTTGGAAGACAGGAGTGTAATTGTTAGTTGGTTTCAGTCTGAAGAAAACCAGTCATTTAGACAAATCTATCAAGTTCAAAGCAAAAACTTGTATTTTTGTGTTATCCAAATATTATTATGTGTTATCCACTTGCAATGAAAATTGGAAATATGGCTTCTAATTTGATAGTTATTTAATTAACATAGAAATTAACCTTAGGTTTTTTTGGTCCCCAGAACTCCTGTTCCAGGAAGAAAACTTCTAAAAACTTTACTATAATACTTACTATATAATGCCAAGTTTATATAAATGCATAAGCATACATATTCATGAATTTATAAGTATATACATATATGTACACACATATCCATGTGTGCATATATATACACACACACATACAGATTATATGGAAGAGGTTTGTTCCGAAAGTAATGCTTCCTAATTTATTTTGTTGATCAGTGGCAGGTGTTGGTAGTATGGCAGTAGAGGCTGAATCTTCCCACCAGTACCCTACTACATTTTGTTGCCTTGTATTGGACTGCAGCAGAGGGTCAATCTGACAAAATGACATCTGATGTGGACATGCATAAGAAGAAAAGTATGGAATTTAATTCCACCATGGAGAAAAGAAGGCACCCATTGATATTCATTAATGCCTGCTGAACATTCATGGAGACCAACTGGTTGGCATGAGCACAATGAGGCAGTTGGCGGTGCGTTTCAGCAGTAACAACAGTGCATCACCATCACTGGTGTGGATTTTATGAGCATAGCATGCAAAGTCTTGTTCCTCTCTGGTGAAAATGTATAGCTAATGGTGGTGTTTTTTGTGTTTTTTAGTGAAAATTTGCTCTATCAAATAGTGTGACTGTGCTCTTTCTGTCTGTTGTCAATTCTGTGGAAATCAGTAGGAGAATATACTTTCAGAGCAACCTATGTACATTCCTTATACAAATATTCTACAGAATCAGTGTATGCCACAATAGTCTCATTAAAGCATTATATAATTTTTAATGTCCTTAGTCTATGTGTGATATTTTAAAATGTGTAGTGTATTAATAGTTTAATCTAACCTTAATGAAATGCAGCAATTAAAATAACAGTACTCTTTGAGTAAAAAGATTTCAGCAGATTAAAATTAACATTAAGAAATTTCTGTGATAAAGCTGAACTTGAAATTATATGTTAATTTCATTTGGAAACATAATATGTGAAAATAATTAGTTTAGCAGCGAAGCATTTCAAAATGCATCAAGATACCATTGAAAAAATAAATGGAAGCTTACAAAGTTTCAACTAGATGTCAAATAGCAGAAGAAAGGTAGACCTGGAAGAAAGATATGTAGTATATTTTTTCCTTAACACACCTTATAGATAAATTGTTTAATTACTTTTATTTTGTTGTCTCTTTCTTAATCCTATTTCTTCCTGCAACACTTCACAATATCCCACTTAAATATTCTCTATCTTGCAAGTCTGTTATCATTCCATGTTATTATAGCATGCTGGTTAACCAGTCTCCTCCACCTTTTCACCCCTTGTTCACAGAAATTGGCCTAATACTTTATTTTTTACTCAAGATAATGGCAGGAAACAGCAAGAGGTGATAGCTATTGTCTTACAGTCATGCACCAGAATTTAGTCCAAATGAATTCAGAGACTGTATTTACTTATTACATTCTTTAGGCTTTTAGAACCACATTTCCACCAAAAAGTCATATGCACCTTGGGAGATAATGGCAGGCGTGATCTACTGTCAGAGATATAAACTACAATAAAATTTTATAATGCCAGTATTTGTTCTTTACTTACAACAAATTCAAAAAATCCCTTCTTCAATGCAGATCCAAAATTCAGTGCTTAGGGTTATGTAAATTTTCTGTCTTCATCACAGTTTAGTCTATGCTTCAGTTGGATATTTGCAAGTCTTCTTGTTTTAGAATATGCAGACTATACTGCAGCATGAAACCTGGAAAGCTTCATTTGTTTCTGTGTTCTTCAAAAATCATTATTCAAAAGCTGTGCATCATTGAATTACTTGATCAAATGCTTTCAGGAGCATTTGGAATTGCTAAGTAAAAGCATTTAAAACACTGTCTGCACATTCTACCAAGTGCTTTTGAAGACATGACAAGTCTTTTAGTGTAGAAGAATCTCACACTTCAGCAATCTAGGACATCTACCTCATTACTTTTAAAACCCTTATTCCCTGCTCATACACCAAACCACTAATTTTAATTTGACAAAAGAACAAGGAAGAAATCTTCTCATCCCGTGGTGATGTATACCTTTTCATGTTGCTTAATGAAAACTAAGTCTTTCATAGTATTTTCCACTCGAAACTTACTGAGAATCACCTCAAAGTTAGAGGGAAGTTGAAAGAGTTTCCTAATGAATATGTGCATACTCTCAAATAGCTAGAGATACCGAGTCAGCACAATGGATGTTGGAACCTGCTAATTATAGTAGCAGTAATGTTGATCTGTGCACGAACACTAGCAAAGATTTCTGAACATCATCCTATCACACCCTAGCAAAAAACTATTCAGTAATCTAGCTCTCGTAGGTGTATAGGCTCTGTAGAGATTTGGGGAGAAATTAACATTCTTATTCATTTTCACATAGACTGATTTACAAGAACATTACTGGATGTTGTCTGGTTAGTTTCTACTGCAACTGCTTTTGAAGTCTAAGCTTTTTAAACACCCAGCCAGCAGGTATACTGTAGGTAGAGATGCAAGTAGAGCTCACTTCAGCTGTTTACACATCTTGAACACTAACTTCAAATGCTGCTCATTTTTTCCCCGATCTTTACATCTTTGGCTATTACTCGTACATAAAAGACAATTACTTCCAACTACAAGTTGTAAATTACCCACAGACATGGACTTTTTGTGGCTAAATTAACATTATATTAAAAAAAAAAAAAACAAAACAGCAACAAAACAACAGTTATGACTCACTGTGTGATACATTATTGTGTAGAATGTTCTTCTGCACACTGCCTCTGATATCAATAAATAGCATGTGTCCAAAAAGGTGTCCAAATCATAGATAAAAGCTATCACTGAAGAGAGGTATCAGTGTTCTGCCATAAGGAAACAAATGCAGTGGGTCAGTGTCTTTCGAGGTTTTTTGTTGGTTGGTTGTTTGTTTTCATTGTTATTTTTGTTGCTGTTTTGTTCTTGTTGTTGTACACATGTCCACCAGTTAGCATTTACTTATTTAGTTCCTACATACAGATACATGAGATTTGCTGCACCTGTGCTTCTAGATAGGGCATAAACCCAGCAGACTTAGAATGTATCACACTTATTAGCCGTGCATTGATCTTAATGCAAGGCATACACTGCGAAGTACACACAGACTAGTTGTGGAAACCTCAGGCAAAAATATGGGAGTCCTTGCTCACCTGTTGTGATGTTACAACTTTGATTTTGTAAATTACAGTTAATGATAACTTGCAAAAAATTCTGAAACAAAAATCGAAGCAGCAAAATGTGATATCCCTTGTAAACATACAAGTATCTGCTTTTGAAAATACAATCTGCATCTCCTTTCTTGAGCTCATAAGTAAACAAAGACTTACTTCAACTTAATGACAGTGTTGCCAGCTTACAAGGAATGGTTTTATCTGATGGGTGAAGATACATCTTCCTTCTATCCCAGGATCCTTCAATCCAAATATATTTTTATTCCAGTAACTAGAGTAATGCAGAGAATCTTAGAAAGGAAAAACTCATATAAAAAGCTAAGGAAAGTGTACAGTGTTCACACTTTCTAGCACATGCTAAGGTCAAGATAGAATGAATGCGTCCTTTTAAAAAATGCAGGAAATATTTTACACAAGAAAATAAAGATGAACTCTAGGCATCCTCATGAAAATCACACTCTCTAAATAAAACCTAAATAGAAAGAAGTTGGACAGCTATTCATTCAGTGGCTAGAGCTGCCCACCATTAGTCACAAGACCTGATTCAGTTATAGGACTGTTACTTTTCTCCACATGTAATTTTCAGCTTTTTCAGCAATATATATATTACAGAGAAAACAAGGAAAAAATCTAGATCCACTCAGACAAGATTAAATAAAGGTCAAATATCCCTGACAAATGTTCATTCTATAAGGTTATATGTTCATAACCTGCTTTTCAACATAGGAGACTCTTAAACTTCCAAATGATCCAAACTTTTAGAGGTATTAACTAACTCTTTTGCTGACAGTTCCTTTAGTTCTTCTACCAAGAGAGAAGAAATATGTCCACTACCATATTCATGATGACTTTTTGAACAGTAGAAAACAATTATGTCTCCATCATGTTGCCTAGTCTCTTAGACTTAAAAATGTCTTTTTTTAAACTATTCCATATAAGTTGTGTTTCTCAAAAGTCTTTTCATTCTCACCACTATTCTGCGTATATCCTCTCTAATGGTGGTAACACTTTCAGGAAACGGAACTCATGTAAGGATTTCCAAGAACTACACTGGCTGCTCAGCATTCTAACTTGTTTATTAGATTCCTAGCATTGAAGAATAAGTTTTAACTTTCTTCATCAGCTTTATGCTGATTATTTGTTTTTTGCTCTCTGGCCCCTGTTAATTTCTGATTATTCTTCCAATTTGTACAGATCCTCTTTAATCACAAACCTCTTGTGAAATGTTTACTATAACTGCACTCACTGGTCAGTGAGTTGGTTGATTCATTTATGTATGCCTCATTGTCTTCTAATTAATTAAAAAAATGTTCAGTATAGTTTGCTCTGATGTCCTACTGGCTATTAAATTGAGGCTGACTGTTATAGTGTTCACTGGAATCTACACTTTCTTTTTAATTTGAAAATGGGATTCCCTCATAATAAGGACACAGAAACACAATAGTCTTTATTCCAGTTTAAGTCTTATCAACCAAGCTTTTACATGAATAGAAAGGTGTTGTTTCTTTTCAGATTGGGATTCATATCTTAAAATATGCAACGTCTATTTTAATGTGAAGGAAGCATTGATTGTCCTGTTGCTGCTTTTCATTTATATTGCCTGTTTTGAGCAGCAGAAGATCCTGAGGCCAGGAGATGTTTGATTTTCCAAAAGATGTTTGCAGGAGACAAAAACCGTGGCACACAGGAGTATTGCTTGGCAGATACAAAAAGAGATCATAAAGATATACAGCACTTCCTAAACTATAATGATTAAGTTAAGCATGTATAAAATCTCAAAATGTTAGCTTGGAGGCTATAAGATGCCTCAAAGCTAACTGAATTAGGAAAAAAAGAAAAAAAAAGCCAAACAAGGTGACAAGAAATATATCAGATGTTAGACATTTCCAAGCGAAGGCAGTAGCTGAATGAGGGAATGGTCTCAATTTGTGCCATGGTGGGATATTAGGAAAAATTTCTTCTCTAAAACAATGGTTGAGTGCTGGAACAGGCTGCCCAGGGATGTAGTTGAGTCACCATCCCTAGAGATGTTCAAGAAATGTTTAGATTTTGTACCATGGGACATGGCTTAGTGGGGAAATATTGGTGTTAGGTAGATGGTTGGAATAGATGACCTTAGAGATCTTTTCCAACCTTGGTGATTCTTTGATTCTACAACTCTATGAATATGGACCTTTGGTTTGATATTCAGATTTGTTTAGTCCCATTCCCAGACAAGTTAAGATGGGAAATTTATAACATAAAACACCTTCAGAGTCAAATAAAACATGTTTTCATGGCAGAAGTATCAACAGCATGGCTGCAGTATGTTCTGGAGTTAAATTGCTGTTGTCTCTTGACTGGATACTGCTCAAACATTTCTTGGTTTTGAAGGTAACAAAAATGCTAGAAACATTTACATACATTTCCCCATCTTTAAATAACATCTTTAATTTAATTAACTCATGTGATTGATTGACGAAATCCTTTCTTCAGTGTAAAATTCAGTGCCTATTTGGAGATTCATGTTTAACATACAGACTGTGAAGAATATTTGAAAGCAGGAAAACTATTTAAGGGTAAAAAACCTGCCAGCCAGGTTTGTAAAATAAGTACAACAACTTTCCAACTGTCTCCAGAATTTATATGCAAATCATTCAGAAAATTGGGTTTTTGACAAAATTCAATTAGCATTTTTATTAGTGTTTAGGACATGCTAATTTTAATAGGCTGATAATTAAATGCTTGGCTTATTGTTCTCTAACATGAAGATAACAATTCTGTCCTTACTTACAGAAGATAATGATATTCAAGTTTTCAAAACACTCAGAGATCCTTATATAACACTACCATAAATTACTTTACAAAATAAAAAGAATAACAAAAAAGTTAACATTAAATGTCCTCAGTGTACCAGAAGTACAAAATGATGAGAAAAATAGTCCATTAGGTTTCCCCCAAAAAATTTCATTTTCTGATATATAAAATATCTCAACATAATAAGGTAATGGTGAGAATGGGATGCACAATATTGATCATCAGGCCTCTGTATTAGTTCAGCTATTTCCTTGGGAAAGGGAAGCAGGAAATTATAGTAGGAAAGAAAAGGATACAGAGTAGAAATTATCAAAAAAAGAGATCTTCACTTAATCCATCATTTGCTCTAAATAAGCCAGATATATTACATAACACTGATTTCAAAGATTTCAAAGATTTTACTAAGCAAAATTAATCCCACTTACACCTTGTCTATTAAGCAACAAGCCTGCAAAGATGCTGGGGAAGTACAATCTTCCTTAAGACCCATACATCAGAATATAACATACTGAGCATATTTAACACTCGAGGTGGGGTTGTGCTACCTCTTTGCTCCATGTAATGAAAGTATAAGATAATTTTCTCACCCCAGTGCCAGAAACAAAAGTGTTATCTAATCATTTAGCCATGATATTCTTAAAATATCATACTTGAGAATTTAAAATATCCAATATTATTTATTAGCTAAATGTAGGAATATCCCATATTCATGTTTGAGGAAATAACTGCACAGAAAGAGTGAAAATTAATTACTACAGACACTTGTGCTACCCTTCTTAAGTGCCTGCCACTGGCCTTCCAGAAAGTCATGATCTTTTGCCTCTTCTCATTTCTGTGCAATTTTGTGTAAACACCTTGTGAAAAATGCTGGTAGTGCTTTTCATACATTTTGGTTAAAATTTGTTCCCTTAAGAAACAAAATTTCTCCAATGAGGATATTTCTCTAATCCTACATAACCTCTTTGAAGTGAATAAGAGCCCAGCACAACCATGGATTAAACAAGCCAGATGGACTGATCATGAGTAGCTAATAATCTTTTAATTGCAATTTGACAGCTACTAAAGCAGTAACAGAGAAGGTTAAAGGATTCCCTTGCTCACCCAATATAAAAAGCTTGTCAAATGCAGTCCATACAATTTTATACGTATGTTTGTACTTTTAGACATTTTCAAATTACATGTGGTTATACACGTGTTGATAAGAATCCATTTGTGGAATTTATCTTCATGAGCCTGTACATTTTTTACCCTGTATTAAAAAATTCTTATGAGTATACATGAAATTTTTTAACAACAGATGGCTACTTTATTTCTTACTTTAGATTTAGTTTCTGTTTTTTCTCCTCAGTGCTCAGCATAATTCTATCTTGAGTCGGACAAAAGCTGAGTTTAGCAGTGCCATCCGCTATATTACAAAAATAAATTTAAATAAAAAAGCTTTTCTGAATCACTTGACAAAGAAAAACATCTAGATTAGAACCATTCTGATTCAAAATACATAATTAAAAGATCATTTTTTAAAGAAAGATCCCAAGCACACACAAGAAATGGAGGCCAAGTTTCTTCAACTTTTAATATTATCCTAAGACCTTAATGTACGAAAAAGGATTAAATTAGAATTCCTAGTTATTGCTACATGGGACATAAACTAATACATATACCTGAAAAATACAAATATAGAGATTGAATATATTTTCAGAGTCTGAAGGATTTCTTTATTAAGTCCCAGCAATGGTATAGAGAGATTCAAATTGCAAACTTGCATTTTACCATTTCTCTTCAAATTCTTATTTTGTCACTTTGTATTACAGAAACTTTATCTTCTCACTAATTTAAAGAAAAGCTGAAGTACTGAACACTAGAGTAAGCCAGCAAATAAGAACAGATGAAGGACATCATATGAGCAACTAAATAGGTACTAAAAATCTTGTGAAATACCACAGATATCATACAGATCCAATCTGAATCTGCCCTGGCAGAACTTGAGGCTATCGCCTTTTGTTCTATCACTAGTTATATGGGAGAAGAGGCTGAATCCCACAACCTTCTTTCAGACAGTTGTAGAGAGCAATATGGTCTCCCCTGAGCATCCTCTTCTCCAGACTAAAAAACCCAATTCACTCCGCGCCTCCTCTTAAGACCCATGTTCTGGACTCCTTGTCAGTTTTGTTGTCCCTCTCTGGACACTCTTCAGGGCCTCAATCTCTTTTTTTTTTGTACTGAGGGGCACAAAAACACAGTACTTGTGGTACAATCTCAATCAGAGCTGAGTACAGAGGGATGATCATTTCTCTCCTCCCTGCTGGCAGTGCTGTTTGTAATACAAGTCAGGATACCATTGGTCTTCTTGGCCACCTGGTCACCCTGCTGGCTCCTGTTCAGTCTAGTGTCAACCAACACCCTGAGATCCATTTCCTCCACATAGTCTTCCAATAATTCTGCCCCAAACCTTTAGCATTGTCTGGGGTTGTTGTGGCCAAAATGCAGGACCTTTTCTTGTTGAACTCCATCTCACTAGCCTCAGCCCAGCAATCCAGCCTGTTCAGATACCTTTGAAGGGTTTTCCTAACCTCATGCAGATCAACACTTCCTCCTAACCAGGTGTCATCTGCAAACTTACTGAGGATGCACTCAATTCTCTCGTCAGGTCATCAATAAAGATACAGAACAGGACAGGCTCCAGTACAGCCCCTGGGGACACCACTCCCGACTAGTCACCAACTAGGTTTAACCCCATTTACCATCAGTCTCTGGGACTGGCCATGCAGCCAGTTCTTTGCCCAGCAAAGAGTGTACTAGCCTAAGCCATAGCGTGCCTGCTTCTCTAGGAAGATACTGTGGGAGACAGTGTCAAACATTTTACTGAAGTCTAGGCAGACTATGTCAACAGACTTTCCTTCATCTACCAGGCAGGTCCCTCCATCATAGAAGGAGATGAGGTCGGTGAAGTAGGACCTGCCTTTCATGAATGAAGGCTGGCTGGGCCTTCACTTCTCTATGGTGAATTTATAAACATTCTGGACTGGCAAAATATGCGTTAGTAGTTTATTTTAAATGACTTCACCCTCAAGAGAGCAGTCACTGTTAGACAAAATCCCAGTATGGTCTACATAGGATAAAATCTGATCTGACATCATTCAGGCCTGTAAAACTAGCATGATATGCATAAAATGTGCATCCTTCTTTTCTAGTGATCTCAGTAATTGTAAGTTAATGGGTGCCCAGAAGAAGAGA
This sequence comes from Tympanuchus pallidicinctus, assembly GCF_026119805.1. Classification (NCBI taxonomy): domain Eukaryota; kingdom Metazoa; phylum Chordata; class Aves; order Galliformes; family Phasianidae; genus Tympanuchus; species Tympanuchus pallidicinctus. Next base: position 44,900,314 of record NW_026294618.1, on the reverse strand, counting down.
AAATGGTTGGTGGGAAAATAGCACTACATTACATGATGCATTTTTCTGCTACAGTAAGTAAGAAAGAATTTTCACAGATAATTCTTTGGCTGAAATTTCTCATCTGAGTTACAGATGGAAGGTGACATGTAACTATGCTTTGCCTGTTAGGGTGAAAGTACAGGTCCTCTGGAAGATAGGTCCAGGTTTAGTATGGTGGGCAATTCCTTTGCCTTAATAGACTTATGTATGCTGTTGACTTTAATTTTTCATCACACCTGACCAATTTTTGGTGATATTTTAATATTTAGTGAAATTAGAACTGAATGTTTAATTTGAGTCTTGTACTGAAGTTTTAGCAGTGACAAGTTACAACTCAGACATTCTTGGTCAAATAGATCAATAGTGGATTGTCTTTCATTCAGTGAACAAGCTCTTCTGGGATTTAAAGGTTCTTTGTCTTATTCGACACTTCAGCAAGTCGAATTATTTAGCAAAATGAAGAAAGCATGCATTTCCCTTGCAGATTACACTTAAGTAATGAAGATAGCGTTTGCGCAAAACAATCAGCTTTACTTAATCATGCTTTGAAATCAAGTCTCTAAGAAGAAGCTGAGTGATTTCTGCATGACTACATTCTATATTATTATCTGGTATGAAAAATGAATTGTATTCTCACTTCCTCTCTAGGCAAACTCAATTTCCAATATCTATGATCTGAATAAACTCTATACACTCTTAACAAAAGATTTAAACTGTGAAAGGCTTATGTGTTTGTAGAAGTGCATCTTGAAGTCTGATACAACCAAGTTATATTATTTTATACAAAGTCAAAAGGAGTACATAAAGCCAGTAATCTGTGGAAATGAAGTCTCCCCATTCATCTAACATAGTGAGTTAGAAAAGTTATACCTTGTGAGGAAATGCAATGAACCAGAGAAGGAAAAAAAGTTGTCTGAGTCATTTTCCCTAGGTGGAAAGAAGCCTGAACAGGTTACGTGGTGACAGCACTGCTCTTTTTCAGGCTTGCAATAGGTAAGCAGTTACCTTCTTCAAGATGTTGGAGTGTAAACAATTTAAACATAATTTTTGTTTCTGTTGGGCACTAATCCTTGAATCACCTGTTACTGAAGAAATAGACTTCCAGATTTTTTTAACTGCAAAAATCAATTCAATTATCATCCTTCAGGTACACTATTATCACTTATGACAAAAGAGAACTGTCTAAGAATTGTTTCATCCAAGCTGCTTTCCTTGAAGAAATAAAGATTCTGAAATGTATATCACAACTTCTTTTTGAGATGGGTGGTGCATGGAAGATCAAAATTAGAAGAAAATAAGGAGGCAAATCTATATTTAAATTGTATTTCTCCTGTTGCTTTTAAATAATCGAAGCCAGAAACAAGGCTACTCCAGTGAGAGATGAACACTAAATGAACACAAAATGTTGCCTGCATACAAGCATTTATCAGAACAACTAAAAATCCACTATACAGAACATAGTTTAATGATTAAATATAAAAATTGTTTGTTCCACAGACAGCAAGTGGACAGATGGATGGAAGGCCTGGACGAGCTGTTTGATGGCTTCCCACCATTTGTTCTGGTATGCCAACTGGTAATTATTCTGCAGAAAACTATGTAGATCCAGACTGTGTTTTGTCACATAAAGTCTATACAATGACACGGCTCATAAACAATTCTGTAGGCGTGTCTGCACCAGATTTAGGAAATAAATGATGTAATGACATGTCATTGTAATTTTGAAGATAACAGAAGAATAATTGTGTGCAGTAGTGTGGTCACTCCTGGACAAACTGACACATATGCAAAATCAGAAGTCTTGCCAGATGAGAAAATAATGTTGAAATGGATTTTGTACTTTGCCCAAATGTTTGTTGCAGTTATAATTCTAGCTATGGGCCTTTTGTGTCACAGTGATAAAATTCACAGTCCTATACTGAACTATGTTTTCAATCAGCTAGTAATTTTTAGCTCCATTTTCCTCTGACAGGAGAAAATTGCATATGCCAGTTGGACTTAGCTGTAGGTCAGGTACAGTTCAGCACTGTAGTTCTATCTATACAATCTGTTGAGTCATTATAATGACTTATCTTGCAGATATTGTTTCCAGCTCTTCAGAAATCATATGGAGGCATTAAAGAGCGCTGAAAACCGGTTTGGTTACCAATGAATGATCAAAATTGTCACTGAATTTGAGTATTTTGATGAGAAACACAGGAGTCCAAAATGCACATTTTAAAGTAATAGCTAAAATTCTAGGATTAGGATAAATAATTCCTATTTTGACAATAGCAAATTATTTATCTTGTTACAAATCAGAATGTGAAGTTATTATCACCATACAAGTTTTCTTTCTACTTAATAAGGGCTGATCTCATTTTAGCATGTGTGCTAGTTTTCAGTAAAATATTATACATAAACAAGATCATACCTAAGACTTATCATTCCCTTTCAGCCTACATGTTCAGTGCTGTGACATCTGTCCTGGTTCCATGTGGGATAGACTTACTTTCTTTCCAGCAGCTCATATGGTGTTGTGTTATAGATTTAGGATTAGAATAACGTTGATAACACATTGATATTTTAGTTATGTTGATGAGTACTTCCACACAAGCTCATGCTGCCCTGTCAGTGAGGGGGCTTGGCATCTAACAATGATCTGGAAGACCCAAATATGTGGCCCAAACCCCCCAAAAGGATATCTCATGTGGTGTCATTTGGTGTCATGCTGATCAGTGAAACTGGGAGAGTTGGTCAGAGTGGCTGCAGTTATTCTGAGGCTGAGTAGACAAAAGTCAGCTGGCATCGCTTGCTTTTTTAAATTCTTTTCTTTGTTCTTTCTTTTCTCTTTATGAACTTTCTTTACCTTCAGTGATGAGTTCCCATATTTTTTTACTTTTTTCAGTTCTCTGTTCTGTCTCACTTTGAGGGTAGCAGTGAGTGAATGACAGCGTGCTTCTTGGCTTCTTGCCAGGTTAAACCAGAACACAAGTTCAGCTTACAGCCCTGATTACTAGCTTCATATTAGTCTACATAACATAATTTTTTTTTTTTCTACTGACCAGAACTACTTAGAGGACAACGTTCTTTCATTAATTTAATATGCCTGTTTGTCAAGATAATTCTTTTTATTAGTCTGACATCTCAGGATGCACAAAGGAGATGATTAAAAATTGAAGAGCTGCACACACTTCAAAAGGAAATATAAGGGTGTTGAAAAAACAAATCTGAAAATTCCTTCGGGTTAAAAGGCTTAAATTAGTTTATGCCATCCATGATCCCTGCCTCGCTATTTCAATTTCCACAAAACTACATGGAAAATCACTTTGGATAAATGCTGCTTTTGAGAAAACTTAATAGCAATTGGATGGTTGTATAAATAGGAGACTGCCCTTAATTAAAATATTTCTATGGCCTCTTTGACAACTATTTATTTAACAGATATTCATCTTGGAGGATGATATTTAACATCTGCTTTATTCATAGTCAGTCCTTGTTTAGATATGTGAAGTTTAAAAGTGTGCAGATAAAATTCCACATTTCCATATACTCAGTACCCAGGCTGTAGTGCTTACATCTACATCTAGCCACTGAAACAAAGTGAGTTCTCTAAAACATAAAGACAGGTTCACAATAGAGCAAACTATTCTAGGTGTAGTCCTCAAGAGACAGAACTGTACAAATGACTTTAATTTTAATTTTAGAGTTATAGACATGTAGGAGTGTGCGAATTTTATGGTAGATTTTTATAAACAGTTTTGGGATATGGACCTGTTAATAGGTTATTTTGTACGGTTTAATATCTAAGACAGGAGGAATGAGTCACACTCATAATGGCCCTATTCTCCAGTTTGAATGCAAAGGAGATAAAAATTATTAATTAGGACTAAATATTACAACAGAATAGGGGGAAAATCCTGCCCAGAGAGACCTATTGCTTCTGATTTCATGATAAGATCTCTTTTCATGTACATAAAATTCTACTGCTTTTCTTTGTTCCTATATTGAATTTCACATGCTTATCCACTCACATCGTCTATTGTACATCAACATCTATTCTGGCACTTTAGTTGGCACCCAGGCTTTTACTGCTCATTACAAAATCATTTTTTATTAGCACTGTCCACATGAACGCTGCATGGTCAGATTTGTTGAAGAGCTAAGAGAAAAACAGGTGACCGTAGTTTTTCAAAAAGGTTACTCAGCTAGCTTAGTTCTGACTGCAAAAGAAACAGCAATGGGGGTCGAAAACAAATAAGTCATTACAATTCCAAAGATATGTTCTTTTCAAAAATTAAGAAGAGCCACATATTGAGTGATTCATAGTCATTTTCTTATTGACTATCACATCTTTAGTTTATGAGCTATCTATCACGCACTCAGCTTAAAAATATTCCTTTTGCTGCATTTTTCTGCTAAAAATATTTTGAATCTAATCTCTTATAATTAGATAAATAGATCATCCTATAGATTTGCTTCATTAAAGAACAGTCTAGACCTGCAATAACACCAGGCCTGAATAACTGAATTTTTAGTTTGAAATGTTTTTAGTCAAATATTTTGCAGGAGGAGTGTTAATTATTTTTAGCAATGAGAAGCTAGTGAGTCATTTTTTAGATAGTTTTTTGTTTGGGTTTTGTTGGTTTTTTTGGTCCATTTGTTTTTCACAGAAATGAAAAAGATCATAGAGTGAGGCAGTAGAAACTCATTCTTGTCATCATTATAAAAAAAGAAGACTTTCAATGAAAGTTCCTTTGTAATTCTACCTTTAGACCTATAAAATTCAACCTTTGAATAAGGAGCTGGTAAAACAGTGGCCTCTAGGAAGTGAATTAGCTCACAAGAATCTTAAATAAGTTACTTATAGGTGGCTAAATAAAAAAGTGAATATCTTCGGGCATGAGATGGAAAGACCTCAATCTGGATCAGACACATCTTACAGGAAAATTCAGTGCCAAAATATAATCTAATATTTTAAAAAGAAGTAAGTAAAAGCAGTTATAAGGTGCAACAAAGTACGGCATGACATAAATATTTAAAAACAAATCTAATTCTGTAGCCTATATTAGACTTCAAACAGTTTTAACAGATAAAGCTGAAGAAAGGTATTTTTCTATTCTTAAGAAGATGGAAAATACACGATGTGATGGCAGAAATTTAAGAATAAATTAACAAACAATATTCCTATGAGGAGAAATGCTCTACACACAGCAAACAGTGCCCATTGATACAGAGAAGTGGGAAGGACAGGATTCTCAGCCTATACATTCTAAAGGAGGAGTGGTACGAGAGAAACTTGTGAACACTGTGATTGGCCAAAACGATGACTCTAAATTTTTTATTAAAGAGTAAGTGGATTAAGCAGATAAATGATGAAACATAAAGTTACATAAAGCAATGAAAACCTTGTTTTAGACATGTTTGGAAGGATAAAAATAGTTGAACACTGTAACATAAATGGAGTCATTCACACAAATTTCACATTTTACAGTGTAACAGCACAAAACAGGGATTATTGATACACCAGTAAGAATAGACTCTTTGTTCTTTGGACAAGAACTGAGTTTTACATTGTTATTCATTGGATTTCTCATAAATTTGATATAATTTTATTATTTCTGACTATCAGATGAAACAATCTTTCTAGGATATTGAAAGACAATTATGTCTGCCAAGAATATCATTAAATCACATTAGAACATCAAAAATAACAGAGCTAAACATTTTTTTCCAAAATAAATTTCTTAAAAGTTGGACTGAAATTTTATTTATGACTTACTACATTTCCTACTACTCATTGGGCTGTTCTCAGCCACTTTACTCAGCAAACTGTCCTATCTTCAGACATTCATTATTAGTGAAAGAAATGCTTGAAATACCTCAAATGATGTATAATGGTCAAAGGGTCAGAAGTTCAGACAGTCACTCACTCCTTTGTTCTCCTTCCTCTCATTTATATAAGTGTCCCAGAGCATACTGGGGAGCTTTTGATTGCCTTCAAAGGGAATTGGCAAAAAACCCCTTGCAAAGCAGTCAGAGCATCCCTATTTACTAGTGTATTTATTCCCCCCATCCCTCCTGATCTGTCTTCAGCTTTGCTGACCTCCACAAGAGGCACGCATCTGGCAACTAATGCTTTCTCTCCTGCCAATTTTTTTCCCTATCTCTGACTCATTTATTACTCTTGAGAAGCCTGCTATGGGCTTTCAATAGGCACAGCATATTCAGCTGGACCAGGTTGTTACTACAGTATGCAGAGTGTTTTCCCAGGGCTGAACTGGCTGGCCATTACATACATTTTACCTCTCTGGCTAGATGAAGAGCTACAACAAAGCTGCTCCAGGTCTCAAAACAGAGATCAGAAAGACAGAAGGGCAGCTGGGTTAGGTCAGATTTGCAAATTAAACGAAGTCAGCAGTCAGCCCAGCTGAAAATCATCAAAAACTCATAGCAGGATGTGCAGAGCACTAAATAACAGGATAAGTTTGAGTAAGGAACTAGTAGTGCTTTCACCTGGTCTTGGTTTTTAGTGACTGCTGCAATCTGCCTTATATGTGTGGGATTTGTACCATAAAGAAATTTTTTAAAGAGTGAGCATTGCAGATAATGTAGAAGTAGCATTCTGTCTGAACTTGTACAATTTCTTTCACCAACCAGTAATTAAATTGTATGATAAATACTTCATTGTAATTCCTCTGAGGTAAATAGGAAGGGGAGATGAACAATTGACTAGCAAGTAAAAATTTAATAAAAATGAAAGAATACTTCAGTTTGAACACATAAGTTTACTTATTCTGGAATCCTGAATTTTAGGCAGTTTCTTCTCCATGTGAGGGTGTACTAAATTTCATTCCTCAAAGTAACAATTTTATGTAATAGTGGATCTATCTGAAAGTGTTTGAAGGATGTGAAATCTTCTGTAAACTTATTTTTCTTCCACTTGCCAAAATTAAAACTAGTTTTAGAAATGGCCAAATAATACAGTTGCAAAATTGATATTGCTATTTTATATATGTTTTCCTAAACCAATTAAAAGTTTCAAAGCTTTTACCAAACACTGAAGAGTTACGTTTCCTTTTAATGGCTAAATTCCAGATGCTGCCTGGAGCTTGCAGCAAACTCCCGTGGCATGTTCTCTCATGTTGTCTTGCAGTTTCCCTGTAGCCTCACAGTCACTAATTGTAATTGAAAAGTGTGTTACAAAGGTGTGATTACAAGTGCATTCTCATTGTCTCTACCTCATAATTCTCCTTTTCTCAGCATTCCTTCTGCTCTGGCCACATATCAAGAAGGACTGTGCTCCTAGGTAGCCACTGGAGCCAGTAGGACCCAGGTGGAGGTCGTAGCACCTCTTCTCTGCAGCTCAGCAGCGCTTGTCAGGGCATGCATGTCTATCAGCCATGTGGCCCTTAAGAACACTGTGAAGCTTAATTTAATAATACTAAGCAAATTTTGGATGAACCTAGCCACCCAGATACTTAGCTCAGCCAAGGAAGCAGTAATTTATATACACTATGTACAAGAGCATGCAATAATTTCTGAGATAAAAGCCTGGATAGCAGTCAGAGGTTTGGCAGGCAAACCAAATAATTGGGACTGTTTTGTATTGAAGACAAAAATCTTTGCAGCCTGAGTTCTGAGACCAGACCAGGCTGCTCAAGGCTTTTCACAGTCAGGTTTGAAAAACATCCAAGGAAAGCCATCTCCTTGAGTAGTCTGCACCACTACCTTAACATCTCCATGGGAAAAGACTTGCCTTCATGCCTGGTGCAAAACTCTTCCATTTCCGCCTGTGAGAAGCATAGATCCCTCTCCATGACCACCTCCCCTAGCACCCAGCACCAGACCCTCAGCCTTTCATCATAGGCCCAGTTCTCCATCCCCAACAAGCTCAGAGGCCCAAGGAACTCACATCCATTTGTTTGTACCTTTCCTAGGGGGAGCCCAAACCCACAGACTATATCCATGAGTAGCCTCATGAGTGTAGGCCGGAGGGAGACAATCACATTCCCTCATAGAAAGACCTTGCTCCTACACCAGGGAGCTGCTGGTTCATATCTGACACATGGGGCTCTGGTGCAGGGAAACACTTCTTTAGGAGTTTCAAAAGGAAGGGATGATCGACTGCAAGCATAGGATGTATAGGATATAAGCAATCATGTGAAAATCAAATCGGGCTCCAGGAAGAAATGTTTCACTACCACTGAAAGGATCACGGAAATAAGTAACGTATTTTCTGCAACTTGTTAATTAAAGAGTGCCTCCTCATTGTGGGATTGGTTCCCATACCAATAAACTCTTCCCAAGCAGAGAACTGAAGGATGATATCCCCATAAGGCAGTGTTTGTATTTTAGACTTCCCTATTCAAAATACAGTTTGCCTTCCACCTACAATGTTTTCTACAAACACTGAACAATTTGAACAGAACTGAATTTTCATTTCATGGTTATTTACACATTCCTGTATTACAATGGTTGAGAGCAGACTTTGCATCCAGATGTGAGCCTATACCTGAGAATACGTTGATCCCTGTACATGTCTCATGCAGGAAGAATATCAAATCATCACTCAATCGTAACTCAGTCCCTGCAGTGCATTTGAGACAGCAAATGACATGATGCCTTTTTAGATTTCATTTTGAGGATGCATGTAAGACCCAGAAGTAAACAAATCTAGACAATGCATATCACAGTTATTGGAAAGAATAAGGACTGTAGGACCAAATTCTGAACATAGTGACACACTTGGAACACTCACTTTGCAGAGAAACAAAGAACAGGGGTGAAAAAAAATTCTATCCAGACTTTTTTATGTTAATCAAATCTAGTAATAATGTGATGAAAAAAGCATAGACTCACTAGAAGTACTCAAGAGAAAGCAAAAGTATTCTGTGCTGTTTGCTTTTTTATTCCTCAAGACAAGTTGAGATAAGGATCCTAGGGATGTGTTTCAGTAATCTCTTGGAAACAGCACGGAATTCTGACGACAGTGCTGGAAAGCAAGGTTGCAAAAGCATCCAATTTTCTTGCCTCAGTAAAGAATAATTGATTATTCAATGATTCTTCAAACCGGTCCAATACATCAGATTTTAGAAAACTAACACTGTAGTCAAGAAAATAACCACAGTTTCCATGGTAATCCTCTAAGTGGCTCCCATTTGCCCTGGAAGTCATTGTCATTCTTACAATATGTGCCTTAGCATCAACTTACAGATAAGCTTCATAAAGAACTACAAAATATATCATATTGTTAATTGAAAATTCTTTTGTTACTAACATATTAAAAATCATTTTACATTGTAATGAGCCCATATAAAAATATACAGTGTTAGATAACTGCTACAATGGAAGGTGATCACTTTCTCACAGGTATCTCCATAGGATGTTTGCAAATATGAAAAGTATTTACTGGTCTACATCTTTGCAGGCTAAAAGCTCACAATATATCAGTTGCTAGCTGCTAGGTCAAGTATCACTGAGATGATGTTGAGTACAGAAAAATAGCACTCATCCTGATTTTAATACTAAATTGACGGTTGTGCTGTTTCCTAGTGGTGATCTGTACAGTTTAATTTAAAAATTAAATGTCAGAACTCTCCACTCAACATCACAACACTCTGCTGCGTTACTTGAAGAAATTTTGTTTCTATGGTAACTGCTGGAGAGTTTTTCAGAGTCATTGATGTCATCCACATTCTAAATTTAATCACAATACATACAAACCAGTGAACAATTGATTGCTTTCATGATACAAATTTGGAAATACAATGTAATAATTACCAGTCATATAGTATTTTAGTAATATAAATAAATGAAGAGAGGACTGTGGATATATTTCCTAAAATATCTAAAAATAGAAGTCTTTGGAGAACACGCTCTCTGGCTCTCTCCACTGACAGATGACCAATTCCATTCTCAGTGCAGGAGTAATAGCAGCACAATTCTGCCACTGTCTCCGGGGCAGCAATGAGTAGAAGATGCTGGGGAACTTCAGCGATTGACGGACTTTTTCTTCAGACCAACTCTACTTTATAACGCTCAGGTACACAGCCTATCTCAGAAAAGAAATGTGCATTATAAGAAATATATTGTCAGTGAACTGTAGGAAAGAAATCCCTACAATTACTAAAAGTCAGAACGTAGAATTGAGGCATTTTTCAAACTGTTTTAGCCTGCTTGTGATAAACAAGACTCCTCATCAGTGGCCATTTTTCCTTCTGAAAATGAGGCATTAGAGGCTATTGATTGTTCTGTAAGTAAAAGTTTCAAGAGAAGCTAGAGAAAAACTCCAAAGATTTCAAGTTCCATACATTTTCCTGGGTCTGCCTGTAACCCATTAAAAATCTCCTTCTCTGATAAAAGGCACTGGTCTTAGCACTTTCAAACTCTGATGACTGAGCCTAAATATAGGCTCAAGGCCCTCTGTAAGAGATGATGTCTCTTAAAGCTTTGACTACTGCCATAGGACCAGTTCTTCTTCCATATGGAGCTACACCAAAGCTGTCACTGAGTGAGCAAACCAGCATCAACTTTCCCAAATGAGTGGGTTTTTTTAATAGTAGTAATTAATAACTTCCAATTTAATTTCCAGACCAAGGTCTAGGAATTGAAATGGTAGAATAAAGGTGCATGTTCTATGTCAGTATTATCTGTTTCTCATGGTTCTTCATTGTGTTGTTATAAGGAACAATGCCTTGTATCAAACACCCGCCTGTATCAGGAGAGCAGGGTATTCCTTATGTCAAGAGAAACTGTGCTTTGCCTAGTAAAAACTCTTCAAGCAAAATTTTACATCATAATCACATATTGAAAGTTACATCATAAGAGATGTTTAGAAATGCTTTCATCAACATTAACTATGGCTTCTTTGATTACTTTGTGATGTAATAGAGAACTAGAAGATCCAGATACTGTGAAAAATTTCCTGCTTTCCAGAAGTAAATGCAGCAATTTCTAAATGTAATATGTAATCTAGTTATAATATTGATTGGGCTAATTGTAAAAGTGTGAGTAGTACTTACCTTTACCTGGAGCCTTTTCATTTAATTCTTCTCCCTTTTTCTTCTCTTTTGTATATTGGCATTCTTTCTTGGAAATCTTTAGCTTCTGCAGAATTCACACTCTATCTAGAAGCATCTATAGAACTCAAAAGAGAACAGGTGCTGCAGCAGGGAACTGTTTACGAGAAGGTTCCCTGAATTCAGGCTCAAGACAGTGCTACAGTTTGCTGAAGCACCTTTTAATAAACAGCAAATATGTATAAACATGATGTATTCTGCTGCTGCCCGGCTTGAAGTGTCTGCAGTATCTCAAATGTGATATGAACAGTTGGACTAGGGTGATTCATAACAGAGTGATTAAAAGGTGTAAACACAGCGGAATCAGAGGAAATAAATAAATAAAATATACTTGTAGAGACTGATTCCTGTGAAATCTCTGTGTTTATAAAATAGCTTGCAAAAGAAAGCCTTAATTTTGTATACAGAGCTGATCATGAGAGATAATGATGAGGTAATAAAAATGGAGCTATTTTCTGTGATTGTATTTGTTCACAAAGGATTTATTTGCTCGCTTTTACTATCACAGTGAGGAGGAAAGGTTGGCAAGTGAGTAAAAAGTGCTCTCAGGAACACAGCTTTCAGGGAAGCTTTTTCAGGGTAACAACTAATAAAATCATTTCAGGACAGAGTTACAGAAAGTGAAGCTGTTATTTATATACTAAACTCTTGCACGTTTTCTTTTTAACAAGATACATGTATTTGCAGGACCAAACAAAAAAGGAAATGGGTACTTACACAGCACAACTAGAAACTCCAGTACCGTTATGTAATTCGGAAAATCTATGAGATTCCTATTAAGACAACAGGATGTGTGATTTTCATTTCTATGAAAAGGAAAACAGATCCTTTGAGAAATGCCTCCAAATAACAAAAACAGCCGTATTGTCCAGAGTACAGGGAAAAGCTCTACAGCCTATACAGACAGAGCAAATATACAGAGCAGAACAGAAACAGAATAATCACTAGCGCCAGTTATTAATGCAAGGAGACTCAGTCAACATGGGATCTCTTTAGAATAAGGCAAAGCCTGCAGAATGACTTTGGTAGGCACACAGGTTCCCAGCGTGCCCAGAAACAGGGAGTCGTCTGCCATTTGGTCACCAGCACTAAACTCCTGTGTTAGATCAGTGACCCCTCTGATTTCATCTGGACTGTAGAGCCAGCAGGAATGAGATGCTAGCCCTGGAACTAGCCACAGAATTAGTCCAAAGAAATGAAGCCAGGTGCTAACAGCACAAAGAAACATGTGCCAATGTACTTGATAAAAACAAACAAACAAACAAACAAACAAACAAACAAACAAAGACAGTAGTGAACCAGTTACTTTGGGGCTTGGAGTTTGCATAGCTTTGTTTTGCTTTCTTTACAACAGCTGAGATCAAAGTTAAAAAGAAAAAGGTAGAAAACTCAGAAACTGAAAGAAATAATCCAAACAATAAGAAACAGAGCTGGATGAGGCATCCAAAAGCACACAGAAGGTTGGTTTTCATAACAAAAAAACTGATCTTCATTTACTGCCCAGCACACAGTTGACACAATATGTATATTGCAGACAGTTTTGTGCACATCAAAATAAACCTTACTCCAATACAACATGAAGGAAATCCGTATTCACAGCTAATTTGAAATAAATCTGAAATAATTTGGCAAAAGTAATTGCAATTATTCTAGTTTTGTGCTGTTTTCAAACAATTCATGATGTATGACGTTTAGATCAATTTTTCCTGTGATCAAGAACAAGCTCGGTCTTTTGAAGAGAATTTATTTCTCTTTCTTCCATTATGTATGTAAAATAAAGATTAATTATACCTGGAGATTCACTCTAGCCAGAGCTGGTTGAGTTATAATTTATTTTACTACTCACATAAAGAGTGGGTGAAAGTCACCTGCACTTTGGTGAAGTCAGGTGGGTATAAATGGAAACAGAAGCTGGCCCAGCAGGTAACTTATATCAGTGTTTATGATATCCTAATTTGCCCTGCTCATGTTATGGCTGCATTACAACTGCTTAAAAGTTACACCCTTCAAGTAATTACAACCCTAGAATGTCTCTTACTCAGTTAATTTATACAAGCTTTTTCTTATTGGCTTCAATGGTACCAATAAAATTTTGTCTCCACTGTGCTAAACAGCACAGCATCAAGTTTGGCCTACTGCCAGAGCAGGGAAGACTCATTAGCTGGGCTGCAGCATCAGCTTCATACAGCTCTGTTGCCTCTGGCCCAGCTTCACAGCTCAAGTGAGCCTTGCCCTGCACCCCACCGACAGCCCAGCTTGGTCAGCACAGTCCAGGCTCACCAACAGAAGTCTCAAGCTTGTTGCTTTCAAAATAGCCAGCTCTAAAGTTTCAGCCAGGGCTTTTTCTTAGTTGATTTATGTCTTACATGTTTGTTTTCATGTAATGGCATTTATGTGTTTTCTGTCTTTGATTAAGCATAATTAGCAGATGAATTCATGTACGACAATATGATTGTTTAGCTTTGAAGCCTACTATTGTGGAAGTCCTCATATGCATTTAATCTTCAGCACTTTGTAAAGTACATTAGCAATACTTAGAAATGGTTCGTTTTGTCAAAGAGGCCTGTCTTCAAGTGTCTGTTTTTTATCTTAGTGTGGAACTGGGATGTATCTTGCTAGTTACTATACTAATTTGTTTAAAGTTAGCACCAGACTTCCTCCCATAGCTGTTGCCTTTTTATTTTTTATAAGTGAACCAAAACTTTGGTGGACCATAAGGACGTTATCTTCACTGTCTGAAAGCCAAGATGTCCTCACTTTGTCCAAGTGGCCTAACTGAGTACGAGAGGAAGGATACTTCCACTGCTACTTGGTAGATATTCACATATACTTAAATGCACAGCCTTTATGTTCAGGGAGCGGCTTCTACTGCTAATTCCCAATTTCACTTGAACAGAGATGGATTTTTTATATGCACTGATCTCTGGTCTTTTACCAACTTTGGTGATCCTAGCAGTGTTGAAGCAACAGCTCTTTTTCGTTCCACAAGAGGCACCAAAATCAGAACTAGGAATTCCAGACCCTAGTAGGATGTATATCTTTTACTGGGGATGTAGGCCCTGTGCTTCCAGGGGACTTTGCAGTTACTGCAGTGAATTATCTACAGTTATCCACAACTACTCCAATATATATTGAAGCATGATGGGATCATTTCTTAACCATCTGCACAGTTCAGTGTTCCCTTAAAAGAGTGCTTCTTCTTGATTTTGCTTTATGAGGCTATGATCCCTAAGTGAGACAATAAAACATCTGTACAGATAATAAATTCCAGTGATGTTAAAATCAATGTGACCAATGAAAACAGATACATTTATGCAAGTACTTTGATTGACATAATGTGTTATTCATCAGTTTCCTCCTTATACTGTCTAGAAAAACATAGCAAAAAGAAAAAGTAAGTACTGCATTAGAGCATGTTACATGAAAGAACATGGTATCTACAGCAGTGATTATAAAATGAAAGGAGGAGTGGTAGAGGTCTTCTGTGTATTGCCTGAGACACTATCAGGAGTGCAATTTGAATGGCAAAAAAATCGCAAACCAAAGAACGTGTTCTTTTCTCCCTATAATCATATTATGTCCTGTCATTTAACTAGCTGCATTTACTTGTATGTCTTATTTTTACTGAGATTCCTTACACTTGAAATTCACATCATTCTATGTAATTCTATGTAATTTTTAAAAACGATGACTGCTATTCCAGTGAATGAACTATAATGGTATACACTCAAATTTTATACCACCACAGTGATGTTAGATTTCATTAATAAAATAATTACTTCATTGGAAATAACTTCTGCAGTTACACTGAGAATGCAGGTAATGGAATTCTGGATATTTGAATCATCAGCTGTGCAACAGTTATGCCATTCATTAGGAGAGCAAATAGAAGATGGGGAAGTAGTGATGTGCAAACTGGCAAAAAGTTTATACGATATCAACCATTTCTCTGTCTAAGCTATGTCACCACAAGCAGTGCAAATTAGGATGTGCTTTGCCGTTTCTGTCCTGTCTTGCAAACTTCCGCATCTCCGTGAGGTTATCCTTGCAGCCAACAGAGAGCTCCATCCGTGCGAGCTGCAGAGGAGCCCATCAGTGGTGTTGACTCAAGGCTTGCTTGTGGGAATTCACAAAGTGTTAGCTGAAGCTATGTCTGTCATCCTGCTAGGGAGCACTTTCCTCCAGGATCCAAGAGTGACTGAAAACATAGCTATGTGTTTGCTAAGAGTACAGCCAGCCTTTAAAGTACTTTCAGTGTTTCTTTAGGCATGTGTCAGTGAGTGATTCATCAAAATGTTAAGTTAGTGGTTTTACAAACCAGTGATAAATCAACACTGAATATTTTTTTATCAGTTAACTTTTCATCTATTCCAACATCCAGCTGGAACTCTGGCAACAGTCTCTCTAGAGAACACAAAATAGCCCACGCATTTGCAGGTCAGGACTTTTGAGACACCACAGGGTATTCAGAACATCCATGTGGAGCCTACAAAGATGGCACAGGACATGTACCTTCCTAGGGTGGCATATGGAGGCCAGAGTATGCATTTCACACAGCTTTGAAGTGACCTCCTGTAACTATCAGAGGAAATGAGTGGGTAGAAACAGCACCTGACAGCTGTTTTTCTGTTTAGAAGATCATCCCCAACAGTTAACAAGTAGAGCAATAAAAATCCTACCAAACGAAATTCTAACAAATACAGCTAAACGACCACAGGGAATGCAGAATTCCCGACTGATCAAGACCAAAAGTGATTGCTTGGCAGTGTTTAGGAGAGGCTGGAAACCTCTTTCTCTGCCACTTCCCCTGGGAGGGATTTAGCATCTCTGGCTACCACCATTTGTGAGTTTGCTAAGATGCAACAATTCCCATATGATACACTGGGTCCACGCCAGAGAGGATTCCAGAGGCTCTAAAGCAAGGTAAATGGCAGATAAGAGTGAGATTGCCTCCAGGTAGGCATTCCCACAGCTATCAGACCTGTGACTTTTTCCAGGGCGTGTCTGAGTTATTCAGTGTGTGCTTCATACAGCTTCACTTGTTTTTCTAGCACATGACTGACAATCTTCACCCCTATCCCTAATCTTGGTTTCTTAGCACTCAGCCTTTTCAGATGCACTCAAGTTGCAGAGGCTGAAGATGGAAGGTGTTAAATTGCTGGGCATCTTGTTTACAGATTCAGTGCAGAAATGCCATTCTACCGCAAATCAGTTCTGAGTTGTTTTTTTAACTATCACCTGAGTGCAGTGATGTTGCAACCCATTTATTAGAAGAGAAAAACACTGACATATTTAATTAGCTGTAGTCTGTGTGGCTGCTTTGTACGGAATTGGAAAAAGAGCATCAAACAGCAGCATTTGATAATCCTCTGTTTACGAACTTTTTCTTACTAGGTGTGACTCTATTCCACGTAAGTGTTTGCAGTCAGAAGATATTGCCATAATGAAGATCATTGGTTGTCTGTCTATCTGAAGAGCATTATTTCCTTTTTAAACCACTGTAGTCAGCCTGGCTGTCTTCAGTTTTACAGTTAATGTAGTTGTCTTTTCCTTTCAACACTGCTGTCTTTATTTACACACTTAATCACTGTTTTCATATTATTTAATTATTTTCAACAGCTTACAGTCTACCATGCATCTATTTCCTACGCTGCTTTAGCTTTGAGAGAGGGAAAAGACAGTCCTCAATCCTGGCCTACCACTGCCAATGGCTCGTCGTACTCAGGAAATCCTCTGGTACATCCCCAGTCCTTACACCACATCCCTGTGTGTGACAGTGCTGAGGTATCTGAAGACACTAAGGATTCAGTAGAAAGGACTGAACCCCACGTCAGCATCTACAGTGTAGAATCTTCTCTGAACAAAGATTCTAAGCTTCCATTACAGCTTATGGTAACCTAGGGTATAATTTAGTTGTCTAAATACCAGACCACTTTTGAGACATTGGGGATAGACATGATGTTCCCATGGAGACAAATAACAATTATTATGATATTATTTGTATTATATTATTATATAACACATTTATTTGTTTGAATATTATTATAATTATTTGTATTAGTATTGATATTATTATTACTATTATTATTATTATAACACAAATAAAAAGAAAAAAACACAAAAACCTCTGCATTAGGGTTTATGATCTCACGATCTAAAAAGGAAATGGAAGGTACTCTACTTTTTATTCCTTAGACTTAGCAGTATTTTGAACATTTAACTGAAAGTCCTTACATCCATTCTGCCCCTAAACTCAATGAATTTGAATTGCAGCTGTGGAAATCCAGGTAGATGTTGGTAGGTACTCATGTTACACATGAGTAAGAATTTTAATAACACATGAGTAAGAATTCAGTGCATACTTACATTTATTAATGCTTTCCATGCACATTAGTGTTGGAGTGCATGGTTAAAAAAAATCCTCTGGACTTTCAAATGATTCCTAAATAAGTTGGGGGATAGGAGAAATAATTGTAAAGAATTTGACAGTTCTTAGGCTTTATCCATGTAACTTGGGAAGACAAATGACAAATCACAGACACAGCTCAGATTCTACATCCCTCACTGCTAGGCATGCATATTATATATATTGACATTCTACATGTTTTCTATTGTATAGCTTCAGATCAGTCCATTAGCCTTTTGCTCACTGATGAGTGATTTATTATATATTCCCTTTATCAAAATCAAATACTGCATAGGAAAAAAAAAGTGTAACTAGCATCAGATCCCACTAAGTCATGTTTGCCTTACAGTTGTCTGTGTTTTAAGCACTAAGAATAGTCATTAAAGCAAAACGTGTGGATCTCCTCTTGAAGGAAAGCTATGTAGGCTATGGCTCCAGTGAACTGCATCCAATATTTTATTACAGAGATGTAATGGATAGATGGAACAAACAATCCCAGCCATGCACACAGTCTGGAGGCAGGAAAGGACCCTGGAGTCCTGGTGGACACCAACTTGAGCACAAGTCAGAAATGTGCCCTTATGTGGATAATGTACTATTATGTCTTAATGTGCCATTAAGAAGCTTAATGATAGTCTTGGCTGCATTAGGCTAAGTATTGCCAGTAGGCCTAGAAAGGTGTTCCTTCCCCTCTGTTCAACATTGCTGAGTACCTGGAACACAATGTTCATTTCTGCAACCCCAAGAACAAGGGAAATCTGGACATACTGGAAAGAGTTCAGCAGAGGTCCATCAAGATGCTGAAGAGTCTGGAGCACCTCATTGAGGAGAGGCTGAGAGAACTGTAGCTGATCATCCTGGAGAAGAGGAGGCTGTGAGAGGATATTAAAATTTATGTAAATATCTGAAGGGATAATGCAATGAAGACGGAGTCAGGATATTGCCCAGTACCAGCACAAAAGCCAGTGGGCATGAGCTGGAAGACAAGAGTTTCCCTCTGAACACCAGGAAGCACTTTTCTATTGTGTGGGTGACAGAGTACTTGCACATATTGACCAGGAAGGCTGTGAAGTGTCCTTGCTTCAGGAGCCATCTGGACAATGTCCCAGGCAACCTGCTCTGGCTGTCCATGCTTGAGCAAGTTGAACAGACGACTTTCAGAGGGCCCTTCCAAATCTAACCATTCTGTGATTTTGTGATTCTGTGATTAGGGATGTTTACTTTGAAAGAGTAGTGATACAAAGTTCCTCTGACTCAGGGGAATCTATTAGCCTTTTCTCCAATGCCCTTGTAAAACAGACATTGACTATTCTTTAATCACAGAGACAGTAAGTACAATTCAACTCTGTGTTTGGACTCAAAAATATAGGTATCTGTGTGTAAGTGTCTACTATGTCTGAGATAGTTGATGAAGATTGGAGAGATAGGGCACAACTCAGCAACTTAAACATAGGTCTTAATATATCTAGGCAGCTAATGCCATTTTAGCCTCTGTACTGTACCCAGATCAGGAACAGAGAGATGAAAAAAATACTACAGTGGTAAAAAGTATCTAACAAGTATCTCTACCTCAGGCAAAGGAAACTGGGAAGAAAAATCTCATGCATCATATCTGGCCCTGAGGCTGTCAGCTGACCAAAAATTTTAATATAATTCCATACGTAACAATTCCTCAGATAGTATGTGAGGTTTTTATCTTCTGAGCATTTCAACTTTCAGTTCCTGGTGGTAATTATCAGATCTTTAAATATTTGTCTTCTGTTCTGTTTTCCTTTTCTTAGGTTCTACAGCAAAGCCTTGGCCAAGCATTTATCAGGGACGTGGTCATGAATCCAAGTCGTTGAAACAGGAAGTGTAGCTGTAGATAAGCCCTATCAGCTACTGTCAGAGCCTCTGACTTGGAAATGGTATAAAAAATCAGGGAGAGAGACTCCAGGCAGTTGAATAAAGCAGAGTATAACCTCTTTTGTCGCAGTTTACTGCAGTAATAGAAGTAGCAACTGGCAAATCCATCCTACCTAGTAGAGAAGACTTTTAGAGCTATTTGCAGATGTAAATGCTAATTGGGCAACTGGGTAAGACAGAATTCTTCTCAGACTTCCTTCTGCTTTATTAACATTTCTGTGTCAATGGTTTTTAAACTGCTTTATGAAGATACTACAAAGTGAATTAGACGCTTTGCATGCTCATTGGCACTCATTAATGAGCACTAATAGACATACTTTCCAGTTTCTTTCTGTCTTCTGTTTTGCATTCTTCACTGACAACATTTTTGTTCAGCATTATTTGATTAATATTTGTATTAGCGTCTCAATTTATTAAGACATTTTAGTAATGAAAATATATATGTGCTTTTCCTCACATTACAAAATGACAACTGAAAGGTACACTTCTAGAATGTAAGGCAAGATAGGTATGATTGACCATCTAGCTCTAAATGTTGTGTAAGTTATTTGATAGTGCAGATAGTGTTTGATGTTTGACAGGAACTTAATTTCTACATAAGCCTTGCTGTGGCAGCAAAGTGATATGACAGCCTCGGGAGAACACCCAGCTAATTACTGTATTGTCCTTTGCTCTGTTTTTTCTACTATAAACCATGGAAAGGTGGAAATCCATGCTCCATATGCTACAAGAAATCCCCATGAAAAACAAATACAAAAACCTTTTATATGAGGATAAAGGATATTTAGATCCTGAAAAAAAATGCAGAATTCCAAATCAAACGTTCAGATTAATACATCTACAGTGCAGGGCAGCCTGGCCCAGCTGACAAGAAGGCGCTTGGCTTCGTACAGAGTCTAAAATCTGGGGCTCTCTTTAGAGGTGTGCTCAATGCATGAAAGCAAGCCAGCTTTTATAAGGTCTGCTCTGAACAGTAATGCCTTCTATTTTACTATGTTTCAGAGCAACTTACTTATTTGTAGAGACTGGGCTTGGTAACTCCAAGTCTATCATGTGAACCAAGTCTGCATGAAGAAAGCTCAGATCTAGTTCTCTCTTTGGACCGATGCTACAACAAATTAAATGTCGCATATGGGCAGAGCAAAGTCAAGCAATTTACACACATGCACTCAGATCCATGCATTCCCTCTTGATATCTACATCCTCTGTATTTCTTCCACTTTCATCTGCTTTTCTTCAGCATAAATCACTTTGGCAGCTTCCTTTCAGTTCCCACTGTGATAGACATTTAAGTCATTTTCTGCACAGAGGTGTTTTGCACATATTCATTTCGGAGAAAGAGATACCCTTTCCTCTTGAGATGTGTGCAGAGTTCACAGCTAATCATGAAAATAGATGATAACAAATTTCCCAAGTTTTCTGGCTGATGGAAGTTAACGTGAAACCACAGATAGATCCATCTTGCTTGCTCCTATGTAACAGAAGAAGCTGAAATTCAGGCCCTGCGTCTAATTTCAGCTGACAACTGCTCAGAGATTTCGCACGAGTAACACCACTGCAGCTTTTCAAAGGCATCATCTCAACCATGACCTCTGCTAAAATTGCTTGTGCATCCTGACTACAAGGGATGGGAGGCTCATTAAGGTTAATATTTGCTGTGATATTCTTTAATTTGATGTTACAATTGGGTCAGCTGCCTCTACTTGCATTTACTGGCAGATTATAGTGCTTACTAATCACTGAAGAATAACCACAGCACATAAAATATGGTTCATAGGTATGTACAAGTGTCTTTAAGCCAAAAAAAGAATGCAGAATTAAAATTAAAGATGAATGAGAATTTGAATCAATCCTGAGACAAGAACAACAGTTACTCTAGGAGGTAGCCAAGGTGAATTGAAAATCAGGTTTCCAGGGGAAAATCTAGATCCAAACAAATGCCCCCTCCAGAAACATTCTCTGCAGGGTTTTGCAGCCATTAGATATGTTGTCTCATGATCCAAAACATTTCTGCATTCTGCTTGAAATGGCCCAGAGTCATCAGCTGTCAGGCACTTAGCTCCTGCTAAATGCTTTAGGAACCAGAAAGCAAGCAAACAGATACCTAAGCCCAACAGAGAAAATCAATCCAATAAAGCATGCTTAGCTTCTGTATAACACATGAAAGGATCAAACTCACAAGCACAGTGAGAGCTGCTTTCCTTTTCAAATACGCTTTAAACAGAAGTCCTCACTGACAGCAATGGCCGCCTTTACCCTCATTTTAGCATGTGAGCTGAGCGGTCAAAACACTTGCAGAGGGAGGGGGAGGTTTATTCTCAAGGTCTGCTCAGCCAAGGGAGTATGATCCATATCTCTCCTTTTCTAGCTTTTTTTTTTTTTTTTTGGCTGGGCAAGATGCAACTCAAATTCTCTGAAATTGTGAAGAAAAAACTAAAGTAGAGATACGTACTTCCTGAATCCCAACACAAAATCACTGCTGTGGTCAGCAAGAGTGATTTCCATGGCCACAGCTCCCAGGTGCCTAACTGTGCTCCTTCATCCATTGGTCTCTGTCCATTTGCAGATCTAACACATATATGTTAATTGGGGCACCATCTAAGGGGCTGTGTGTCTTTCTCAAACCAAAAGAGGTTTCAATTGTTCTGTTACTTCAGAAAACTTCCTTACAGGGGTTTGCAATTCTTCTAATTGCAAAATTAGATTCTTCTAACTCTGTCTTTACATGCTAACATAGTAGCCTAAATCAACACGTGAATTATTTTCTATGTCTTAACTTCTGATAAATACTAAAACCTACAGCTATTGGGACCATCCAGGCAAGCTAAAAGCAAAGTAAGCAAACAATTTTTTTCTTCATTCATTTGGAAGGATTTATTTTAATGCCTAGGAACTGCCTGAAAGTATACTACCTAAAGGTCTTCATTATGCAATTTTTCAATAGGAGAAAATTTTCTGAAGGCCTGAAATATGTTAGGCATAAAGAGACATTGCTAGATGTATAAAATGATAGTAATGCTTTATTTAACGATCTAAAATCAAAGTGATGAAGACAGATTTCAACACTTCATCAGCTGAAAGCTAAGCTGAAAGCTAAGCAGAGATCAATTTCTACTCACAGATCTTTCTTTCCTGAACATTCACGTTCTATGTAATTTTCATAAATCTGTATAATCAATATATCTTGTTACACAAATATTAAGATTGACTGTTTTTATGAAACTACACGTTGCTTTACAAGCTGATTCTGATTACTCAGAATGAAGCATGATCATTTCTGAGCCACGTTTTTCAAATCTGCTGTGTGCTTTCAAAAACAGTATAGGTAGCTGAGACATTTACCCAATGCTTCACCTAATGGCTTCCTATTCCACTGCATTCTAAGTAGTATTTGATTATTATGTACTTCATTAAAATGATGAGTAATATAATGTTGTCAGAACAAATTGTCCTTCATCAACAATATCAGTTAATGAAAAGTGATGTTGTAATCATATTTTTCATTAGGGTTATTCCACTGTTATCTTTATTTTTTGGAGTAGAGCGGAAGTTGCTCAGTCAGTCAAAATTGTTCAGTCAGTCAGTTCATGCTCTGTTAGTTAATTTTATAAGAGGCATATCAATACTTGTTTGCCCTCAAAAAATCATCAAATTGTTCCATGTTTGTATTCTTATATCACCACAATGTTTCTGCTCAGCCTGTGTCTCTTTACCATACAAATATATCACAAGAACCTGATTCTGTAGAGCTTGTCTCTGTTCCTCTGCTGCCGCAGCAGCTATAATTCAAAATGCATGGGCAGGAGTGAGCCCAACAGCATTTCTCCATCCCTTTGTCTGAGACTGGTCCAGCAGAGGTGAGACACTTGCAGGAGTTCCTCTACAGGAGCCATTCTTCAGGGTCTGAGTCCTTTCCTGTATCCAACATAAACTTAGCCTCAAAGAACATATGGAATAAAGAAGTAAATAATATAAATAAAAGAAATCTAGAGTGACTTACACAAAATCACAGAGCAAACTAGTCATAAATACTGTGCTAAAGCCCTTTTCACCTGACTTCTGTCACTATTTGCTATGCTTGGCATATATTCACCAGAGGTAAGAGACCAGTTAATCAGCAATATCACCATGCAGTGAATTCAATGAGCATATTTCTACATAATATGTTTTATTTGAGGCCTCACAACTTCCTTCAGTCTCCTTATCCAGACAGGAAATTAGCTACTCTCTACGGTCCCAGACTTCACTAAGTAATCAACACAGCACTGCTCATGTGCAGACAGTATGAACCCTGCTTCCAATTAATTCCTGAAATCTGTTCTTCACAGGTGCTTCCATTAAAGCAGCTTGAAGTTTTAGCATGAGAAATAAATATGTTGGTGAATAAGATTAAATTGGATGGCTTGAAAGCAGCTCTGAGGAGAAAGATTTAGGGGTATCTGCTGATGAAAAATTTAACATGAGCCAGCAATGTGCACTTGCAGCCCAGAAGGCCAAACGTATCCTGGGTTGCACCAAGAGAAGCATGACCAGCAGATCAAGGGAGATGATTCTGCTCCTCTGCTCACATGAGACCTGGAGTTCAGTTCTGAGGCCCCCAACACAAGAAGGACATGGAGCTGTTTGACTGGGTCCAGAGCCATGAACCCAAGCCACAAAGATGATCAGAGGGCTGGAGGGCTGCCCATATGAGGGCAGGCTGAGAGTTGGGGCTCTTCAACTTAGAAAAGGCTTAGAGAAGGGGATGTTATAGCAGCCTTCCGGTATCTGAAGGGGGCCTACAGGAAAGCTGGGGAGCAACTTTCTGTAAGGGCACGTAGTGACACGATGAGGGGAAATGGCTTTAAACTGGGAGAGGGTAGATTTACACTAGATATTAGGAAGAAATTCTTTACTGTGAGGGTGGTGAGACACTGGAACAGGTTGCCCAGTGAAGTTGGGAATGCCCCCTCCCTGGAAGCACTCAAGGTCAGGCTGGATGGGGCTGTGAGCAACCTGGTCTAGAGGGAGGTGCCTCTGCCTATAGCAGAGGGGTTGGAACTAGATGATCTTAAAGGTCCCTTCCAACCCAAACCACTCTATACTTCTTTGATTCTATGATTTAGTCTTACTGAATTATTTTTTACTAGATACTCACAAAAAATTGCTTTTGCTTGTTTGCCCATTGTCAGTACTTCACATCTTTCTGTCTTCTACAGAAGTCAACAGAGGGAAAGGAATATAAACAGACTGTCAGACTCGGTGTATGCAGGCCAAGGGAGCGAAAAATCTTTATTTTTGCTATACTCATGCAAATTTTTCCACTATTCTAAATGTCACTGGTGCTGTACTGAGAAATGATTCAATACAGTGGAACGTCCTATTTCATGCTGTTTGACTTCTGCTGTGTGATATTTTTACTATAGATTAGTACCTTGGAAAAGTGACTGGAGCTGTGTGGTTTATTAGCTAGCTCAACAAAGTATGTCCCATCTGTGCGCTTAAAAAAGACCAGCTATTGTTTCATGTGGATATTGATTACTGGACAACAAATCAAATCGCCTGTTTTATTTACACTGAATTGGCAGACAAGTATATGATGGACCAACAAATAAGAACCCTGAGATCAAGACACTGATCAAACAGAAATCATTATTCAGCAGATCTCCAGAATATAAAGTGATGTCATAGTTGTACTATGCATGAACAACATGGAGCAGGTTAAATGTCTTCAGGATCACTAAAACATGTTTTGCATCTGCTACATTGTTGATGAGAAGATTAGGGAGGTCTGCAGGCTTCTAGCAATTACTCCTTATTGTGAGCACAGTTCATATTTTCTGAAGGATCTATCATATCTTTGGTTGAAAGAAGTCTACTACTGTCTTCTCTGTAGAACTATATACCAATTGCAAGAGTGAAGACAGATTCATTTTTCTGCAGAACTTTGACTTTAGTAGACACTCAGTCCCTTGAGTGATAAACTGTTTTCTATCAAACCCAAAACATCTCACAGTTCAAGTAAAGCAAGCACATCCCTGAGCCTATGCCATCCGTGTTCCTTTCCTATTTTACTGCCTGCTGGTCCCTAATGAGCTGCTAGATCTCTTGAGGACACCTTCTGAGCTTAGTAAAATCGTTGCCTTTGAGAAAGGGCTGCTCCAAAAGCAATGCCTCCCAGTTTTATTCTTTCAGCCCACAACATCAGATGTGGATGTTGGTGGAATGGCAGTAGAGGTTGAATATTCCCACCAATATTCCACTACATTTTACTGCTGTGTGATAGATGGCAGCAGAGGGGCAGTCTGATAAAATGGCATCTGACATGGAAGTGTGTATGGATCAAAGGCGTGGCAGTGAATTCTTCCATGCAGAAAAAATGGCAGCCATTGACATTCATTGACACTTGCTGAACATTTATGAAGACCAAATAGCAGTTGTGATCACAGTGAGGCAGTGGGTGGTGCATTGCAGCAATAGTGACACTGACGTGAAAGACAAGCCACATTCCAGATAGCCACGCAGATTTTTACAGGCATGGGATGCAGGCTCTTGTTCACATTGCTGGTGAGAATACACAACTAATGGATATGAATATGTTGAAAAATAGTATTTTGTAGATGAAAATTTGCTCTATCAAACAGTGTTATTGTGCTTCTTGTATCTGTTGTAGTTTCTATGGCAATCAATAGAAGGCATTAATTTCAGAGCAACTGTCACAGTTTTGTGATTTTTGGTTGCCAGTATTCCACATCATAACATCATGTAGTGCACTGGGAGTTTAACTGTTAATGCTCAAGTTCCGGGTACCAGTCCGGAAGAGAAGAACTACATTCCCCAGGGGACTTTGCGGTCAGAGAGGAGATAGAACTCCTGGCAAGGTCAGCTGATGCACTTTTTTTCGTCTGCTCTTCTTCGTCTCCCTGCTGCTCAACCGGACTGCGCATCTCATCTCAGTGTCATGGTGAGGCCTATCCACCTTTTGGACATTCTCTCTCTCATTATATTTGATTCATTAGCTTCAATTCTAATTATATTGTATTATGGTGTGTTATCTTGCATTCCAATGCTATATTTAGTAAATTAGTTTGTTTCCCCACAGATCGTTGCCGCTGTTTTTAATTATTTTAGGGTCTCCTGTTTCCCTTTTCTGGAGGCACGGATTTTGCAAAATCCCTCCACCCCACTGGTCACGGAACTGGGCCAAATCAGCCTGTAAACCGCTGACAGCAGATTGGGACTGTCTTATTTTGGGAGCTTCTGTACATTATAATTCCAAAGACATTATTGGAGACACTTTTATCTCCAATATCTTGACTTGTCCTCATGCTAGATATATCAGGACACAAAATCATATAATCATAGAATGGCCCAACTTGGAAAAGACCCACAATTATTAAGGAGTTCAACTCCCAGAATTCAAGCCATACATCTGAGAATGTTGTTCAAATGCTTCTTGAACTCCTGCAGGCTTGGGTCTGTGACTACTGCCCTGGGAAGTCTGTGCCAGTGCTGCATCACCCTCTGGTGAAGAACTATTTCCTAATATCCAACCTGACCCTCCCCTGACAAAGCTCCATGCTATTCCCATGGGTCCTTTTCCTGGTCACTGGAGAAACATAACCTGCAAAAAAACCTACATCATTTTGGTGCATTGTAACACATTTCATTATTTTGAGTACTTTGAACTGAAAAGGAAATGAACAGTTATTAAATCTCATGCTCACACAATGCAGCCTGACCCTTGAGAAGGATAATGTGATTGTGACCAGTATGTACCTGATGAGGCCAGCAGCATATGTGCAGCTCCCCCTCCACATCCATACACCTACAGAGGAATTCTCAAATACAGCTATTTCAAAAATGCTAGTAAACACAAGGAAGTTCAAGGAGAGATGTTGTTGTTGGACAGTGTTTTTTATTAACGTTGAAACAAAAATTGCCCATTTTTTTCCCTCCTCAAAGACAAGTAGATGAACCTAAATGCCTATATGGAGACACAGAAAGTATATCTGAGGTACAGTAACTTAAAGGTTGCTTGAGGAACATGCAACTGGCATTTAAATTATAGAAAGTGTTGCATTTTTAGATGATAATGAACCAGTACTGCTGCTCTCTAAAAAGCAAATTTAGAAAAAAAATGTCATGACTGACTAAGCCGAAGACCCATAGATACTGTAGACTAGATGACTCTACTTCATTCTGGGAACAGCATTTGCCTTGTTGCGCACAGTTTCTTCATCTGCAGTAAGCATAAATTCACTACAAATCAAAATCCAGTATCTTTACACAATGAATTCAAGCCTCATAGTCTACTATTTCTGGAACAAGCAGAACAGACCCACAGGTTTTTATGCATCTTTCCAAAAAGTTACAAAAAGAGGTTAATGGCTGAAAACCTTGAAGAGTCTGTGACATAATCACAGTCACACAGCTGTCCCTATGTGCTGGAGAATCACTCCCTGTACCTAGTACAAACAGCCATGGCCATAGTGCAGTTCACAGTCCTCCCACATCCTTATCTGATGAGTTTTCTCTGTGGGAGTTTTGTCATGTTCATTACAGTATAACAGACATTTGTGGAGAACTCATAGTGCTGTAAGAAGCATCTGGACAGTTGTGGGCATTGTTGCTGTCTGCAGGCAAAGATGAGGGGAATGTTGCACTTCAAGTTATTGTCATTGCTGTTGATACTGTTGATTGCTTTTTAAATGGAAACACTATTATTAACAAAATATTTTCTCCACCCTTCTTTATTTCTTGAGACTCAAGAGAGCTGGAAGAGAAATGGAGGAATTCTAGTGCTCACATGTTTTAAATGGCAAGGGAGATGAGGTTTTCAAATGACCTTTTTGTAACACATTTCCCTTACACTTCACTGCGGAGGCTACATTTCTTACGGAATGTGTCCATGTAGTCTGGATTATTAAGGAAATTTCTTCTCACTGTGGTTATTTTAAACTCTTTCCCCGAGTAACTTTTTTTTGCAAGTCTACACAGCAGTATTGGTAAATATTTTCCTCCAATACTAAGATGTTTAAGTACAATTTCTTCCACCAACTTAATATTACATAAATGAGAGCCAGAAGTTTAAAATGAGAATAGTGCATGAAATGGATGTCAGTCTGGGGACAGTAGAGTATACCTTTCTATACAAGGGGCATCTGTAGTCCAAGTTACCTTGCCATCCATGTCCAAGGTAGAAAAATACTGCTTGTATCAGATCTCAAAAAGGCCAGTCCAATTGGAGAAAATACCAATGAGTCTATATTGACAAAAAGACTTATCACAAATACCATCATTTATTTTTAATAAGCTGTGGACAATCATCCTTTAAAAAACATACACAATATACATAATATTTATTTTCTCAAGCCTGTGATTACTGTCTTTAAGATTCCCTTTTTGTCTGAGCTGATGAGGCAGATAAAAGCAAAGAGAGCATCTAATCATGTGCCATGTCCTTTTCTAACAAAATTAGCTCAGGCATTTCTCATTATTTTAGTGGTCTGTGCAGTTTATAGATGTCTCCAAGTTGAAATTGCAGGAAACATGCCCCATTACTGTTATACACATTTAACCCAGCAGATAGGTCATGCATCCAAAAAGGCATTCCACAATTCTACTTTTAAGTACAAAGTCTGCCACATTGTATCCAAAACCATCATTAGAACTTCCCCTCAGTCTTGCAGCTAAATGAATACCTGAAATATTTTGCTGATTAACTGTTCTTAGTCTACTCATTTCAATAACCACACAGTTCCCCACAGGTTCTGGCATTCTAATGCAGGATGGAAAATGATTGTGTGGCTGATAAAAATAGCAAGGCCTTTTTATAGCAAAATTAGAGGTGTATTAGAAGCATATTAGCAGCTTACCTGCATGTTTTTGTTTTGAAAGTCTGCCATTACCCCCTGATGAAAATAGGATATCAAAGTGTGATCTGGAACTGAAAGTACTTGAAATTGCCCACAGTCTCCTGGATTGCAATGGTTTAAAAGTACATCCTTTACTAAAGTCTCAAAGTCCATAGACCTGAAATTAATTTAACTCATCATCAATGTAATTTGTTATTCTGGCAGAATTTTATCAGAATAAGCCAAAAAAAGAGCAGCTTGGATTTTCTTTAGTTGTCTTTACACTGAGATTTTAGTATGTGAGATAGCAGCATGCAAGCCAGAAAAAAAAAAGGCCAACATCTCCCTGTACAAACAAGGCTTCTGAAGTACTCTGATCAAGAGAACAAGCACTGTGCAACTAGTACTTCCAATTACATCTCTAAAAATCTTATTTTCTGCACTCCTCTCCCTCATCATAAACTTAGTAATAGCAATTTTGGCTACTAGTAACAGATCCTAAATATGTAATCTCATAGAACTAATATCAGTGTAAAGCAGAAAAGAGAACCTCTGGCCTTTTGCTTCGCTCCAACTGAAGTGTTGCAAGAAGCAGTAATGCAGTTATTCCCAAGGATCACATTACCACACTTCCAGCTGTTTGTGAAAGCATTCTTTGTCTCCATTTGACATTCTCATGTTTAAATATCTGTGTTTATATATATATGTGTGTATACATGCATGTTTATATAAAATCACTCACATAAATATAAATGTCAGAATTAGAAATAGCCTTTGTAATATTGCCAAGTTTTGCAGTTTGTAAAAAATCACAGCCATTTGGACAGCTAAGCATTAATCTCAAGTTCTCATTATTAACAGAAAAAATGTTGTGGCTTTTGCTACAGGGAACTCTCTTGGTTGTTTGGGGGATAATTAAATATGTGGAATAAACAGACAGAAAAAACAGAGGCTTCTGGGTCCAAGCAGTGAAGGTGGAGTCTTTCATGTGGAAACCAATCTGCCTCATGCCATGCGACCCATAAGACAGCCGAAGGCTGCCTCATTCTTAAGGGCTCACCTGTGATTGCAAATCAGAGCAAATATAGTTTGTAATAAAAAAAAAAAATATATATGCACATCTTCTCCCATCCTGGAGTGAAAGTTTTATTCAAGACTTTACAATCTTATTTGAAGCTGAACTCATCTCTCATTTGCAATAACGGTAATTGAGTAGAGGAAACATAGGCATTGATTTATTCTTAAGCCTCTTGCTAGGTTTTTTCTTTGACTAGTCAGCTGTCTAAGTGCTAATGACATAGATGGCACAAGAGTACTGCCAAGAATCTTCCAAATTTCTGACAAGCTGAAGGGGAACATGTTGTGTGGAGAGTGGGTCAGACTTAGAGAAATCTCCAATTAACATTTCTGATGTGTAACACATCTCTGTGTTAGATCTCACAGGTTTTTAATTCAAATTTGCCATTTAAAACAAAAAAATGATATCTCTGGTTAATCAGACAAATGATAAATGAGATCATTTACACCTTGAATAATAAGGATTATGAAATGATAGAAATTAAACTCTAAGAACCAAAATCAACCACTGGTTTTGACAAAGATGAAACATAATGCTTTCTTTCTGTATTAATAGGAAGAAGATAAAAACTTCTGTGCAATTAGTGTGAGAAAAAATTCTAGATTCTTACTGTGACATACAGCTAGCTCTGATTACAATTATGACTTTACCAGCTTTTTACTTTCACATGCAACTTTCCCAAATTCTCTCTTATTTTCCAACTGAAGTTTATTTTCAATAAAGTAACCACATAATTTAAGTCATACATTTTATGTATGTTCTTAAGCTTAAAAGCTGATGGAATTGAAATCTTCTTCTTCTCCTCCTTCCTCTCTGCTAAAGGAACTATTCATTTACATTTATTAAAGTTTGATTATTTTTTTCCCTAACAGTGAGTGAAATTCAAGCATGAATCCAATATTCTGTTCACCTAAGTGACATAAATTTTATTGCATTTTTCTGAGGGTACCTATTTGTGAGGAGTTCCCTACACATCCACAATCAGTGCTGCAAGCTTCTGTTACGTTTGCAATGAATTCACTGAAATACAAAATTTGATACACAAAGTGAGACTACTATCCACAATTGTTTTTTAGCAACCTGTCAAACTTCACTATTTCATCAAAAGGCTGTTCTGGAAGAATAAATCTGCACATAATATCCCTTGAAAATGTGCTCTACAGACATGCAAGAGATATTCTTACTAAGAGATAGAAATGGTATTTCTCTTACCCCACACAGATGAGGAAAGAAGAGTCATCTTGTCACCAACTACAACAAGAAGGAAGAACAAAGGATGTATCTTGAATAGCTCCAGTAGAAGATATGAAATAAGATATTGTGGAAATGTGAAGAAGCTAGCACTATGCACTTCTATACAAAATGAATGCATGCAGAGGGACCTAGGAGCAAATTGGTGAAGTTGAAAATTCAGAGAAGGATGGTGCACTTGTGATTTATGGATAGTGTAGGAAATGATGAGAATTGGCTCATATTTCACTATAAAATCTGGCTGCACTGAGCAAGGAGGATCTGGTTCAGATTTGGAAGAGAACTGGGCAATCTCTGCATTTCAAATGGTTGCACAGCAGCCACAGTTCATCTGAAGTGGACTGACTGGATTTAGACTGGATCTAGGCTGACCTGCTAAAGATTGACTATCATCAGTAGCCACAACAAGCATTTTCCAGACATTTCTGTGACTGGTCTGAGATCTAATCTGCGCAGCTGATATGCTGTCATCATCTAATCCAACTACCTATCGCACTTAAATACACCTCCAGAGCTGGATACAGAGCTGTAGGCCCCTTAAAGGACTCAAGCCACAGAAAGCTAGAAAATACATAAATTAGTGCAGAGATGGTTATGTGTCTGTACTCCCACAAACTACAGGGCACAAACTACAGAAAGAACTGTCTCACCCACCAAGGAATCCCACTGAAGCCAGACAAAGTAAGAAGGTGAAAAGCTTCTGGCAGGAGGGAGGGAGTCAGCTTTCAAACATCTTTTGTGAAGCCATCTGCTCCTTGCTGGTATCTATCAGAGCATTTACTGACCTAAAAGGAAAGATATTCTTGCAAATAAATCAGCAGTGTTTAGGCTACTATACAATTGTGATGCAATTAATTAAGTATGCCTCGAGAAAAAAAATAGAAATGCATATTTGTATGTCTCACATACATTTACACAGAAAAACAAAATTCTAAATTCTCTCTCAAAACCAGCAAAAGCAAATTAAAAAAAAAAAAAATTCCAGTAGTTTTAAGTTCAATCCACTTGCTCCTTAATAATCCCCTGCAGCCAAGCAGGGGACTCAGAATGCCATTCTCAAGCTCTCAAATAAAAGCATAAATTTAACTTGGTAGTTAAGAGATTCTTAATACATTTTATCTCTAGTTATTTGCTTCAGGAATTCAGAATCTTTAAGTTGTATATTTTTCATCAGTAAAGCTTCTTTTTTTTTAAAAAAAAAAAAAAAAAAAAAAAAAAGCACAGATTTTCAAACAATTATCATTCCAGCAGACCGGGCTTCAAAATCATCTCAGATATCACTAGATATAGATAAAGCCATCTTACATTATAATATTAAATAAACAAAATATTGTCGTGTTTTCTAGAGCAATCACTGGAATTGGATAGGAAGAAATCAGAATGTAAAGTCTACTATTAAAATGTTCTGGCAAAGGTGTTCCTATGGAGATTATTTCTATTGTGATATGAAGTCTTTGGCTTAAAGGAGAGGTGAAGACACTGAACCTTGTGGCCCACCTTAACTTATTCTCTTGCCTGTAACCTGGCTATGTTTAATCTCAGAGAGGCTATTCTGGCCTTTGGAGTAGATGAAGCAACCTTTGTGCTGTCAGACCCTAACTTCATCTGTGCTTGTTTCTTCCAGACTCTACAGAAAGCTTGGAGTCTTGCCAGACCCAGGCCAGATTCTGAAAGGATGGGAAGAGTGGACAAGTGGGCAATGCTGGACTTCTGACCGGGGCATTTGCAAACTGGCAGGCTAAAATTAAAGCCAGGAAGGTATTTTAAACATTTTAGTTTTGTTTTGTTTTGTTTTAAGTGTGGAAAGATAATAAATTTCACAAATTGATAAATAAATCATGAAATTAAGCTATTCTCCTTAAAATAATTTTCCCCTAAATCACTTCAGGAAGGAATGTTTCATTAATTCTATCTACAATATATTTTTAATGATATTTTTAAGGAATTTCGAAGTATGCATTTATTATTAACTGCTTTTATCATGGTAGCACCTGAAAGCCTCAGGATAAAGGCCATGTTTTTATGGAGGGCAGTAATAAACCAAGTCTTACAATTCAAGCATATACACATCTCCTTGGAATGTGTTACAGTCAAAAGAACTGCCTACAGCAGTAAAGGGAGCTTCATTTGTATTTAGATTTCTTTTTCTTCAGCTGGTTGTTTAGAAATTGGTCACTTAGTATAGCAGATGTGTCCTCCACCACAACATATTTGTGTCATACATGCAGAAAAGGTTCTGACCAACTCCCTTGTCTGAGTCACTATAATTTAACATTCTGTTTCATTATTTTTTAGAGCAGACAGAACAATTAACTAAACTGGTCAGTTGTTCATCTATGTTTTTCCCCACCTGCAATTTACACAAATAATCCGCTATGGGAAATTTTACTATTGTCTTAATAAATATATATATAAACTCCACATAAGCAAGCAGCTTCAATCTAGCAGAAATTATTCAGGAAACGTCACTTAGCTGGTTTATGCACCAGAATGTAAATGAGGCCTTTTTTTTTTCCCTGGTTACCAGTAAAGATGAGGCATTCACTGCTTTCATTGCACTTCACTCCTTCTTCCTGTTGCCATGGAAACCAGGGTGCTAGTCAGGCTGCAGAAGGGGCTGCCATTGCAGGTGGTTTGCAGATACTGTATTAATAAATGAAGAACTAAATAAATAAGCAGAACCCACATTTTCCTCAGAATGGCAGCAGTAAAAAGCACATCGCTTTTTCACTTTTCATCTGTGTTGTTGGCCTGTGTAATTTGTCTACTGGGATGTCATAGAAAATGTTGACTGCATTAGAAAATAAGCACGCGTGCATTCTAGTACCTGGCAAGACATTTGTGTATATTTATATCCTTCTCTATAGCAATCAACTAAAATGTTGAAACAACATAAACCAATTGAGCTGAAGAGAATGAATCCTAAAAAGAAAGGGACGAAAGGAGAGAGAGTGTATTTGTGAACACACATGCACTGATGATTTATTCATGTGCATGCTCAGTTTATGTGCTAGGGCTTAATACCTATTTTGTGACCTATTTGCACAATGATCCTGTTGTTCTCAAGAGATTTAAATTAATATAATTTTGATCTAAGATATCTGAATTAACATAAAAAGAGAGGGGGGGGGGGAAAATATAGAGAAATATTTTAGCTTGATTTAAGTTTGTTTAGCTTGTTTTAGCTTGGAAAAGGAAAGCAGGGCTAGTGGAACACTTTATTAGTCCACTCAAGAATCCTCCACATGCTTAGAAAATTCTTTTCTAATTTCAGAAAAATCTTAAATATTGGTAGAAATCCCATGATTCATGTAAAATATTTTGTAAAAACTAAAGGCTGCCAGAGAGATCAATGCCTGCAAAAAGGAAATATAAGAACTCCTCATCTATTCAATTTCATGTGTTTTACTACTAACACACAGTGAAATAAAAATCAAGCACACAGAAAGGTCTTACTTCAATTCCATCAAAAATAACATTTTTCTAGAGAGAGGAAGTGAAGAAACGGCATGGCTTATAGCATTGCATATCATGCATCTCAAGTCTTTCCAGTACGAAAAAAGCTCCACAGTTATTGCTCATTCAAGTGTGCATAACATCTTAATAAAATGTATCCACCTATTCTCTTTTTAACGGTCTTGATTCCATCATTTCTAAGAAAAATTAATGTTAGTGTTATTCATCTAAGGAAAGAATCATCTGTCTGAGCTCTTCCAGTAGACTATTTGTCTAAGTCATAGACATTCCAACAGATTTAAGATCAAAACACACACACACAAAAGCTGTGGACCTAGAGGGAAGCATACATGAGATTTGCTCACTGATGTCCACATGAATTTTGAATGTGCACAGAGGAAGAAGGAAGAGAGGGATGAGAGGAGTGGCACAAGTTTTGAGTATGCGAATTTTCAGAAAGAAAAATTTGCAGGAAAAGGGAAAACTGGAGGATCTCTGTCTCAGGAAGGAGGCTGGGGAACTCAGGATATTGTTGAAAATTAGAGATTTCATGGAACTCTATGCAGGGTTAAAGGATCCCTTCCTTTCTTTTCCTCTCTCTTTGATTATGCCCTAGATCCCCAAGGAAATCCTTTCTGCCAATCTCACTCACGAGCTGCCCTCTCCTGAATTATATGAACACAACCCTAATTCCTCCCCTCATCATACTGTGCTTTGTAAGAAGCTTTTTTTCTCCATTAGTTTGCTGCCATGAGTAACAGCCTATTTGGCTTATGATTTCGTAATTTTTGATACTTTTTATGTAATTATTTTAATGATAATTGTTAGCATGGAACAATGAATTTGAAAAACTTCAGTTCTAACTCAGCATGACTATTTTCATGCCAATAACGTATTTTCAAAGAAA
Organism: Tympanuchus pallidicinctus; assembly: GCF_026119805.1. Classification (NCBI taxonomy): domain Eukaryota; kingdom Metazoa; phylum Chordata; class Aves; order Galliformes; family Phasianidae; genus Tympanuchus; species Tympanuchus pallidicinctus. The sequence goes on along the minus strand of NW_026294618.1, from coordinate 44,864,394 downwards.
CACTTAGAAAGAGGAACACTAGTTTTGACTCGTGATTTTTTGTTGTTGTTTTGTTGGTTGTTTTGGAGTTTTTTATAACTTATCAACAGAGCTCTAAAATAGCCTTATTAGCAAAAATGGAGCATATAGTAAAAGCAGTGGAAGCTGAAGATATCTCCTCTACTGTATAGTTTACTACATACTGCAAACTGTGCCAAACCATGGATTTTCTGTCTTCTTATTCCAGGATTTATCCAAGACTCACTGCTTATAAAGGCATCCATGAACCACAGTGTAGATGGAGATAGGCCATTCATGACTACCACATACCTACAGAATTTGTTGACAAACAAGAAAAGAGACTCCATAGATAAATAGCCTTCTGCAGTTCCAGTCGTTAAAATAAACATTTTGTGCCAACAGTTGAAAAATGCAACCAAGAAAAAGCAATATATATGAGATAGTTAAATAGGTCATTCATGTTATCGAATTTCCAGAAGTAATACTGACATTCTAGTGAGGAAAAAAGAAGGGACTTATTTTTAGTGGGCCAAATGGCAGAAATCGAAATGCTGACCTTGTATCACTTTTTCATGAGCCATTTTTTTAAAAGCTCTGATTTGGATTTGCCAGTGGAAGGCTTCTGGAAAAAGCAGAGACAGTTGATTCTGTTTTCTTTATTTCTTTCTCATTTCAATCTGGAATGTAGCTTGGTTGCTGAGATCACTTCACAACATGAATAGTACAGAAAAATCCTCATTTCTGTAAGATAAATGTGCTGTTTTCAGTTGAGCAGGCAAGAGCCTTCAAAATTTGTACAAGTAAATGGAAAAACACTTACGTTGATGGAGAAATTTAAACCACATCCTTTTGTACTCAAACCACCTACCCCCTAAGAGGAAAGAGTTGTCAGAGAAGTATTTCGATTCTGACCATGTCTGAAATTTCAAAGTAGGCTGTTTTTTTTCTCCTACTGTCTCTAGAAGCTTGGAATTTTTGGAAGTAGAAGCTTGGAATCATTAAATTTACTTTTCTAGGCAGTAAATGAAGAAATCTCTTCTATAAAAAATAATTTAAGTACAAATTGGATTAAAATAATGTCACCCATAGAGAAACAACGAATCCCATGAGCGTCTAGTGAAAAACTGAGAGAATGCTGAGCATCTCTGATATACATTCACCTCACGATCCACAACTTTTTTCTAATATCCATAAGAAGTTTAAGCACACGCAGACAGGTAATCCAAACTTTGATTTAATTTAGATTTGGATTCTGTTCAAGTCATCTGTACTTAATGTAAATTTTTAAGAGCCCAGAAACAAATATAGTTTAAAGCTGGCAACCTTCTTATATGCAAAGCTCCCTCAAAATCAGTGTAAATGTGTCTCAATTAAGTTTCCAGGCTGGACCTCACTTGGAATTACAGATCATAAACATCTGCTGCATGATCTGTAATATTTGTCTGTAAAATTTTCTCAAAAGACAGTCTGATGTACAAAGTGCATGTCTTAATGAGAAAAGAGGCAAATTTGGTTTTGATTTGTTTTTATGATTGTAAGAACACTGATGTTGTAGCTTAAAATTGAAAAACATGCTATTGAGTTATATAGCTTTATATAGTAGAATTTAACTTCTTACTGAGATGCAACAGAAAACATGAGAAGGCATTGGTAGTAGTTAGCACACTATTATATTTTCATAGCTTATTTTCTAAGCCTGGTAGAACTCTGGAAAACAGATGGAAGGGATCGTAGTCCTGCAAGTTTCCAGGAAGCCCTGGTTATATAATGTATACCTTTCACCAAAAGGTCAACTGCTACTGAAGTCCAAAAAAGTACAGAAGAATCTTCTGAGCAGGTAAAGGCAGAGCAAATGCTCAAAGGTTGCTCATAAATGTAAACAACAGCTCAGAAGATATCAATAATTAAGATAATGGAGCAGCAGATGCTGTAGGAGTATAGGCTGCCTACTTTCACTGCCAACAAGTGTGGAAGTTTTAAAAAGCATCTCCAGCAGAAAATCTACTGTTTTAGAAATACTTATACTTGATTTAGCAAGTGGGAAACATAAAGAGGCCCACTAAGTACAAGTGGTTCAGGAGGAGCAGCCAAGAGTTCTGGACTTCTCAACTGGATTTCAATGTTCAGAGGAGGTGTCCTGTGGCTTGATTTCTCTTCACAGCTCATGTTTTGAAACGGTTGGACTTATATCCTTGTCAGAGCCATTCACTGTGCATTTCCAAAGACAGCTTGGAGAACAGTGAGGTAATTCCATGCTCCCTTCTTACAGTCACTGGAAGAAAGAGAATTCCAGATTCCACTGAATCCACTCAGAATCAAACACTGGAGAAGAGTTGCTCTTCTCAGGGGAGACAGCAGGGACATTTATCTCATTAGTAGGCTATAGTGTGTTTCCACATTTCTGTTCTGGCTTTGTAAATAAAAAAAGATGGGATAGACTCATTTCTGTACTAAGGATACTATCAGAGGTTTATTCCAGGGAGAAACTTAATCCCATCATTTGTATTTATTCTAACTATGGATTATTTTTTGTTTGTTTTCATTACCATGCTATTTAATTAGATCTATTCTTACTAAACTCACCTGGGGACTTTTCCCTTCCAAAAGAAAGACAATGAGTGATCTTCTTGAGAAAAACTCAAGTGACTTAGCAGTTAAAATTCCCCTAACAGGGTGACTTCTGAAATTAGAAATAAAGAATTCTTATTCAGTAGTTAACAAGAATGCCAAATACAGCCTCTGCATTCAATAAACAGAATGATGTCTGTTACCACATTGCTGAACCTACTCCTAGGCCAGTAATATGTTGAGGAGTAATTGATCTGAATATTTTAATAACTGATCTTATGTAGTTATTGAAGGTTAATTTTGGTTTCCATGAAGAGGCAGAAGACTGTGACCCAGCAAAACTGGAATACAGTAATCCTATTTCTTGCACTTGCCACCTAATTTTAAGCTAGTCATGTATTATACTTTTTGCAGCCTAACTACATTATTCCACTTACATTTGATGCTTTTTAATGTAAGAAAAAGTTACTTCAGTATTCCCTGGATATGCAGCAGCAGCATTCCTCATTGAGTGGTGAGCACAAATGTCTGCTCAGATGCAATAGATGGCACAAGGCCCATTCCAAGGATCATAAATACCATAGAGAGTGTCTGCACTTCTTTCCATAGCCTTTGGATATCATCCATAATGAGAGTATACATTTAGAAATACCTTTCCATGGATGTCTAGGAGTCATGTGAAATACAATGTGAATGGAAAGCACAATAAGTCTCTGAAAGAAAGCTTGATGAAGAACTTGACTGTGTATCTGGATCAGATATACTGAATGAGAAGCTGAAATAGTAATTCACCATTCTTGTGTTTTGGGGGAAGTAACAGGATTCAATATAATTTTCCTTCTATGCGCTCAAATACTAATGCCTTTTACAATCTCTGTCCGCATAAAATGAATCTAGAAGTTGGAGAAAACCCTCAGAAAGGAAGACTATTCACTGGAGCACATATAGAAGCAGCAGATTTCTGTGGGCTTTTCCACTTTGTCCCAGTAATATGCCTTTTGATTATTAGCAAATGGACAACCACAGCTTCACTCACCATGACTTTCACTTACATATCACTTCCACTGGTTTGGCAACAACTTAGATTCATTCACTCCTGGATTTCAAACTTTTTTCTCCACTAAAGCAGTACTTATTTTGCTTTTACATCTACAAGAAGGAAAAAAAAAAAAAAAAGAAATGAATAACACATGAGCTCCAGTGTCATATGTAAAAATGTTAAAAACCACCTTTGTCAGAGAAAAACAACATGAAAAAACACATCGTAAACAAATGCAATCAAACAGGATGGACACAAAAGCATACTGGTGATGGAACCTTTAAAACTATTCATAAATTATGGTCACAAAAAAACCTCTCAACCATCCTAACAGCTTGCACTTTGACAGAGTTATATGCAAGGTGAATCTAGTCTCCTCAAACGTGAAACAGCATACGCTGCAGAAAAAAAAGGTTGCTTTCTCCTGTAGTGGCCACAGGGGACAGGTATGCTGCAGGATGTTAGAGAAGTCTGTGCATTGAACCACACTTGCTGAGATGGGTCTTTTGCTTGGTTCAGAGTAATTACATGCTTCTACAGCCATAAGTGCTTCAAAAGAAAGAGCCAAAAGGGCTTCAGCAGCCTGCTCTGCCACGTCCAACAGAACTCAGAACTTTGTAGATGTTTGCTTCAGATAGTCAGAAGACCACAGAGAATCTACACATTCTGCCAAAGCAATTGTGTTGGTACCTGCATTTTTAAGTGAAACATGAGCAGCTCTGCAACCTTAAGCAACAGTGATTATGTTTTATGTTGCATTGTAAATAGCTTTTTGAAATCTAGTGAACTGTCTCTCAGTTTCGGGAGAAAACCTAACAATGCACAAATAAAAACAGAAAAAAAAATTATTGCAAATTCTTCACATAACATCAACTGATTGTTACACACAGCAAGGCAGGGAAGACAAGGAAAATCTGCAGCTGCAATTGCCATTTACTACGTGCTACTTGAGTGAATCTTGAATGGTTCAAGGATTTTTTCACCTACAATTAATGGCAAAAGATTGCACTTCTTATTTTAACATTTAAACTTAAGATATTTGTCAAGTATCTAGATTCCCAATGACATTTCTGATACAGGACTCTACTAGTTCCAGGTGATTTACAATTCCATTTGTTTACAATGCTGCATCCAAAAAAAAAATGAATAGTAACAGCATTCTTCTGTAAAACAAGCTGTAAATTTTTATTCCTCCAAAACTACTTATATCAAATAGATTTCTATATAAAATACTTATTCTTTAATGTGACATTATTACTGTTATTAATATCTTGCATCTGTTGATCACAGAAACACGGATGAAAAATATATTATTTTGTTCAATTTAATCTGCATTCTAGACTATGAAGTGAATATAGGTCAGAGAAGGCATACTACAGAAGCTAGTAAGTTAATCATATGCAAGTTAATAGCTTAAGAAGGTACCAATCTGAGTTTCATTTCCAAAATAATCGTCTGCCTTGAGGAGAAAGTGCCTTGTTTTCAGTGTCACACAGATAAAACCAAGCATAATCAAAATACAAATTCAGTATCTTTACATTTCAATACTTTTAAAACTAGCCTCGTGTATCCCAACAACTCTTCTGCTAAAGTCTCCTGAGTTTTTACCCTGCTTGTCATTAGACCAGATGTATAGTTGATGACATGAAATGTGTGCTGGCTGTCTGCTAATCACTCTTGAACCTTTAAATACACTTCACATATGAATGTGAAGTCTTCAGGTTTTTCAATGTTTTATGAAAGTGCCTAGCCAGGAGAATGGAGGGCCCAAATGAGGGCTGTCACCATGAGAACACATGCCAGTGTGTGCATGTTAGCCAGGCAGAATGTGCTTAGATGGTTGCCTGCACTCTCTGCAGCTCAGTGCTGAGAAGCAGTACCATCAGAGGCACTGGGAAGAACTGGACTTCACTGTGAGAAAGAAGCTTAGGATCCCAAGGACTTAAAGCTGTGGGAAAGAGAATTCCTTCCTCCCCACTGTTCAAAGAAGAAATCGCTTTCTATGGCAGCTTAAGCTGTTCACTGCAATAGCTGAATATTGCAAATAAAATGTGTCATCAGTGGCAGTGGAGGATTCTATTCTGTAGGGTAAAATGTGTCTTATTCCACTAGGAACTCAATACTGACAAGATACTTAGATATTTTTATGAATACAAATTTTGCCAGGTCAAGCCTTGATTTATGTCAATGGGAGATAAGTCCTTGTAACATAAGCGTCTTCATTCTTCACTGAAATAGAAGTTTTCTTGATTGTCTTTGTCTTGACAGCCCATAAAGAAACAAAGTTTTTGAAGAGCTGCTTTAAATGTTGCAGAGTTGGGATTCACAGTCACAAAGAATCACAGAAACAATAGAATCACAGAATCGTAGGGGTTGGAAGGGACCTCTGGAGATCATCTGGTCCAACTCACTGCTAAAGCAGATTCCATAGAGTAGATTACACAAGAAAGTGGCCAGGCAGGTTTTGAATATCTCCAGAGAAGGAGAATCCATATCCTCTCTGAGCAGCCTGTTTCAGTGCTCTGTCATCCTGAAAGTAAAGTTTTTCCTCATTTCTTATGGAACTTCCTGTATTCCAGTTTGTGCCCATTGCCCCTGGTTCTGTCACTGAGCACTGTTGAAAAGAGCCTGGGTCCATACACCTGATTTCTGCCCTATAGGTATTTATAAGGATTGATAATATCCCCTCTCAGTCATTTCCATGATGGAAACACAAGGTCTCTCAGCCTTTCCTCAATAAGGAAGACACTCCAGGACCCTAATCTTCTTGAACTGGGGAGCCCAGAACTGGACACAGTGCCCCAGATGTGGCTTCAGCAGTGCAGACGAGAGAGGGAGGATCACCTCTCTCAAGCTGCTGACCACGCTCTTTTTAGTGAATCCCCAGATATCATTGGCCTTCTTGTGGCCAACTGATTGCCCACCAAGACACCATAGTCCTTTCCCATACAGCTCAATTCAGCAAGTAACCATGCAATGGACAGCTTTCTAGGCTTTGAGAAAGAAAGCAGGCTTCGAGACTTGGGAAATCATGACACTGTTCTTCAGCTTGATCTGCAGAGGAGTTAATGCAAGGACAATTTCAACAGAAGAGCTGAAGGGAACTTTATTCCCATTAAAGTTAAATCTTGATGTAGACTTGCTTCCTTGGAGCTAGGCAATGATAATGTGCTAAGATTGTTTATGTGATCTTAGACCATCACATTCCAGGGTTCAAATGAACTGAGAAAATTACATGACAGTAGCTGTAATATTACTGATTTAATCTTTAGTAAAAACCACATAGAAGGATATGTCCAATAGCTCAGCTGAGAAACAAGAACAGTCTCAGAGGAAAAGTTTGTTTCAAACATATCTGAATTTATATGCAGGCTCATTTGTACCTTCCCATATTACTGGAGTTTGGATAAAGTAGGTGGATTGACTACAGTCTGTGCTCCATTCCTCTTATTATTCAGGCTTCATACTGTGATACTGGAATAGTTCCTAGATGTACAGAGAGTAGCATGATAAGGAACTGCCAGTTTTTAATTCCACCTTCCATTGTCCTCTCCCTGATTATTGGCACTCAGCTTGCACAGGCAGGGTGATGCTGCCCCAGTCTTGCACCTGGCTTCCTTGCCTAGTAATTACAGTAGAAAGTGAGTTTTTGAGAGCTTCACGTTTATGCCTCTGGCCCAATTAATATTTGTTGACTCAGAAAAGAGACTGAAAGAAATAAATTCATCAACATACAATAGTTTCATATCATCTGGTGGGTGATTCATGCCATGAAAAAATACAGGGGAAATTTGAGTCTCCAACTCAGGAGAGTCTTCTGTTGGCCATATCATTGTCTATTTGCCATTTTTTTTTTTTATTTATTTTTTTTAAAGCTGTGAAAATTCTTTAGCTTGTCACAGTAGAGAGTAGGCTTTGGGGTTGCTTTTTTTGTTTGTTTTGTTTATTTGAGTTTTTTGTAATCTTACTTATCACAAGACATGAAATCACTACCCAAGCCATTAATTGGACAGACTTCCGTTCTATTTTCTCAAACTCCTATTCATTCAGTCCAGCTTTTTGTGGAGACAATCTGGTGTTAGCATGGATTGATGGACTTTTCAGATGCTTCATTTGGAATACGTAAGGCCAGAAAAGAATTAAAGCAGCAATGATATTTTCCATTAAGGAAAGTTCACTGCTACATGCAGTGAAATAGTCCAGTGTTCAGAAAGATGGAAGAGGTCAATAAAAGCACTGCTCTTCTGTGACACAACTAGATTTAAAGAGCCTTTTAACTAAAAAGTATATGTATTTATTTATTCATCTCTTCATTCTGTTGTTGAGATGGCAAAGCTTTCAGGAACAGTCACCCAATGACCTTCATGGGAGACATGGAGGAACACAGGCCAGTGGTAGCAGTTAGTCCTCTGCTAACAGCATCTCCACACAGATTTAGTGGAGACACTCAGTCTGTAGTAAACACAGCCTAGGCAAATACAGACCTAAAGCTGTCTGCTTTCTCATTATTAATACATCGGAATCGTCTGGACCTGTGACCTCTTTACTTAATGCTCCACCCTTCTTTTCTAACTTCTTTTTCTGCCCACGTGTGCAGCAGGAACCTTCCCAGACTGCATATATGCAATCACAGTTGCAGTGTCTTAGTTCAGATTCTGCACTCCAGAGTCCCTCACTCACAGGGATGGGACTCTGACAAGACAGTTTGCATAGGAAAACAGCTTGTGTGTGCCCAGCATGCAAATGCTCCCCCTGAGCACAAGGGATACGATTTCATCTGGTAGCCTGTACCATGTGTAGCTTAATAGCAAGCCAAAAATGCAAGAAGACTATATCAATCATGCAGATATGGCAGGACAAAAAAAGACAGAAAAAAAAAAAAAAAAAAAAAAAAAAAGGAATGGGAGTACATCAGATAATGTTTTCATTCTTTTTCTCCTGTTACTAACAGACACTAAGCGCAAGTCTAGCAGATTTAAGTGCTATATAAAAATGAGTAGCAAATCAAGTGCAGGGAACAATACATCTGAAGGAAAAAGACTTCCAGAAGCGGACTTGGGCTTTTTTGTGTGTGAGGCCTGGAAACAGCTAATCTCTGCTGAGTAAAGATAGCCATTCAGATCAGATCAGTCGAATAGGCTGCCAGAGGAGGAAAACCAGGGAATCATTTCATTGTCACTACTGGGGAGCCAACAGATGCTTGGGATTCCATATCTTTGGGGGATAAATCTTTCAAAAGCTCCATTGACACTGGGGTATGTCAATAATTCAACATATTAGTTGGATGCAAATACTGCACAATAAGGCATGGAAAAAAAAACTGTAATTGGGAATGCTGGGGCAAAGGGGGCTCTATCTTCTGACTAAACCCATTGTTGAACTCCAGGCTGAACCTCCGACCCTTTACTTTGGAGAGACACAATAGGCTTTGATATGAGATGGTGGGAAACAGTCTTGGAGGCTCATTTCACATTCAGCTGCAATTCATCAGCTTGGCTGGGACTTCTAGCAGCTTTAATGACCACTGCAATTGATGGTTAAATCAATTTGTGACGGTGACAGCATGGCTGGCCCCTAGACTGTAACAATCCAGGATTACAACAGGCAGAAAGGGCCCCTGTTATTCAGACGTGCATGGTTTCTGCTCAGCTCTGAGTGGGAACAACAGTGGGACAAAGTCTCACAAGACTGAGCCTGGAGAATGTACACATTCACTCCAGTTGACTACACACCACCGCTTCTTCTTTTATCACGATAAGGCAGTTTAAAAAAAAAAAATAAATGTTACTAATAAAAATATACAGTAGAGCACAAAGGATGCTGATATCCTTAGGGAAAGTGGCAACCCAGAAAGAATTTCACCTTTGTTCCCTGGGGACGAAGTGGGTGGTCAGTCTCCCTCCACCCTGTCCCAGAGCCTGGTGCCCCCACAGTGAAACTCAGCCACCTCCGGATTATGGCCAGGCAGGTTTGCATTTGGCAAGAGGGATATAGAGGGGGATGGGGGCCAAATATAGCATGCAGATAATGAGAAGGAAGAACTGCTCCCTCTCCTGTCCCTGAAGAACAAATGCACGTGAAACACACCATAAAGCGATATAATCCATTTTCATCTTTGCAGGACTGTAATTACCTCTTACATCGAACAGATATTGCAGGGAATGAAGAAGACCAAAGCTCACTCTGGTGGCCCTGCTGCTCATAATTACATTACAGGACACTCAGTTGTTTTGGACAAAAGTCTGCAAGGCCATTGCTTGCCTAAAAGTAAGACAAAAATGCAAGTTCAAACCATTTCAGCTCTCCCTTCCGTCACATTTTGCTTGGTGCAATATTTTATTTGCACCTGAAAAATAAGATGTTTGTTACTAGCAGACACAATTTCTGGAAAATATGTGATTTCAGTATAATACTTTACATCAGCTAATGAATTCAGCATCTGAAATCTATCAGACAAATGTACTATCCATGTTGTAACATGGATACACATTACATAATATGTATGTATGTTTTGCTTAAGTCAAATTATACTTTATATTTCAGACAATTCAATGAAAAGCAACATTTTGTATGTCATGTTAATTGAAATAATTTATTCCATCTAAACAGAAGTTATGATGCTACGTATCTAACTGACAGTGGATTCCTTTAAAAAATCAATATGATATGCTGTCAAAGAATCAAAATGCTTAAAAATTTATATGAGGCAGCTGGTAATGTCAGCGCTACACGTGATGCCTATCAATAACTTGTAAATTATATAATAATTAATTACACATCTCTTTTTATGATTAGCTGTGGCTGAGCCATTTCTGTGCATTTTAGAGAATCGTTGAAAGTTAGTATTTAAAATATTAAAATGTGAGCCACAATCCACTGGTCTATTAAATAAATCACTTCATCTGGTTCTGAGTTGACATCTACAATTAATAAACAGTTGTAGAATCTTCCTTACAAAATGTCATGGTCTAAGAGTTGCAAAAGAAAAGCTGTCTGGATCCTTGAAATATGTAAATCAATTGGTTGATGTTAATACCTGAAAAATTGCATCCTGAAATAAAATACTACATCTTTAAAATGTAAACAACAGATTTTTTTCCTAAAAGAGCTGTCCAAATATTGAAAAAATATCATTGCTAACAGCAAAGAGGTCTGGCACTAGGTCCAAACCCTGACAGGGCAGGAAAGGAAAAAAAACATCACTAGGTTTCTATGGTAACAGTGCTAGTAGAAATAGTTGTGTGAGCATACTGAACATGCATAAAAGCCTTCCCAAGGGAGGTCAGAGGATTTGAAGAAAGAAAGAAAAAAAAAGATGGCAGCTTTTGCAGAAAGCAGGGAGACATTTTGTGCTGAATAAGTGTTTCACATTGGTGATGTGATCAATAACAAAATTTTGCAAAGATTACAAATCTTTGAATATCTACCCACTTGTACTTAAATCACATGTTTGTGCATAGTGCGCTAAGAGGGAAACAAGATGCTAAATGTGTAGAAATGGGTTCAAGAAGAAGATTCTGCATACTTTCTACTACATTAGATATACACGACACGCACATTAGCTTTTGCACACGTGTAGATGTTGGTGTGTGAATAAATTATGCATCTTCATACAATGGAAATGTAATGTGAGATTGTTAACAGAATCCTTAATATATGCCTTATATATATATGTCATATATAAGGCATCACACATGGACATCATTGTATTAGATATATTAAATACATCTGTGCATGTTTAACTATTAAACATGAGTCTGAAATAGCTGACACAGATTACCAGTAAGAACATCAGCATAAAAAGTAACTCAAAAATACAAGCAAGAGGCACCTAATATTATTTGTGGGTGAGTTGTCTTACTTTTGGCAATTAAGGTATTTTAATCAAATGTAGTGTTATTAGCAATGATAAAGAAGACAGGAATCAGGCAGAGTACGTCGTACAAAAAGCACTCAATATGTACCAACCAGACGCTGCAATTCTGCCTGCTTAGGAACCAAGTGATCACAGCTCATTCTTTGGAGCTAAAAATGTTCACTAGCCCTTTATTCACATCTGCCTCAATCCTCTCCGTTCATTGTTGGTTGCTATAAACTCTCTCCACGGGGGGATGGATTGGCATAGAGAAAAAACGTAACAGAGGCTCCCATACAGAGCATGAGCCATTGCTGCAAGTGAAATCCCACATCCATAAAGCCAGGGGGAGGGGAGAGTTCCTGGTTACACTCAGAAGCTTGATTTGTGCACTTGCAAAGGCAAAATAATCTTGACGGTGTCTGGTATGTGAAGGAGGTTTGGAAGAACATGCATCATTCTCCTCGATTTTCAGAGCATCACAGTGCACTATAATTTCGAAAGCTTGCTGGATTACCTTCTGCAGTATGGAGAGAGAGGATTTTCACGCAGAAGAGGTGGCTACAGAAAGCAAACAGGATCTGTAGTCACTGCTGCACTTCTACAATTCAAAAGAAGCAGCACATTATCCGGGACTGACCCTTGCAGAGATAAAAGTGGCACAAAAACCTCCCTGCCCCACTCGTCCCCTTCTCTCCTTCTCCCTCTTGCCTCCCCACAGCCAGCCACCATGTGAGGCAGAATGTGGCTTATTTGTGCCAGACACATGCCTGTCCTCCCTCACTCTCTGTAAGAAAAATGCTATCATTATTCACTTGCACTGTGCAGGGTGTGGCGTGGGCACACAGCCAGCAAGGACCATGCCTCAGAGACCTCCCCAGAGAAGTCAGATAGATAAAAGATGCATTTAACTGTATTGTACCAAGCCTCATAGCTCCTGCAGGAAATCACACCATTGGCCACATCAGCAAAAAAACAGCCAAACAAACAAACAAAAAAAAGAGAAAAGCAACATATGACCTAGTCCAAACAGACAGAACCTACCACTGGTTTCTCTAGCACTTTTGTTCTAAGCTCTATACAGTTGCAGTAATTCTACAAACAATCTAGAAGATCAAAAAGTCAGCATCACAAAGAAGTTGAACTCAAGATTCTCCACGCATTTATTTTCTTCCTACTTTCAGCTGGCAGCACCCCTATTTTCAGAACTGGAAGAAATGTATCATGTTCTGACTTCTAACAATGACTCTGACAATTTCACATGATCTCTGGTGCTTTCCAGAAGCCCCAGCAGGCCTGGCTCTACATGGTATATGCTCCTGATCTGGGGTATTATGCTATCTTAAATATGTATATTTCACTTGACATCTGGAAATGGTCAGTCATCGATCCAACATTTTTTCCACGTCTGCAAAGACTTAGATCCCAGCTGCTGAATTTTAATCCACATTCATGATTGCATGTCCTGCCTCCTCCTTGCTGTCCAGCAAACCTGGACTTTTTTCTTCTGTCACGAGTTCTTTCCTTTGCAAAAATCATTTTATAGCATAATTCCTGTCCTCATTCTGCATTTTATCTTGCTTGAATGTGATATGTGATAACTTCTTTCCTGTTCAGCAAGCTGTGTTGGGAAGAAAACGTCCCATCTTGCTAAAAGTATTTAACAGTATGTCAGTTTATTCTACTCACAGTGTGTCCCTGTAACAGCAGCAATGATGGCATTCTGAATCTCATAACCTTGGTGGGAATTCCCTGCTAAGAGGCCACACTAACATAGAGGCCACTCTAATACCTTTCATACTGATAGATCAATGTGGATAATTTTAGTATAAATGATGGCCAACCTATTAAGACAGTGAAGTGTGGAGCAAATAAAAACTTGAATTCTGTAGTAAGTCCGAACACACAATTAAATCAGTGTTAAATCAATGCCTTGTTTGAGCTTCTCTATTTTATCCCCAGCCTACCTAACTTATAGTCAGTTCAGAAATCATTACACTAAACTGCACAGATTTTTTAGACTGTAAACACACCTTAAAACACCTGAGTAAAGATTTTGAACAGATTTTATCTTTCAACACTTGTATAAATTGCAGTGGGGTAATCAGTGCCTAAATTAGTTTTATTAGTTTTGTTTGTTTGTTTGTAATTAGCATCATGAACTACCTCTCTAAAGTTCACTGGATGTATAAACCTTTGTCAGATATGCTGTGTTCTCAGTGTCAATGAGCAAACATTGGAAGGCGACATTGTATTAGATTGTAGAAAGACATAAACACACAAAACCAGAGAATACACAATGTCCTAGTTTTTAAAGGCTCAGATGCATTCATTTATTTCTCTAAAGAGTGACAAGCAGAATATTTAGTAGCTCCAGTATTTACATCATTCCAGTTCTTTCTCCCTCTTCAATGGCTACAATTAGTTGGACATACTTACAATTTTGTTTTATTTTTCTCCTTTGTAGAGATTCAGAAGATTCTGTTACTATTCTACTAGGGCCTTAAATGCCCTATTCAGCCTTTCAGAAAATTCAGCATAAAACTGCGATGCCCTCATACATGTCCACCTTACTATACTCTGTGCATCAAGCAAAGCTAGCCATCCATATGCTGTACCTGGTAGAGATCTTTTTCCTCTGTTTTGAGTGGCTGCAGCTGTGTGATATGCCTAAAGCCAGGCATGTAGAACAGCAGTTGCTGTCTGAGTTCCATTGAGAGAAATTGAAATACTTGCATGTCACAGGTATAGTACAAAAAATACTATTTCCTGTCAGATTCGCAACATCTTCTGGAAAAATCACACTCAACAGAATAATAAGGTCGTTTATATGTATATGGGATCCCAGAAAGTAAATATACTGGCCAGGTGGATTTCATAGAAACCACAGCAAGGAACTGGTTTTGTGACAGATGGGTAACCGAATCACTTATATCACTTGTCTCCAAACGACTCACCGTACAATTGAGATCAAATTGTCTTTTAAACTTACAGTGAAAGAGAGGCTCCTCTGAATCCTCATTATAGGCATTTACAACATGAAAGAGAGTGTGACAGCACTGCAAGTCAAAATGCAGGAGTGGAAAAAGATTCAGGTCCAGAAAATTTCTTCCTACGCACAAACCATACGAATGTGAAAACCACACTTTAATACTTTAGATAAGTACTTTAGGTAAGTTTAGGTCAATCTAAGGAAACAAAAGACTAAGAAGATTGAACCTTGGAATAAGAATACTCAAGTGTCTGTATTGGTGAAGCACATTCAGGTATTAATAGTTGATCACTGCAATAATTGTCCTTTGGACACTTATTATCTTGGCTATTAATATATTATGGCACTATCAACCTGGTGTCAAAAAACAGTGGCTCAGAGGCTTTCTTGACATTTTTTACTGCTTTGTCTGCCTGAATAGACATGCAAAATATCTATAACATGTTATTCTGGAGCTGAGACCACAAGCCAAAACTGCTGAAGACTATGGAAATCACATGAGTTCAATCTATGAATTAAAAGCAAACAAAAATCTGCTTCATTTCAGCCTCAGCAATTTAAGTGGTTTACTGAAATATTATCCATTCACTTGTGCCAAACCTGTTCAAAACAATAAGCTAACAAGCATAACATCTTATGTACGAATGACCTGAAATCACTGCTTAAAAATCCAAACAGCAAGGTTAAAAATCCAAACAGCAAGACACAGTCTTACTAACACATATAAGTGTAAACAAAAAGGAAGTACATTCACAGAATTATCATTAAACTTCAGAAACAGCACTAAGTACTCCTGTGAATAATCACTGACTTCAGAGTTACTGTAAATTGTCTGAATTCAGGCATATTGTGGGGTTTTTTTTAATGACATCGCCCTGAAAAAGGTTGTTTACTCTTGGCCAGATTCTGATAACCAAATCCAGCATAGTAGTTCTTCATCTGAGTAGCCAGAATGAGTTCCACATACCTAAATACAAGAGAACACTTTGATCATTGGCACTGAAAATGAAGATCATTCCACTTTTATCATTTTTCAGACTCCTGCTACTTTGAAGCCTCAGAAAATTACTTATGAAACTGAGACTCAGCTCTACAGGATTGCTTGCAGAGATTTCACTCCTCACAAGAAAAGGTGACAGCATTTGCATCTTTATATAAGTCTTAAAAATCACAGCAGCTATAAAGCAGTGACATTTCTGCTGTAAGAATTACATGCTGATTTTGTTGCATGCAGTGTTGAGGTGGCTAAGTAAATAAAAGGTTTATTTTGCATGTGATCACTAGAAACAGTACATCTTAGATCATAAAAACAACCCCTAAGAAGCACAGTTTTGCACTGGCCAAGTAATGCAGAAAATGTCTTCTCGTTAGCCATAAGTTTTGACAGAAAGAGAAAATAGAGCCCAGGAGTCCCAACAACAGCTTCTGTGCTTCAGCCATTAGATCATGCTGAAATGTCCAACAGGTCTAAAATTCAGTTATATGAAAGCTCACATAAATATTTTAGTATTATATGATATTTTAAGTACTCCAAAATCTATGGCTAGGGCTCTTAGGGCCAGCTTTTAAAAGATTAAAGGTTATATTTTAGGGTAATTAATTCCACTTATTTTCATTTTTAAAATGTAATTAATGTTTTTTAAAAGGTGACATACTATTTTTCAAACCTTCATTGCTTTCATGTTTGGCATGGTTTTTTTGTGCGATATGTGCTAAGTAGGTAGAGCAAACATTTTGATAGGTGACTGAAAACAAGATCCAGGCTGATCTATGAAATTCTTTGCATACCTCAGCTTAGACACCTGCATGTGCATAAAGGCAGCCTTGTCAAAGCCATTTGATGCCTTGATCCTGCCAAAGCACTCTCATGACTGAATAATATGGCACGAAAGGACCCATAGGCACTGAAAAGGAACATAAGCACTACAGGTGGATGACTATCCTACCATGAAACTCAGCACCTTGCATGACAGGAATCATGCATCGGTTTCATGAGCTCCAAAGAGATACAGGTGTCCTGTCAAGAGTCCTCCCATGGGTTGCTACCCAACAAGTATACTGATGACACTTCTGAACCCATTCTTTCTGTCCCTCTAGTCAGCCCCAACACTGATCTGGACTACCTTTGACTATCAGTCAAGGTGAATACCTCCTGGTTAGGCCCCATCCCTGGAGGCGCTCAAGGCCAGGTTGGACCATGCCCTGGGCAGCCTGAGCTGGTGGGTGGCAGCCCTGCCCGTGTTGGGGCTGGCTGGGCTTTGAGGACCATTCCAACCCAAACTGTTTTGTGATTCAGTGATTCTATTTTATGTATTAGGACATCAGAACTGAGTACCTAAAGTAAGCCATCAGAACTGAGTCCCCTCACTGCAAGAAAGACATGGAGGCCCTGGAACGTGTTCAGAGGAGGGCAACAAAGCTGGTGAGCGGTCTGGAACACAGGCCATATGAGGAGAGGCTGAAGGAGCTGGGAATGTTCAGCCTGGAGAAGAGGAGGCTCAGGGGAGACCTCATTGCTCTCTATAACTTCCTGAAGGGAGGCTGTAGTGAGCTGGGGGTCGGCCTCTTCTCTCGTGTCATCAGTGATAGGACCAGGGGGAATGGCTTCAAGCTACGGCAGGGGAGATTCAGGCTGGACATGAGGAAGTATTACTTTTCAGAAAGGGTGGTCAGGCACTGGAATGGACTGCCCAGGGAGGTGGTGGAGTCACCGACTCTGGGGGTGTTCAAGGAAAGGCTGGACGTTGTGTTGAGGGACATGGTTTAGTGGGAGCTATTGGGAATAGGTGAACGGTTGGACTGGATGATCTTTTAGGTCTTTTCCAACCTTGGTGATTCTATGATTCTATGATTCTAAAAGGCCAAAAGTGTTATGGAAAAAATCAGATTTCTGTCTTGCTTCTGTATTTTTTCTCAAAACTCCTTCTGTAACAGTTCCTCCTCATTCCAGATATGCATAAACGAGAAAATTAAAAGCAGACAGACCAGAAAAAAAGCTAGGGAAGTTACTTTTCTTTTAATAAAATTGAGAAAGTTTAAAATAGCAAGAGTTAAGCCCTTAGTACGAGGTAGCAGACATTTGTTTTGCATAAAAATTCTCTGGCATTTAAAGCTCCAGAAGGCTTTCACCATGAGCTTTTCCTGCTCTTTGCTTACGTGGCGCTGGGACCTCCTTCAGCTGCTGAAGATGTGCTAAATAGAAGGCAAGGGAAGATCTGGATCTTCTTTTCTAAGCAGTCTGGGCAAGAAAAGAGGGGTTTCTTCTTTATGTAATGAAGAAGTCAAAGAAGTAAAGCTTAGAGAAAACCAGCAGAAGACAAGATGTTAACACTTCTCCAATCCTTGTGTTAGTGGTCTGCATTTGCCATATGTCTTCCTCTTAACCTGAGGTGCTGTCAGTTAGGGTGTTAATGTGCTGCTATTCCTTCTGCCTGCTTTCTACTAGGTCTGCCTGCTTGGAAAGGCCCTTCAGTAGAATCAGATGAAAAATGAGCAGGCAAATAACTGAGAGAAACATGAGGAAACAATGCCATGTGGGTCATACTTCCCAAAGTAAATCTTAGTAAATTCTGACTAAGTCAGTCACACCACACAGATTCACATCAGATTGAGAACTCAACTCTTCTATATATATCCTTCATACAAAAGAGTTCAGAATAATCTGTTACTTCCTTGTTACTACTGCCCCATATGCAGTCTTCTACAACAAGTAAAGGTCTTATCTAAGGGATATGAGTGCAAGGTCATGAACCTCAGCATTCATTCACCAAGCTTGTACACACATACACTGTACATGTAAAAGATAGCTTTTAATTACTTCTTTCTGTGAAAAATGAAAATTGTGAAGTGCATTTGATATAAAGAAAAATATAATCTACCCTATAATTATATCTCTTAAATGGCAACTTGCAATAATCATGCCCTCAGCAAGATACTTTGCCATCAACATAAAACAACTCAAGACACTTGGGAAAAAAAAAGTGTGTTGAGAAAGAGAAAGCAAGACAGATAATTAAAACCATTCAGGAATGTGGGAGATGTCATTCTGAAGCAGAAGTAACCTTAAGAGAGAAACAGATTCAATCCAACTAGGGAAATCAAGCATGTCTGGCGTCTTTACAACAAATGACAGCAGCAATAGCCAAGGTTTGGACTAGGTCATATATTTTATTAAAAACCCATATGGCATTATGATCCACTGTGAAAAATGTGTATAGTAGTGGTTTATGGCCGCAGTTCATACACTAACAAGTTTTTCATTTACTTGAACATATTCCATCATGTTCAGGACAAGAAAGTGTTTCTATCTCTTATTAGTCATTATTTTGGCATTATGGTATGATTAAAAAAGCAGCTCAGTACAGTTCAAGTAATGTAATTTAATAAGATGTACTACTTGTTGTTTGTTTTAGAATAGATGTTTGTGACCACCTGTTAAACATCAGCATATGTCATCTTGGACATTTGTGACACATTGGCTGAATTCAAGTCCAAACTCAAAGCAGTATCAGATATGCTACTGTTTTGGAGCAATGTAGAAGCAAATATGCTGATTAAGTTAAAAAAAAAAAAATTAAAAGGCAATTTTCTACTACTTTTATAGGTGCCAGTGGGATCTATGTAGGAATGCTGGACAAGAAAATCCACACTTCCACACCATGTGATGGGGAAGGCGTCTGTTGCATGGGTATTTATCAGTGTGCACCAGTCCTCCATGCAGAAAGTTCATGGTGCTCTGGGGATGAAACCAAGCAAAGTTTACAGATCAGCAACTTGTCAGCCCCAACCTCCATATGAAATTAAATGCAGATAAAACAAATAGAATGTTTTAAGGAAATGGAAATACCAAGTGCTGGAATTTCCTGGCTATATACAGCTGGATTTATTTCAAGCGCTGTGGACATGGAAAAAAACATGAGCTCATACTCCCCATATGGGAAATATGATGTTGGTAAGAGAGGAAAACAGAGTTACAATCCCTGCTCTTTGGAAACTGTGGGATTAACTAGGCCAAAGACAAGGGAACCTGTCTACCATCATGAGTAGCTGCCTAGTCACAGCCCAGAGAACAAAATGGGCAGAAGTATGTACCCAGTAAGGAGAATGGATGAGGCTTTCTGGGGTTAGTGAAAGGGAGAAAGAAAATTAAGCCATGTGGCAGCAAGCTGCGCTATGACCCTTGCCCTGGCTTCGTGTAATTTTCTAATATAGAAGCAGATTATGTGACTTACTGATTCCAGTGTACAGTGAGGGGTCAGCTTGAATTACAAGGATGAAATGTTCAAACAGGAGAACATCAGATCTGCAGCATCTGTGAGTGCAGCAGGGAATTATCAGAGAGGGGATAGGAGCAGGGGCTGCTGGAAGTGGGAAGTCATAACATGCTGCATCCTCACATTCATCACCCAAAATTAGTGGGCACTTGTTCAATTAACCCCCATGTGTGGTTTCTCCATCTATAAAATAGTTTTCTTGCAGGATGTGCCTACTACAGCACTGCAAATTCCATCTGTGGTTTTGTTTTGAAGCCATACCTTCCCCACTAACCACACTCCAGTTTACATTCCCAAGACCTGCTGAGGCACAGGTTGAATTTTTCTGGGAGCAATTGATATAGGTGTAGTTCTGCAGGCAACCCATCTAATGCTCTCCAACCACTCCTGGATGTTTCAAATGTGCTGCTGGGGTTCAGCAATCCCCTGCAATGTGCGCATCAGGCCCTCTGCATTCACTCTTCCATGAAGGGATTCACTGCTCACTAACAGGCACAGATTTCTGTAAAATTGATGCTACAAAGTGCTTAGCTGCAGCAGTGATGAGCAGGAGAGAACCACCTGGAAGGAAGCTAAGAGTCTTTTCTTCAGAGCAAGGTTTGTAGGGTGCAGAGTAAAAGCATCATATACCAGATGCAAGAAGGATAGTAAGTAATACATAGTGGTCCTTAAATGGGCCACTTACACTTTCTATGCACCGTCTGAGATTGGTGTCGTGGAGAGAAATTGCATACATTCGTGTAACTAAAGACTGCCTTGAGGTATACATTCATGAGGTCAAATTAAAGTTGCACAGACCACCTTAATTCTGGCATTTCCTAAGTCTCAAGTGTTTGACTTTACAACCTTAATAATGTTCTTTTAACATAGATTTCGTAAGTGTAATAAATTATATACCCTTCTCATTTTCAGTGCTCTTCTCACCAGTAATGCTATTGGACTCTGGTCCTTTGTTATGAAAACAAATACTGGAAATTATTGCTGTTGTTATTGAAACCAGATGTACTACTCTCTGAGGCATTTATTTGTATAGTGTCAAGCTCTGGCACATTGAATTTCAGCGTATTTATTGAATAAAAAAAAAATAGAACTGATAGTGAAATGTCAGTGCTGGAAAAGCCCTAGTAGCTTTCTTTTCAGGAAAGTCTGCAGTGTTCTTTTTGTACATACACATTCACACCAGTGACTCTGAGGAAAATTGACAAAATCACGTTTTCATCAGTATAGAGTAATGGAAAGTTACACTGGGCCAAGATGAAAGAATTTGGGTCCGAACGTGTGAGGCATTAAATTTGTCCTGAAGTAGGTGGTCTCTGGTGCCTCATGGACAAAAAAAATAAAATGTGATGCCTTCGGTAAAATGCAAAAAACAGCAAAGATGAATCACAGACCTCATCTTCCTTTCTGAGATCTCAGCAAAAGCTACCCTGAGGGACAGCATTTCACTTACTGCCAAGACATGTTTTAGTTTATGCTTCAATTTTAGAGGTTGAACTTTCAGCCATCAAACATTAGGTGGGAAATACCACATTGTGTTTCTTCTACACTATCACTGCTCGTCCTGACCTCACTCCAAGGAATAAGGCTGTTGACTATATTAAAAAGGAATGGGAGGAGAAAATATGCAGGGGAGAAGCCCAGTGGGTGTCTAACAGGATATAGGATTGCAGGGAGACAGAAGACTTCCCTAGTTCTTCCTTGGAAGGAGGATTCCAAAAACACTGGGTAGAGATCTCTGCAGAAGGCACAAAGTAAAGAATTGGAATAGTATAACTATTTTCATGAAAATTGTCAGCACTGCTAGATAATACTGATTAAACATATTTCTTCAAAAAATACTGGATGTAACCATTTATAAAGCCTTAAAGTAACATTACAGCTCTATGTCTAAGTATGCAAAAATTAGCAAATCCTAGTGCTAGATAGCTAGACGTACTGGCAATAATTCAATCCTTCTATAAACATATTTTAGTATGAATTTTAATTGCATGATCACCTTGCAATTTTCATACAGGATTCCAACCTCAGTTAAAACACATGCTGGGTAATGTGAACGTGACCCACGTTCATGACTGTGCTGGTAATGAGGTTTTGCCAAAGGGCTGAGTCTGTAGAATTACCAAGCACTCGTGTCAGTCAAGGATTGTCTGTATTCTGGATGTGCATCATGACAGCTAAAGACCGTAAATCGGCCCGTGGGCTTCTCAGATTGGATAACTAGTCTTATCCTGTTTGAGCTTTAAATGTTATGTCACTTAGGTGTCTTCTCACAAGCCTGGATACCAGTATGCTTTCATCTCAGAGAGCTGTCACGAAAATGAATTTATTAGCAGCTGTATCTCTCTTATGCACTGCAGTAAAAACAGTGCAGTAAAGCTAGCTGAGCTATTAAGCACATATGGAAGGCATGTGGTTATGTATATGCAGAGTAATAGATTTCCATTCTCTGTGAAATGAGCAAAAAAATTAATGCTGCTGCTTACTGAGAGCTTTTGCAACTTTGACATGTCTCTTATATAGGTTTTCTGCAATGTAACCATCTGTGCAGTTCCCAGGGTCGTGCAAAACACATACAGGTGTCAAAAATCTTTCACTCTAAATAAGCAATATATATGGGGATGGCTGAACAAAGCATTGTAAGTATGGAAAAGTGTCCTTTCAGTTAATGTGTGTTAAGCATTGCTACAAATAAATTACTTCTAGCTTCATTATTCTTGAATACCCATTGATCATTTTTAAAGAATGCTGTTTCTGGACAGGGCACTGCTGACAAGTCTAAACAGACAATTACTGTCTTCTCATTTATCCACTGACCAGCCTCCCATGTTGTGGCATGGCAGAGTTCACAGTCAGCCTCACAAGGCTTGTATTTGAGAAGGACCAAGCCTTGTTTATTTGGTCTTCCATACCATCCAGGGGAGCAAAAGCAACTAATCAATTGATTGATTTCCTTCCATTCTTCTGACATTCCTTGGATTTTCTGCAGTGAAGATCAGACACCTAACTCAGAAAACAATTTGGAACTTCAGTGAGACTTAGAGAGAAGCTAGCTCAAAACAGCATGGATTTTTATCAGCAAGCTAATCCCAGAGTACCTCTGACATCTCTAAATGATGGTAACATCAGAAACAGAGAAGAATGACCAGGTAGTTACTGAAAAATTGAATCCTTGTGGCCATTTCAAAAACACTACCGTAACCAAAAATGTCCAGTGGGAAGTCTGAAAGAAGAAAGTAAATATTTTTTTAGTACAGCTATAAGGAAAATGTGCTCCGTTAGTTTATGAAGCTTTTGATTGTACTGTGATTAATCAGATTTATGCTGCATATATAGTATATGGCCCTAATTCAAAATGTAGGAGGAACTCTTGTAATAAAACACAGTGATTATTTTTTTTTTAATATTGCAAAAGGATACTATTTTTACTGCAATGCACAACTGTGCCAGTGGAAAATAGTGGGAAGGAAAAAATATATTGTCTGGCACTGGTTGCCATAGCAGCAAGCTGAAGTTCAAGGAGAAGTGGAGAATCTGAATTCTGTGGCAAAGTAATGAATTTAGCATCTACAGGAACAGAAATGGATTTTCTGTCACAGCCTGTAAATCAACCACAGGAAACTAACATGCTGGAGATATTTAGGAATGCTTTATATCTGCTCCAGATGTATGAAAAGTGTATCAGAATTATCTCTCTGGGTTTTGTCTTCAAGGGCCTTCCCTTTTTTTGTTGTTCTGACCACTGCACTTAAAAACACACTTGTTTGTTACTGAGACAAAGGAACAAGCCTTGCCATTTTCTCAGCAGCCTCCCAAAGACAGAAGGCATCACTCTCCTCTGAGAACGCTGCTCATGTGCACTGTCTTTTTGCAGTGCCAGAAGGTCAGCAATGAATTACTTGTGTCCAGTTGTCCGTGCCAGCTTTCGAGAAACATGGTATCCAGCTTAGCAATACGAACAAGCAAGATGCTTTTCAACATATCCATGCACATGTGTGACCAATCCACCTTGAAAAACTTGTCTGCTTGGCAGGGGAAGCTGGTTTAGGTGACCCCTCCAGACAAAGAAAGGGGAGATGGAATTCAGATGCTGAGCTGATATTGTATGAACAGTGCATGTAAGCAACCAGTTATCTTGATAGAGATTTGGGGGAATGGTGCCCATGTTTCAGTTAAATCTCTAGTCAGTCCTCATGTTTCCTCGGCATCTTTTTAATGGCTACTTGATGTCCAGAATGGCTTTCTCCTTGGCCACAATAATTATGCCCCAGCCATTCAAACAGTATCTGTGAGAAATGTATAGAAAAGAAATACATCTCACAGCAGTGGGACCCAGATAGCATTCTTCATGTTCTACATGACATTAAAAACATGAAAAATAAATAGCTTTCCTTTCTACCTCTGTTCCTGGAGCAGATGGAACACACTCTGGGGAAAGGGGGGGAAAAATCCTCTTAAATAAAAAAAAGAATTATTACAATACACTACGGTTAATCTATCTATAATGGTTTCTATTCCTAATAAATCACACTCATTTAGCTCAGATACAATTCTTAAAAAGTCAGTGAAGATAAAGCAAAGTGAACTCAATGTGAGCAGAAACTATAAAATATAGTGGGAAAGAAATAAAGAAATAAAGGAATATATTAAACAAAACAAACAAAACAAATGGTCAGAGTTTTTACATGTATGTCTTTTGCATAAGAGATGGAATGCACCCTAACCCTGTTACTGCAGAGGGTTCGTATGGGATATCTCTTATTTCTACATACACTTTTTGCCTATCAGTCATGAAACGGAATGCAGACTGAACATCAAGTAAAAGTTAAGGAGTTAAAATATTTCATAGAATTTCATTTTATATAATTTGCTGATTGTGACTAACTCCTGTTCAAATTCTCTTTTCCTTCCAGAGTAAAGGAACAACGGGAAGCATAAATTTTCCTGGGTGTGCATTTGTAACCTCCTCCAAACAAAATTATTTGAAATCTGCAAATTAAAACACATAGTATCACAGTCATATATAAAGACACAGCAAACTCTCTAAGATAAGCCCATCAGAGACTATCTGAAAGAAAATAAATAATATTTCCATTCTAACCGCTTCATGTTCTGTTCTGTTACTCCAGTTTCCTATTCCACAATCATCATGGTCCTCAGCATCAGATGAACTTAAGAGTGATTCCCAATTTATGATTTTCTAAAAAAGGTGAAATTCTTAAACTTGTAAAACTAGTCCTGAGATTAAAAATAGTTGGTTTCAAGATTTGGGTAACCTGTGGCCATTTGGAAAAAAATAAAAAATAAAATAGAAAAGACAAAGAAATACAAATTTCAAAAGTACTTTAGTCCCACTTAGGACAGCTGTAGAATTGAGGATATGTTTAATCTTTAATTCACATTTCTTATTCTTTCGTACCCTTCTAACATAACTTCAGTCCCCTTTGAGCTGTTATAAATAAATAGATAGCTAGTAGCTTCAGTTTCATCTTTGCCATCTTTCATTTGAAATGTGAGTCTTTCTGGGATGAGAGCAGGACAGCATCGCTCTGCATGTGTTTTCTTCTCAGGAGTCCTTATAGAGAAAGCCACTTTGCTACTGAGGTGAACCACTGCAATGACAGCTTGGAGTTTGTGGGATTTCTTTACAAATATATTAGTTCACATTTGAAGAAAGGAGTCTTCTGATTCAGGAGAGTGCTTTAACACAATAATGGCCTACCATGTTTCTGCTGATTTGGTTTGAAACTGTAAGTAAGCATGAAAATAGCAGGAAATCATTATTTCAATTATTACTCCTGTCGTGAATGTAGGGTTCTCTGTGTCTGACAAACAGTACATGATCTTCACTTACATGATCTTCTCTTAGAGTGGAAAATAATAAATAAAAGCTTTTATTTTCTTCCCAGTCTTGTCACTAAAGCTCCATTTAAATGCATTCAGGTCAAATGCCTTACTTCTGACTCCACAGCACTTCTCATTTCTCTCCCACTTCCCAGACAGGTAGGTACAAAGGCTGCTGAGAAGGGCAGAATAACAAGGTAAAACAGGCACATGCTTTATTTTCCTAAAGAAAGAGGATGAGCATTAAAGAAGAAAGAATCCTACTCTGTACACTGGCCAAGCACTGTTTGCTCTCCTAGAGCAAAGTGTGTAAGCTCAGTCTATAAAACATGCCACCGCAAAGACAGAGGGCAATTTCAGTCCCATTCCCTTTCTTGCAGTCATCAAAGTTGGGACCATATATGCATGGCCCAAGTTCTGGATCACGACCAGGCAGGCCAAATTCATGTCTGGGCTGGTTCTGGTTTCTCTGGAGCTAAACAAAGAGAAAAGTCTCCTTATGGTGTCAGGATCTACTCTACTGATCAATTAGACAACTTAATTATCCTAACCTTTTGGCAAACAGAATACTAGCTACTCAGAAAAACAGTTAACTCCAACTGTAATGCAGAGATCTGACCAGAATATGTGTCAGTAAACTGTCAGTAAACTGTCCACTACTGCTAAAAACTGAAAATATTTATCCAGGCTGATAGATGTGTCAGGTAGGTGGTGGGTGCTCTTACATTTCAATCAGTTTCTTCTCAACAAATATTTGCTTCACAAAAACTCATAAATAACCAGCAGATGCCTCCCATGATTATATCAGACCTTTCAGAATTATAAACTCAGGCACTTTAAACTGGTCTCAATGTTGTAAGGTTTTAATTATCTATAAAATCTGTTATTTCAACTTTCTTGCCCTCTGTTCACATAGGAGGACCCTGAATCTCTGAAGTAAGCCAACTTCCATGAGGGAAGAAAACAGTCAGTCATTTTTCTGCAAGAATCAGATTGCAGCGTGACTGCACAAATTGGCATGACTCGACTGCTGGAACAATTGAAAGTGTGGGAACATGTGTGGTATTGTCACCAAACACACTGTCACGTCAAATCACAGCCTCAAGCAAAAGGACTGAAGGATGTGATTTGGACCTAGATCTCTCATCATGACTGAGATTTCCAAGATGCATGGAGAAAGCTACATGCCTTCTCCCAGAAGATTTGTGAATCAACTTTCAGGATATTTTTTCAGTATCTTAATAATAAAAATGAAAGAAAATTTTCTGTTGGTTTGGGTTCTTTTGTTGCTGTTGTTGTCTGTGGGAGGAGGGTGGGTTTTTTGGAAATCATCTGTATGCTGGTCAGTCTTCACTGAGAATTTTTTCACATTTTTTCATAGAATCATAGAATCACAGAACAGTTTGGTTTGGATGGGACCTTAAAGCCCACCCAGCCCCAGATCCTGCTGTGGGCAGGACTGCCACCCCCCAGCTCAGCTGCCGAGGGCCCCATCCAACCTGGCGTTGAGCGTCTCCATGGATGGAGTCCCACAGCTTCTCTGGGCAGACTGTGCCAACACCTCCTAATGTCTAATCTAAATCTCCTCTTTTTATTTTTAAGCCCTTGTCCTACCACTGCATTCCCTGATAGAGTCCCTCTCCGTTTTGGGAGTTGCTGTAGTTGCTAAAGGAAAAGCCTTACTTACTATGTTATGCTTAATACATCTGGAAAAATCTGACTAGTTCTGCAACAGTTTCCACAGCTCATTAATTCTTCTATGCAAACTTGTTTATGAGCACAAATGATTCCCCCCCCTATCAATTATCTTCAGAAATTATCACAGGAGAGAACCGGCACTGGAAAGAGTCATTACATTAATGCTTGGATTCTTTTTATAGTTTTCAGGAAAAAAACTTTTGTGTTTGTGGTGTCCTTATTCACCTGAGAAATGTTAATTAGTGCTACTAATTCTAGTGAAGTATTTACTGTCTCAGTAATTAGATAGCATACCAAAGTATGTTATCTAGCCAATACCCCTCACTAGTCATAACACACAGCTGCAAAGCTCCAGGAGGGCTTTGACAGGTATACTGAAAGTTTGTGTTAGTGGCAGGAGAGAAAGTGAGGACACCTGGCCCATCCAGCATTCACCTTGAACTGATTTTTTATGTGCAGTGAGTAGGGAGGAGAGTGGACTTGTTTACGGTTCTGTTTAATCTTCAATCACCTCAAGGGGATTTTTGTGATCTGCTGATTTTTTAACTGTTAGCAGTGGCAGGGAAGCCAGAGTTTATAGTCTTCTGGTTTCCTGCTGGATTCTGCATGCCAAAACAAAAGTCTGCTCTCCTTCCATCTGCTCCTTACTCCTTCTCTGGGCTAACCCCTTCCCTCTGAAAGGAATTTTCTCTACAAGAGAATCAGTTTATCTCACTTTCCGGTGAGACTCTACCCTGAGTAGTTCAGGCAGAGGACACTCAGCTGCATGTAACTCAGCTTTGTGGTGTGCTGCATGAGTCAGTGCTGCTCCTGAATGTTTAAAGATGCATGCATATCTTCTTGCCATTCCCACAAGTAGCATGGAGAGGCTTAGTAATTTTTTATTTTTTATTTTTCAGAAATCTCTTCTAAATAGTCTGTCCACCTCAAGCACACTGCTCTACACTGCACTTATGCAGTCCTGGGAGAGCAGCAGAGCAAGCAACATCACTGCCAAGCTCATCAGTGCTGCCAGCTTGTGCCAAGCTAAGACTGCTTATAACTGTGCTCTTAGTTGTCAAGAGCTGTCTAGGAGCAAGGTGTGCAAGCAGGGGGTAGGGACTCTGGCATTACTACTATGGGCTTGATGCTCCCCTGAGCTGCTGAAGAAGATGATCCAAGTGATGTGGTTCAGGTTGTAGAAGACAATCAAAGACCAGAGGGCAGGCACAGACATTGCAACTGGAGAATAAGAGAAAGGAAATGTCTCCAGAGACACAAAACTGAACAAACAACTTCAGCTCTGTCATGTCCTGACATTTGAGTTCTTGGGTTGGAAACATGATCTTTTTATCTAGGTTACACGCATACAGAAGACGGTTACAAGCAACAGCATTTTTTTTTACCATCTTGTGTCATAGTTTCAAATGGCATCTTTAAGAGAACGACATAACTGCACTTTGCAATGAGCTTCAGCTTGTTAAATCCTGAAATATTGACAACCGTGTGCAATTAAACCAATCTCTCACTAGGTTCTCTCTGTAGCACTCACTTTATGGGGCAACTACTTGGAGGAAGGTAGTTTAATGTTCTCTGTGCAAAAGCATCAATAAACATTAGTGTAGACACCTAAGCATCACTGACAGAGTCTCATATAAATCCAAAGCAAATCAGGTAGTGAGAAGATTACATATACTGATTAAACCATTACATTAGGTGAGTAACAAGGATCCTGGATGTCTCAATGTCTGTTTGACACAACAAAAGGCAAGAACTACTGGTTTAAAGCTATTAGTGTAAAATGGGAGAACATCTGCTTGCTTATTGCTTTATAGACTAACGGATTACAGCTATTATCACGATCTAAGGGAGCTCTGGGTAGAGACTGGAGAGTATGTATGGTCCTACCAGTACAGATGCTGTGTGTAGTCAATGGAAACTTAGTCAAGTACACTTAATTACTCACATAATTAAAGATCATTACTGAAAGTAAACATAATCACCAAAGTTAGCACTCTTGAAGGAGTAAGTGACATTTCTCATTTATTCATACAAAAACCAAAAGAGATCATTAGGGCATAGATGTACTCTGGGCTGGCAGAATGACAAGCAGTTACAGAGACATTAAGAGTATTTATAGGTGTAAAATAATAATAATAATAATAATAATAATAATACTGAAAGTGTAATGCCTTTCCAGTAGAGGAACTGCAACTTGAACTGTGATTGGAACTGGAAATGGAGAGAGGAGCAGAGAGGAAGGAAGGTGAGGGGAGTAGGAAGAAGACTGTAAACATATGTACAGAATATGATCTTTGGTCACTACAGTTTCTAACCAAAAGCAAAGGGGAAAGCTTTAGATGATCTAGAAAATTTTTTTACAAGCTGATCTCTGTCGTGCACATAAAACATCCTGAAATCAACAGTGGTTGCTTAACTCTAAAGCAATCACTGCAGCAACTCTGAATGAAAGAAGATTTGGGTCAAAATGGCTCTGGGAGAGTGTTGCTTTCTGTGATGGCAATAGAAATTATCTGACATCAAAGTGTAATGTAAGTTACATATTCCCACTGGACTGACCACATTCACCACGCATCTAACATTAACATGGAGAGCAAGCAAAAAAGTGTGATGGATTCATGAGGTGCCAAGTGGCAGGGAGCTGGGCTGCCATTTTGTAAATGGGAATGGATACAGGTGAATTTTGCAGCTTCAGTAGTAGTCCCAAAATAGTTTTTCTCAAAGTCTTTTATTTTAGACCACAGCTTCTCTGTGCTGTAGCCCTTTAGCCAGATCCACTGCTACCTCATGAGGAAATGAAAATACAAGGAGGGATTTTCTTAATATAAAAAGCTTTTTTTGGGGGGAAATCATGCTTTATTGAAAGCCAAAAAAAAAAAAAAATGCCATTTATGTTCAGATTCAGATCTGAATCAAGACATAAATTTAATCTGTACATTTAGAGATATATATACTATTATATGTATAAGTATACATACTTGTGCACATAAATGTACATATAAGTACACACATGCACATGTATGTACACAAATATATTGCACATTTATAATACAAATATACATACAAGACTATGCATACATGCATACACTTGTGCCTGTATTTACGCCTGCACTTATGCCCACACATACTTACATTCACATGTATGCACAAAGGCATATGTGTGAATTGATGTGTATGGGCGTGTATTTAATGTGAGATATATGTCTAAACTCCTATTGTGGTTAGTGGAGTTAGGGCAGGTGTCTAAAAGCAGCTGGGCATAGTGACCTAAGCTGTCCTCTGCTATCCAAAACAGCCACACAGGTCTGCAGAGGCAGATGTGGCGTGGGATCTTTGGAGATTCATGGCCTCATGGACTGATCCTTCTGGAGGTCACAGAGGATTATTTTCAGGGGTCTCAAATTGTATTAGATGCATATGTTTAGACAACTAAATCCAGCTCCTAGTCTATGGATTCTCCAAAGCTGCTCAGCAGAGCTCAGCTAGAGCACCATTTGTTCACCTGAATAGCTCTCAAAACTCTGTTGACTGTATTTACTAAATCACCATTGTTTGTTTAGGAAGCTTAGACAGCCAGCATGTGTCAACACCTGTACAGAGACTTTGCAGTCTCAGCCTAGAGCAGAATCCCAGTCTTAACCACAGAAGTATCAAATCTATGTTAACTTTAATTTGAAATAGTTGTAAAATCATAGAATCATAGAATCACAGAATATCCCAAGTTGGAAGGGGCTTATAACCATCACTGAGTCCAACCCCTGGCTCCACACAAGATAGTTAAAAATTCAAACCGTGTCTACACGGTTGAGAGAGCATGTCCAAACACTCCTTGAATCCCAACAGCTTGGGGCCATGACCATTGCTCTGGGGAGCCTATGCCAGGGCCTGACCACTCTTCTTCTGGTAAATAACCTTTTCCTGATATCCAGCCTTACCCTTCCAATGCCACTCTGTTGGGTCAAAGTTTGTCCCATCAGGGACATAGGAAGCACACAATGGAAGTGGAAATCACCTAAGTTCCACAAAAACTGTGCCTGCAATAGCTGCAGGTAGCAAAACAATCTCAGATTTTTAGCAATATGCTTTCCAGTGAATGACCAGTTCACCTTGAGTGAATTGTGTTTATCTTATTACAGCATGCAGATAAAAGACAATCATATTTTTATACCTGAATTTATCCTCCTATGCTCTATTGTTCACTTCTAATTCTTTCACATCTGCATCCTTCTACTACACCTCAGGTAAAATGCCTGTTTTTATTTTTATTGTTTCCCAAACACTTTGTTTAGAGCATTCTATAATGTTGTTCATACCCCTATATTGACTATATTCTTGTGCATTCAAATTCCCTCTCAATACCAGAAAACTCTCTTTAAAGAGAGGGAAAGTTCATCTTAAACCAGTCAATTTAAACCATTTATCAAATTAACCATTTACCAAATATTCAGTATAGCATTTTGAGTAGTTAATGCACCAACAGAGGTTGGAGGCACACTGTCCATACATCACCTGGAAATGCAGGGGTTGCTGTAGCAGTTTTTCCCATGGAAGCAATCCCCAAAGCACTACAGTCCGGGCTGACCACAGAACTATGTAGCACAACTACAAGGACACATGGATTTGTATTGATGTAATCTCACTGGTACATGTCTGGAATGTGTCACTGATGTCTGGGTTGAGCAAATGCAACTTTTGTTTTCTATGGACTATAATTTTGCTAGAAGCATCAAAAAGGGGCACTGTCAGTGCACTTGGCTCCTTATTCAAAAAGCAAACTTGAAAATTCACATGCTACCCAAGTGATTAAGATGAGTCTGATTTCATGATTCAGCAATGTATTCTTCATACTGGCTAGTTAATTTGTGTGGCTGAGTTAGAACATTGCCACAGGCTCAAATTTTCTTGTTATATGTTTTCTTTTGCTTTGTCCAAGAAATAATATTGTTGGTCAGTTCTGATAGTTTTTTCCTGACTTGTTTGCATCTGCTGATGTTGTCAAAGAACATACGTGCAATTAAATATTAATATAGTTTTCGCAAGAGAAAATATAAATGCAAAAGCACTACAATGCTATATTCAGAAGATAAAATGCTGAGGAGAGATTTTGTGTTCTTGTTGACAACTTGGGTAGGCTAATGTCAGTGATAGAGTCACAGCTGGAAGCCTGCCCAGATCTCCCACCAGGAGGAGTCACAAGCTCAGTGGCACTTGTGGATCAGCAACATATGAGGTCTTACATGAGCCACTAATTTAGCAAAGAGGGATGTTTTCGTTTACTGTGTTTGTCAGCTCTGTAGTTTGGCATGGCAGAAATCAGAACTAGGAATGAGATGATTGGGTAGACAATCTTCACAGAGATTGTCTACCCAAACCAGAATCAAAAGTCTCCATCAAAAGAGGGCTCCATAAAAAGAGGGGTGGCCAGCAGGGACGGGGAGGGTGATTGTTCCTCTCTACTCTGCTCTTGTGAGGACCCATCTGGAGTACTGCATCCAAGTGTGGAGCCCCCAGTACAAAAAAGACAGGGAGCTGTTGGAGAGGGTCCAGAGGAGGGCCACGAAGATGACTGGAGCACATTCCCTATGAAAACAGGCTGAGGAAGCTGGGCTTGTTCAGCCTGGAGCAAAGAAGGCTGTGGGGTGACCACATTGCAGCCTTTCAATACCTAAAGGGAGCCTACAAACAGGAGGGGAATCAACTCTTTGAAAGGGTAGATAACAGCAGGACAAGGGGAAAGGGTTTTAAGTTGAGGGAGGGGAGATTTAGGTTGGATGTTAGGGGGAAGTTCTTTACAGAGAGAGTGGTGAGGTGCTGGAACAAGCTGCCCAGAGAGGCTGTGGATGCCCCGTCCCTGGAGGTGTTCAAGGGCAGATTGGATGGGGCCCTGGGCAGCCTGGTCTAGCATTAAATGGGGAGGTTGGTGGCCCTGCATGTGGCAGGGGGTTGGAGATTCATCATCCTTGAGGTCCCTTCCAACCCCAGCCATTCTGTGATTCTGTGATTCTGTGAAAAGTGCCTGCTCTAAGCAGGGGAAGATCTTCTCCAGAGTGAAGGATTGATAGTTTTTTCTTCCCAACTACTCTTTTCGCCACAAGCAGAATTCATTTCTGTTCCAGGAACTGAAAACTCAAGGCATTCTTCTACCGTAAAAGCAGTAATGGAAACAGATAGTTTGGCACTGGATCACCACAATGGCTGAGCAATAAAGAGGAGATTAAATTAATGCATAAATAATGCATTGTCCCCTACTTTGGCTGGCATTTCAGCATTTTATTATTATTATATGAATTAAAAACCCAAACAAGCAATTCTTAATCAATCTTTGCTTTGGTAAGTGAAGAAAATGGTCACTAAAGTACAAAGGAAAAGGGATTGTAAGCTTTTTAATTACTCCTTTCAGCATTTTTTTCTGCATAGTTTCTCAGCAAACCACAGTTTTGGATTGAATCAAACTGAATGAGATATTCCCCAAGAACAATGGCAGATGTGAGGAGGGGTGACATAATTTTGTTTTACCACACAGTCAGGGCCCCAGTGCCAAGCACTGCAAACAGGGATTTTTTGCATCCCAGGCTAGCAAAAGGGTTGGGACTGTTGAGTATATCGCTGTAAAATGCACTGTGGTCACAGACTCTTTAAAAACACATAATGGATGGACACGGTGTCTGTTCCCTGCCTGCAAGTCTAACTATCTGGTCTCTTTTCCTTTCCAATTAAAGTATGGGTTTATGATCCAGTGAATTTAGGTCATAATTCAGAGAGAAGATTTTAAAGCACTTAGCTGTGCTTAAGAAAAGGACTTGGTGTTAGAAGAAAAATATGATAAAGAGGCATGAGAGGGCATATTTCTTTTCTTCTTGTCTCCTAAGCAGAGAGGGCTGGTAAGAACCTCTTACCAGCAACCTCACAGAGTTGCTGTGATGACAGCAGCTCTTGAGGCAAAGGCATTGGTACTTGCCATTGCCCTGTGCTATCCCCATCCTGTGGTGAATTGCACAATGTCACAATGTTTGCTCTTAAAAGAGTTTGTGTGTTTTCTATGCACCCACTGAGAAGCCTTAAAATCTAAAGATCACACCTAATTATTTATAAAAAGTTGTTTTTCTCACCATCTTTCAAAATAGTTATGAAAGCCTTCTGTTGTTTCCAATTCTACTTCAAGTCATATAATAATTCTTCAGTGTGGAAATCCTTTTGCCCAAACCATCAATGAGATGTAGATGTTCAAATCTCACTGACTTCAGTGGGTATTCAGAGATTAAATAGCTCCAAGGCTCTAGAGTTTTTCTGTGCCCTTATCTTTGTGCCTCTACCCTAGAGCTACTCTGGAGATAGGGACAACAGCAAAAAACCCTGAAGCCTGTTCAGGAGGTGGGAAGTACAGGCATCCCAGAGAATGCACCATGTCTCAAACCACAGAGCCTCAGCACTGTCCCTTTCCCATCTGCATGTCCTTCCTAATATCTTTTTCTCAAGCATCTCCTTTGAGAACCACACTCTTGCTGGCTGGCTTGGTGTGCAGCTGCAGAGAAACAGCCCTGGGAAAGGATCTTTGGAAGTTACCAGCTGTTGCTAATTCCCAGGGTAGCATTGTCCACAGTGACCAGAGTTGAATAGTCCATGAGCAGCATCTGTTCTCCATATGAGCACCCTTCCCCAACCTGAAATATTCAGGGCAGAGCAGGTAGGATGGAGCCACAAGTAGGAATCTCAGGAAAAGGAAGAAGAGCAGAAAGTCTCAGTGTCTCATCTGGTTGAGTCCCATCCTACATGTCCTGTGGGCAGACTCGTATGTTCTACATTAGAGCTTATCTCTGCAGCTGCACTGAGGTACCACGCTTCTTGGCCCCAGATCTGCATGCCAGCACTGCCCAGTCATTTACAAAAAAATGCATTGAAGAGATCGGCCTGGGAACTGCTTTCTGATTTTTCAGAGAAAGAGGGCAAAATCATAATAAATGAAAGGGGTTTCTCACTGCTTGTTGCAACACAAGATGTTCTTAGGTGAAACACAGGCCTTGATCATCTTGAAGATAAGCAACATCGTCAATCAGTATATTTGTTTGTTTAAAAAGTAACATAAAAGCAGAGACAGAAGAAAATGCACCAGAGCACTTGTTTTATTTTTCTCCACAGACTGTATTGATTATAATAAAAATTTCGGCTGGAAAGTTGTTTTTTTGTTTTTTTGTTTTTTTTTTTAATGCACATATCTACAACATTTATTACAATAGGGCCATTGAAAAGAGGAAATGGCTTTTTCTTCTGGTGGTATATGGTTTAAAATCCAGTAAATTCTCATTCTAATGCTCTCTTCTCTGAGATTCAGTCTAACACGAGTAAGTCTTGCCCACACATCAGTGAAGCTGAAAAAGACTTCTACCAGAGAGACTGCCTGGACAATCTGTACTCAGTTTTGTGCAAAGCCAGATTCACCCTGCCCCAAGTCTTTAGGCACTGCAGATCATAGTCTGGCCAGGCAGGATGTGCTCAGCTATGCATTTGGAGCACTGTACTGATCTGAAATTTTCTGCATTAAAAACAGACTTTCTCGTGATCTGAGGGGCGGAGTGACCCTGAAAAAGTTGATGATCTCCTTTATTTATATAGAAATATAGTAAGCTGCTTACCAGATGGACTTGTTTGCAAGCTTGCCCACTTCTGACATGAATCAATTAATTTACAGGGAGATTTTTTGGAAACCAGTTAACCCAAGAAAACGGACCAGTGGGATACCGGTACTGCCACCTCGTGTAGGCTCTGATCATTGCAGTTGGCTCCTGCAGGAGCTTCACGTTTTAGTATCACTAACGAGGAACGAGGAAGTTATAGCAAATACTTCAAGTGGCTGCATGCGAACATGATGCAAAGGAAACTGTTTTCTTCCCAGACCATCCTTCAAACTAAGCATCTGCAGGAACAGAAATACCTTTGGATCTTATTTAAAAGCAGACTTTCATATCATACAGTCACAATTTCAGAGGTAGACCATAATCCCTTATAGGAAATTAGGGAAACAAAAGAAACATTGAAGGACAATTTGGAATAGAAGGAGATTTAGTGAGTGAATGGTTTCCCTGGAGGAGAATGACCAAGGCAAAAGAAGCAGAAATCTAAAACAGCAGGCAAGGTGAGCAGACAGATGCACAAGATAAGCAAGTCCAAACAAAACAAAATACAGAATAAAAGGGAAACAGAAGAAAGCTTGAACATTCCTCCATGTTTTTTTCACCTTGGAGATTCACCTTGGTATTTTCTTCACTCAAGTAACACTCTCAAATTTTTCTTGGGAAGTCCTGTTAAAAGTAGAGATGATGGTCAACAGACTGTTGATCTTCCAAACAAACATCTTAAGAATTTTTTTGTAGTAACAGAGGAGGGGCTGCATCATTACATGACCAGAGACTCGATCTCTGCCTCAGTGCAAAGATTTGCAGCCCTCCCAGCCTCTCCCTGCCTTATCTGACCACCCCACACATGCACAGGGTGGGGATAACCATGACCTCACTGAAACAAGCAAGGCTCACTGCCAGCCCAGATCTCTCTAGAGTACTGCTAGAAGAGTGTAATACTCTGTTTTGGACATATCATGCTACAATTCAAGCAGGCAGAACCAGTTCAAGAACCAGGGATCATCAGACCACGTTAATAGGATCAGTGAAAATAGAAACTGAAGAACAGCAGAACAACACATTGTTCTCCCCAAGGATTCTCAAAGTTAACAGGAGTTCAAGGGCAGATTGTACAAATACTGCAAGAGAAATCTCCAAAAAACACAGAAAGTGCAGGACATGTCCAGTCCAGCAAAGCAAACTATCCCATGTTTTACATGCCATCCAGTCTGACATCTTGGTTCCAGTATTAGAATCACAGAATCCTTATAACTGGAAGAGATCATTAAAGGTCATCTAGTCCAACTCTCCTGCAATGAATGGGGACATGCACACCTAGGTCATGTTGTCCAGGGCCTGATTTGAAAGTTTCGCTTTGAAAGTTTTTTAGGGATGGGGCTTTCATCACTTCTCTGGTCAATCTGTTCCAATGCCGCACTTTTAAACCCTCACTGTTTAAGATTTTTTCCTTATATCTAGTCTAGATCTACCCTCTTTAAGCTAGAAACGATTTCCCCTTGTTCTGTCACCACAGACCCTGCTGAAGAGTCTGTCTTCTTCTTTCCTGTAGCTCCCCTTTAGATACTGAAAAGACACTATCAGGTCACCTTGCAGCCTTCTCCAAGCTGAAGAGACCCAGCTCTCTCAGCCTGTCCTCATAGGAGAGGTGTTCCATCCCTTGGATCATTTGCATGGCCTTCTTCTGTACCCAGTGAAACAGTTCTATGTCCTTTTTGATTGGGGACCTCAGAATTGGATGCAGTACTCCAGGTGGGGTCTCATGACAGCAGAGTAAAGGGTCTCCCTCGACCTGTTGGCCATGCTTCTTTTGATGCAGCCCAGGATGTGATTGGCATTCTGGGCTGCGAGGGCACATTGCTGTAAGTGCATTGCTGTGTTGGTGCTTTTCTTAAGACCTTCTTCAGACCTCAGAAACTGGCAAACAATCCTCCAAAAAAAAAGATAAATTTATATTTTTTTGACTTAATAGAGGCACAGTTTGGTTTGAGACTAATCTTGTCTATAAAAATGAGCATATCATCTTAGAAGAAAATTTTTTATTTTAGATTGGGTCAGACTTCCCAAAACTTCATATGGGTTGTGCCTGGAAGCATCTAACCCTCCTGCTATCCCTCCCTCCCTCTGTCCTGGGATTATTACATGCAATCAGCTGCTCTTCTTCCCCTTTCTTTCCACTAGCCAAACCAGAGCGACAGAGCCTGAGAAGAAACTTTCTTTCAGTAGAGCTACAAATGGATTGCTAACTCTTGCTGCCTATGAGAATGATTATGTTGAAAGAAGAGTGAGAACTGTGACACCTGCAGTCATACACAATACCCAGACACCCAACAGTCACTATTCTGCATCTCCTTGGATAGTAGCAAAATAAAAAAATAACCTAGGGAAAACTCTCCATTACCACAGGTTTAGCTTTCAAACTTTCTTTTCATTCTGTCATCACGGAATAAATTCTTTCACATCAAGTCCTTTCTTTTCCCCTTGCTACATCCAGTGTAGTAATGATCCCCATCGCTTCAGTTTCGAAAGCTGTTACACTACGTTTGTCAGTACATGACATGGGAGCAAGCCTCACAACCTGACAAGCCTTAAAGCAAACTTCTTCCAAAATTTTGTTCCAGCATACTTTCCTGTGGAAACTTCTATCAGTTAATGCACTGAAAATAGAATTCTCTCTTGGCCAGAGAGAAAAAGAGAGACCTCCCAAATATCAGTAAGAGGCTTTGGCTACAATCCTTTAATTACATTTCTTTTTATTGACTATACATATGTCAGGTTTGATCAAGACCAAAAAAAAAACCTCTTCTGGAAATATATGGAAAATTATGCTTCAAGAATAAACAAGTGTATTTGACAAAACATGAAAGTACTGTCCAGAGATACATGTCTGAATGACTCTTTAAAATAGTTATAGAATTATAGGAATCGACATCATTTATTGTCAATGATGATTTCTTGATATGTAGAGTCATAGTTCACATCAGTTTGTTCAGTGCCACTAATGTGTCCTGTGTGTACATTACCTACAGAGCTTCTTGATCCATATAATATCATGGTTGCATTGGTGGGCAGTTGATTAAGGAAATGAGATTAGCTCGAAGCTAATTCCCAGTGTCTAAATAAATGACTTCAGCTTCAAAATGTCAGATGAGATAACATCCCAGCCAAACCACATCACACTGTAGTATCTGGTATGCTTTTTATTGCTTGATATAAAAAGAAACAGATGAATATAATAATGCACTCTAAAAAACTCTGTGTATGTCCTATTCTTTAAAAATTGAATCAGTTTTCCCTTAAATAGGTAGATTAATGATGTATCAGATGTATCACATCTCTTTTTGAGTCTATAAATTAGGTGTATGGTGACCCATACATTTCCAGATGTTTTGCACAAACTTCTCTATCTACGGGACACATAGAAATCTTTTTCTCTCTATCACAATCACTCTTTAGAAATAGTGTCGTACCATATGGAATTACTTTTGTTTAAATCAGACATGCTATTTCAGAAAAATACAAAAACTATAAGCATCCATTGATTAGCAGATATTCTGATTGAATCGCTGTGATCAAAAAGAGAAAAGCATTCCATATAGGTCTCCATGACATAAATCAAAAATATATTTGGGAGCATATCTTAAATTGAGCACTTCACAAAGCCACTGTAGACTGAAGTAAAATACAAAGGATTGTTCCCATTCTTTGTTCTTTCCAAGGAGCAAAGACCACTACGAGAAGTAAAATGCAATCATGACATTTTTGAGAATTAAATCTGCATTATTCTTTAATTTCTATATCTCCAGATTCCAGGCACATTTAGTATCTCCTCATGCAATTTAGCATCCTATTAATACAAACAATTGCTGCAGCTTTATCCTAGGAGAACACCATGCTGCACCTGTATTAAAATCAGTAAGCCAGCAGACTGTGACTTAAGTCAGTCCCCTGAGTAAAGGGTTTGAGTGTGGGTCTGCAGCCCACAGCCTCCAGCAGGAGAAACAGCAGCTCTGTATCTGTGCAGTTAGCACTGGAGAATTAAGTAGTCTCCTGTTTTCCTATTTTAGATTGTCTGAAAGAGAGGCATCTAGTCTCAAGTTACTTTCCAAGTTGTATTTTCTAAACACTGGTGGAGAACAGGTGCCATCAGAGGATGGACCTCACCCTCAAGAGGAGTTCTGCTGCAGCTGGCACACCTCATTCTCTGGAGATTGCTAGACTGATGATGGAGGAAGCTGAATGCAGTGTTTCAGACCAAAGCTCCAACCTTTAAAATCAGGTGAGATACACCTTCTAACCCCTGCTAAACTGCCCCCTTCCACACCTGCTCATCTTGAATAAAAAGTGATATTCAATGAAAAACGAAACAAAACAAAACAAAAAAAAAAATAACCAGTGACCTGCTAGAACTTCAGAAACTTATAATTTCCATTAGTAAAGTTGTATTGATTTGTTCTGGTTAAGGTTTGCTGATATATGCCTAACAGAGAAATGGAGTTGCAGCAGGCGACCGCTTAAAAATTACTGCATAATCTATTGGACAATATACCTTCTGGTTCCCACAGGGATAACTTATTTATTTATGCACTGTAAAACCCTGCACAATAGATTCAAGTACAGACTCCCAAGGCCAAGAATACAAAACATCCCAAGAGATCTCATCAGTTCCTGAGGCATTTTAGCCACATCAGTGCAATTCTGCCCCTGAATTAATTTTCCCGACAGAATACCATGACTTATAAGTTGAGCACAGCGGTTGCCTGAAACAGCTATTTTATATTTCGGGTTGAGATAACATCTCTCTGTATTGCAATGAATGGTTTTAGACACATGGCTCGTGTTAGCTCTGGTATGAGTACATTTTGCTTTCTTAGGATGTATAGAATTGTCTTTTAAAAGCCAAAGTTTCCTGAGAAAACAAAAGCAAATTAAGACTCTAGTTTAAGCATCACCATGTTTCAATTCCTGCTTTTCTGTATATACATTCTTTGCTAAGAGTACAGATATAAAAAACATCAAATTTCAAATATCTGAATTCTTAAGGAACAGAAGAATTTTTGTAGCTCATAACATTACGGGCCCAATCACCCAAAGTGTACTTAATGTGTTCTTTAATTTTAAAAAAATTTGCAAAACTAATGGAAAGTCAGGCAAGGACACCTGATTAATGTTGCTACAAGAGGGCAGGAAGGTGAAGGAGAGGACAGGTAAGCAATCTATGATTGTAAGCAAAGGTACCATAAAGGTACTGTCGTGTTAACTAGCTCCCAAACCCTAAAGTGGAAAACAAAGGAGAGAGGCTGCTCTGTGCTCATCAAGCTATCTAAAAAAGCATGCTTGTCTAGCAAGTGCAAAAAAAGCTGATTTTCTAGGCAGCTAATGGAGGGTTATTAACTATTATGGCAATTGTTTTGTCCATATAGTCTCAGAAGGAGAATGAAAACTCTGTTTGTCTACTGAAGATAATTAGTGACAACTACAGAATTATTTGCTTTCTTATTTCAGCTTCATGCCAGGCAGCACAGGATAAGTTTCTGTGACTGAGAAAGTGCAGGAGCAGTAAAAAGTCAAGTTAATAGATGAAGTCTTTATATAATCAGCATTTCTAGACTTGACATTTGGAGTTGGAGCCTGTGACAGTCATGTCTGTAGTTTGACTCAAATTACTCATCCAAGATCTCTCAAGGTATTTAAGTATCTAAGCCCACTTATCATTCCAGACTTCTTTCGTCTACCTGTCTGCTGTAGGAAACTCAGCAACGTCCTGCACAGACCTCCCATTGCAGAACAGTAAAGACTAACGCTTCTTTTGCATAACTTTCATGGAACAGTATATAAGGGTAAAGGATTTGAAAAATACTAGATAAAAGCTCCAAGCAG
Source organism: Tympanuchus pallidicinctus (assembly GCF_026119805.1). Lineage (NCBI taxonomy): Eukaryota > Metazoa > Chordata > Aves > Galliformes > Phasianidae > Tympanuchus > Tympanuchus pallidicinctus. Next base: position 44,822,618 of record NW_026294618.1, on the reverse strand, counting down.
TCACTTGGCTCATGGGCAAATCTTTCTGACTTCTGCATCCCACATTTCATAGAATTCTCATCCCATCCACCACTGAAGAAACACCTTTGATTTTTTTCACTGATATTTGCACAAATATCAGTGTCACTTTACAAAATATGAAGTATCATATGGCCAAAAGAGTGGTATCCAAATGACCTCATCTGCTTTCACTGAATTTCCTGTTTCATGGAACTAGACATTGTTATTCCATGGATGGTATCTACATATTGGCCTAATGAAGCAGGTTCCGACTGAAGTAGTTTCAGACTGAAGTAGAAGGTCTGTACACGATTGTATTTTCATCAGCTGAAGGTGACCATACATATGGCAGCATAAAATTTGTATAAGTTATGACTATTATTACTTACTATAGTGATAATAGTAAGATATCATATCAGGGCAGATTCAAAGTTTATAGAGTTACCTGAGCCCTGAGGCACAAAAATTTAAAATTTAAAATTTCATCACACAGAATGTCCTAAGGTGTTGCTGCATGAAGATATAATAGATGCAAAGTTTAGCTATTGGACAGTCGGAGGGACAGAAAATTAAGCGAAACAACAAACAAACAAGCAAAACTCCTTGTAAGTATTGCTTGCTCTTTCAACAAAGTTACAAGGGAGAAAAAATGACAAATTCTAATTAAAAAATTAGCAGGTAAGTACATTATGCACACCTGAGAAAGACAGAATTAATTCCCCTGCATGCAGTGCTGGTGCTGTTCAGGTTCAATTATTCAGATTATGTTGTCTCTTAATGTTAGCAGCACAATCTCTCTGCATTGGACTACAATATTTTCAATTGCTTTTGACTCTGTACTCTCCTTTTCACCTTCTTTTCCATCTGCTGTTACAGAACCATTTCTGAGCTAGCCTGGCCCTGGAGATGACAAGGGGAGGAAGACAACAAACTGGAGAGAGGCTTCCCTGGTGAGAGCAGAGCTGTGGTAGCCCTGGGGCTGTCAAGCATGGCTCTGGCTCCAGACAACACACATTACATAGTGAGAATGATTTCTGATGCAGTGATGGTGTCTAATCTATGGCTTAAAGTAAAACAAAACACAACTCAACAGTGCTCTGAGTGTAAAGACTTGCTCCTCAGTGTTTCTTCTCAGTGTTCGCACAAATTTCTAGTGAAATATAATGTAGACAAAAGGCCCTGCTGACTTGAATGTAAGCAACGTAAAATTTCAGTCTTCCCCTGGAATAATCAAGAGGAAAGGAAAAGAAATGATTTCCCTGAATTGAAGTACTGACTGGTCACCAAAAAAACTAAGTTCAGATCTATAAGGTCTTTAGGTTTGACAACCGAAGACCTACCAAAACCGCCCAGAAGTCAGTGATTAGAGACCAAAATGACTTTGCAGATTTGATTTCTATATTGGTCTCTAACTTTTACTGTCCTTTGTATGTTCTGATTGAGTTCAAGATCTATGAATTACTTTCTATGGAGTCTCTCAGTGTGAACAAGCATGTGTATCCACATCTCTAGAGAATAATACACTAATTCTTCCTGTGATTGTTTTCTTCGCTTAGCTGTGGATTCTTCATTATCTTCAAGTTTCCCCATCATTAATTTGCAATACTTTCAAAAATATACACATGGATTCTTGCACACAGCTGCAGCAATTTTATCTATTCTGAAATTTCAAAGATAATTTTACACCACAGCTTTATAGCTACATTTCTTCCATTTCAAATTCCCTCCTATGTCCTTCACACTATTTGATCACCATTGAAAGATGATAGATATAAATCTCCCTTTGTTCTCACTTCATGATCAGCATGGCAAAAAATGCCCTTGGAAAAGGTGTAATTCCAGAAGCATTTCAATTGCATTCCTAAATGTCTAGAAATGAATACAGACATCCTATAATTATAAACAAGAAATGGTAAAGGAGTTATTTACTAGTAAATATACAACCTGTATTCAAGAGAAAATGCATTATCTCTGTATCTAAATGTATAATATGTACACCTATACAAGTCAGAAAAATGTCTCTTCCTTTTCTGTGTATCAACTCTGCAGAAGCAACGAATGGTTCTTACACAGTCTGCAGCATGCTGAATCTGCATAAATCTTTATTTTTTCCTTGAGGAATATATCTTTACTTGACTGTGAACAGGTGTCTTTCACATCCGCTTTGAATCACAGCCTAAACGCTGCAAAATTAAAGTAGTTTCTCAGCTAAAGTCACAGTAGCATACTGGGAGACTTACAGAAGGTCAACACAAGCTTTTTCCAGAGCTGAACAGCTTCTAAACTTCTTACCAAGTCTATCCAAGAACTCAAAATCCTTTTTACTTGATCTTTTTAACTCTATATTAAAAGATTTAGGTCTTAACCTTTGAATGCCTTTAACTTGAGGCCCAAATTTTCCACTCCAAATTCCCACACATTACTACATGGTTTGGGGTAGAATTATCCCTTCATTTGCATTGCAGAAAATAGACTTGCTATTACCTGCTTTTCTGTCTACAATCACCATGTCTTTTCAACTGTATCATAGAATCATCAAATCACCAAGGTTGGAAAAGACCCACAGGATCATCCAGTCCAACCATTCCCCTGTCAGCAATAGCTCTCACTAAACCATGTCCCTCAACACAACATCCAAACATTCCTTGAACAAATCCAGGGTTGATGACTCCACCACCTCTCTGGGCAGCCCATTCCAGTGCCTGACCACTCTTTCAGAGAAGTAGTATTTCCTAATGTCCAGCCTAATCTCCTCCAGTGCAGCTTGAAGCCAGTAGTTCTTTTCTTCAGGGTGTGGAGGCATTCCAGCTTAAGGTGCACAAGCAGTAATTTCCATATGACATTTGTAAAGGTGTTTTAGATTAAGCACTAAGGTGAGAGAGAGTTCAGAAAAGTTACAGGCAAATTCTCAGGGGTTGTAGCTATATGCACATAAACATGACTGCATTTTGCATGATCTGAGAGCAGCAGTTCTTCCTCTACTTTGGGATGACTGTCATACCATGTAGATGTGGATTGCACAAGAGAGGGGGAAATGAGCATCTTGGCTGAAACAAACCCCCTTTAAACTGCCCTAGCTCTGCATAATTTTGAGTCGTATGGCAGTGTTTATGCATATTTACTTTGTTTGACATCACATTGTAAATTACAGGGAGTTGATGGGCAGCTCAGTCAAGAAGAAATGAAACACCATCAAAAAAGGATAATAAATTTCCAAGCAATGAGCACGGACTTTTCCAAGTAGTATTTCTCAGGTACACATTATGTTTGGAATATATTGTCCAAATGTACCTAAATCATCCTTTTATAGTGGTAATAGGACAAAGATTGAATGAGCTTTGGATTAATGTCTCTGAATTTAATTGCGAAATGTGTCAGGCTTCTAGTTTTTCCTAGTTATAAAATGTTTTATGCTTGAGAGAGTACAGAATGATTATTTTTCATTTTTGGTTTTTTTTTTTGTTATTTTTTTTTTTTTTTAGCTGACTAAAATGGAGTGGGCACAGATATTTTCTTCTTTTATTTTTATAACACTATAAAGAAATTACCCATGTCTCTTTTGGCAGGTTTGATTCTTTTAGAGATTTAAATTCTATTTAGGGGTAGTTAAATTCTGTGACCTCATACTGTGTTTAAAGTACCTTCCCACTGTTGTTTAATAAAGCTTATGATGAAAGAAAAGCCCAGTACCAGCCATAGCTATTGTTATCAAGGAACAAGTGAAGGAATAATGACAGATGAAGGATGGAATATTGTCAAAGACTTTTTTTCCATAGATAAACAGCTCATTGGTCTGTACAATCTTATGAGTATCTGTCTGTGATTCTGCCCACAACATTCTTTATCACCATTGCTAGAAAAACCAACACCAAAGATCAGAGCCCTCCATAAACTCTCCTGTATCAATGGCACCAGAAATCCAGTGTCCTAAATGATAGGAAAAGATCAAGTATTACATAATAACTGAGCAGTTGCTGCAATCCATTTACAAGAATAAACAACACTTAAATATCAGTGATATTTATCAAACACAACTTATAGTCATGCTCTTAAATGAATGTAGTGTTGAAAGAATTTAGCAGAGAGCCAAGGTGTTCTCTAACAATCTCTCTTCCTTCAGCCCCCCCCTTCAAAAAAAAAAAAAAAAAAAAATTCTATGAGTAAAGCAGCAGAAAAAAAGAAAGGATCCCTTTAAAAGTTTAGTGCCACAAACTTTTTCAGGTGCAGATATTATACTGTTCCAAGGTGCTGTCTCCTCTTTTGATTCCTCTGAAGTCCTGTTCCTGGAGCCGGTTAAAAATGTTTCTTATAATGTGTATCAGCAGTTGAAAGTCAGTTTACTGAACTGAACAGGTTTATAAAAATTGCAAACATTTTTTATCACAAAAGCATTGTAATATGTGTTTCTACCTGCTAGATGAATCATTCCAAGTCATAGACGTGCTAGATATCATTGCTATACTAAGAGCGTGTGTGAGTTTTATTTTAAGAAACATAAATTGGAAATAGAATACATATGTTAGTCTAAAATTACTAAGCTTCAAAATATTCATAAAAGGAAGTAGGATGCCAACACTGGGGGAAATTAAGAGCCTGTGAATTGTGTGATTCTTCCCAGTTTGTGAATCATTCACAGATTATTTTTAAACAAAGCAAGTGGAGCCATACACTGGGAAGATACTCATTCACCAAGTATTTAGGATGAGTGTTCAGCAGCCAGCATCCCAGAGGGAGTGTTGGTGTATATATCTAGTCATGGGACATGCTCTCTGTTCCTCAACGGATGCTGTAATGGGAGTGAGGAAAGGTAAAGAAACAGTCATAAATTTTGCCATCAGGCTTTAGTGGATCAGATGAGGACCCTTTAAAGGGTTGAGTGCTCACTTGTGACCTTTTTGGTCAGACCTCCTTTGAGCATCTATCATTCATCCTGCTCAGATCTCATTAAATTATCCAAGTCAGAAAAATTAGCACAGATAGAAAAATAACTTCTCGTGCTGGATTTCACAAGATTAGCACACTGCTGGCTAGAGATGAAAAATAGGTACATCTCACTCACATCCTAGGAAAACTTTTTTTGTCAGTAAAGTTAGTGGAACATTTTTACTAATGAGGTAGTTACATGGCAAGTCGTTCAATAGCTTTAAGGAAAGGTCAGAGGCACACAATGAACTAAGCAACACAGGGTCCTCTCCTCCTCAATGTAAGGGGCTGGATCCAAGTAGTGCCTTGATCCTTTGAATCTTGTCATCCATAATTTATCATTAAAAAAGCTACCTCCCAAAGAGCTGGGAGATCAGGAGTCCGGTTTTGTGTGCAGGAGGAGCTGCTGAGACTGAGCTGTTATTGTTCTGTAATTGTCAAAGAAGCCTCTGTGTGCCTGTAGATATTTATAATCTGGTGTATTTTAGAGTAAGTGTGTTATCTCATAGAGAACAGCATGTTTGATGTAATTCTAGTGGGATATATGAAACCATGTGTTCTATATGAATGGTGGAGCCACCAGGGGAAGTGTGTGACAAGCTGAGGTTGCTGCATTCAGCCTGCTCAGGAAAACACCAGAGAAAATAACCTGACTATCATTGTGATCAGATCTCTCCTTGCTGCCAAATTAAATAAATAGAAATGAGAACATTACATAAAGCTTTCTGGGTGCAGTGAATTGTGAGAGCATTATGTTTGTGCACATGCTAATAAGTGTTTCCAGTAGCAAAATCAAGGGAGTTTAGTGCCAGCTGCCCCATATAAAGTTTATTTGGTCAGGCTCACATAACACATTGAGCTATCAAAAGGGCACAAAAAGATCCTTTTGAGATCATTTTCCAATAACACCAGGCTTGCTTTGGTGTTGCACACCCAATAGCACCATCTCACTAGGTGCAGAATATCACACAGTGCACAGAAGAAAACTGTCTGCCTGCTTACAACACAATCCAAGGAATTGTCTAACTATAAACCTTATAAAAAGGAATCTTTCTTTCTTCCTCACTCCTTCCTCTGTATCCTTTGCTTTTTCATACCACATTATTTTGCTGAGGATCTTGTTTTGAAAGCCACGTTTATATTTTCTCCAAATAAATACATGTAAGATCATGCTGTGTTGCTAGGAACATGATAATTAGCTTTGCTGCAAAATGAGAGCCTGAGGTGATGCACTGATAGAGTAGGCATACACAACACCTCCCTGAGCATTTTTCAGCAATCAGATGAGGAAATTATGAGACTTACAATTGGAACAACTATGGAAATAAAATACTTCTTCATAGCTTTCTCATTACATTTTGATCTCTGTATTTTATTACTGCTGAAATTAGTTGCTCATTGACGCTGCATTTGGAGATTCCTTAAAATGTTTTTGTTTCAATTAAAGCACATTAAACGCTTTCAGATAAAGTGAAATAGACATGGCAGTGAGCAACAGTTGACTGCTCATTGGATATTTGAGCTGAATGTCGAAGAAACAGACCTCAATTGGTATCAGTTTTCTTGCAAGTCAGCAGAAAGGGCCAAAGACAAAGACAGCACTGAATTGAACAGTATGGTTCATACATGAACGGTGACGTTTAAGGGTATTTCTCCATTTAGCTTTGGAAAAGAAGTATCGTCTCTACCATAGGTTGTCAGAATATGCAGATCTAGTTTATTAAAATACACTGATGAGTGATGGGAGGTCCTGTTAGAGCCATGATGAGATATAATTTAACATGGTATCCATCATAGATTGACAAAAGCCTTCTCAATAAGGAGACAGAGGTGGGTCAGCTTCTGGCTAACTAAATCAGTGGCATCACACTAGAGATCAGAGCAGTGAATTGCATTGTCCCAGAAACATGATTTCATTATAACTTCGCAATAATTCTAGGTAGGTAGGTAGGGAAGGAAGTGAAGGAAGGGAAGGAAGGTAAAGAAGGAATGGAAGGAATGGAAGGAAGGGAGGGACAGAGGGAGGGAGGAATGGAGGGAATATGTATTTCAGATTCTCATAAGCCTGTAATAAAATTTGTAGTGAAAGATCCTGTTCCTACCTTCTTGCAACAGATCATCTACTTTCACCAGACTCTAGTATCTCTAGTCACATCTGGTCATTGGTACACCTTTCAGCATGTGTATCTCCTCCAGAATGTATTTTTCAAAATGTACTTTGATCCTAGAGGACACAGATAAGCCTGAGATTTTTTCTGCATTATTTAATCTTTTACACATACATCTATCCTCTAATTTTCCAGGATCTTTGGGAGTTAGGATGAGAGAAAAGAAAAGAAGAAAGAGTATTTTTCAATTTTAAGTTATCTTGTGAAATACAGCATTGTTTGAAATTCTCTTTCCTTCCCCAGTTTTGGTCACAAACACAGGAATGTCAAAGAAATGCAGACCTACCCCAGAGAGACATTCATAGCCTCGACTTATTCTTTTACCCCTGGAGTTGTATTCACAACATTGCTGATGCATGATATCTGGTAACTCTCACCATGTTACATCTCTGGCTGTATTGCATACTGAAGGTTTTTTGCACATCTAAAAGGCTTTGGATTGTTCACAAATCTAGACACTTTCAAAATGATTTACTATCTTCGGTTATGGGCTTTGTTGTATTTTCTGGATCAAGTGACAGCCTATGGGATTTTAAGGGGTGTATGATGAATGGCAATTTGTAACAATTCCCTCTTATTTCTATTAAATTTATTTCCCCAAGTCTTTAAGCTGACAGGTAAGAATATGGCTGCAGCCTACCTCTCAGGCCATCTATGTTTCCTACAAACAGAAAAAAAAAACATTTTAGTGCAGCTCTTTTCAAACCTGAATATTTCTTTCCTTAATACTATCCCATGACTGGTTTGATCCTCAAAAATTTTTTTTCTAACATCTCTACTTGTTAGAGATGCCAAATGTGTAGAAATAAAATGTATTTATTCAGCAGCACTTACCAAGATCAGCAACATAAGTTCCTACTTTTGGCAAGTCAAACAATAACCAGCATTGGGCAAGGTGCCCTCTTCAGTGCTTTGCTTAATTTGCTTGGGATCATGCACATGAATCGTTACTTTCTCATATTTTTCCTTGACATCCTCAGAAAGATTTTTCTGCACTGTGTTGGTTTCTTTCCCTTTGTTGTTGCTTTGCATTTGCACAATACTGCCTGTGCTTTCATTATTACTGGTGGTTTATCTCTGAGACTGCTCCCCTTCTGCTCTGCAGTTAGATATGAACTTTTAATTTGTTTTATCTGCCAACAATTTTTGACAGAGTTAGTGTGGGATGTCAAAGTACTTCTCATTCAAATACTTGCATTTTGCATTTCAGTCTCTAACCTACTATGAATCAGTTTCAAAAAGTATTAAATACATTAGTCAGGTCACCAAAACACTAATTCTTTCATTCTCCATTTCTTGCTTAAGCCCACTAAATAGATGGTTTTCTGGCTACTGGTTGAAAGTGTGTAACATCTCCCAGCAGAAGCCTCCTCTCCAAAGGGGCAGCTCCAGACACTGGGGTGGCCTAGGGAGGAGAGGGAGACTGGAGGACAGAGCTTCTCCTCCAGACTGGATGGAACAGGAGGACAGGAGGAAAGGACAGCTCCAACATCCTTCAGCCTCTGTTCTGTCTGCACATGATAGGAAAAAAGGAGCAAGAAATCAACATCTTGTATTTCCAGCCACCACCACAGAGGGTGACAGGGATGCTAGTACCCAGCTTCACATGCTGCTGCCTTCTCCCCACCATGAGCTGCACATCTTCGTGCTGAACATAGCCCTGCCATCTGCTTAGAGGCAGGGGTGTGACATGTTGCTCAATCATTCTTCGAACATTCTGCTTTGATGAGGTAATTTTTGTTTTCTTGATCACTTTGTTTTTAAATAGGCTTTTGCTGGGGAGGCCGGAAGAGATGAGAAACACAGCCTTATTGATTTTGAATCCTGCAAGACACCACTCACTAGCATAGCCAGTATGAGGAAGAAGGAATCAGGACAGGACAATATCCCACCTTCCTAGCCCTTTTCCATTTTTCCCACCAAATTCTGTCCATTGCTTTTCCCACCAAAGACCCCATGGAAACTTTTCTCCTTGGGCATGGGATTGGACAAGAAAAGCAGGGCTGTCAAATGTGGCAGAAATAGCCCAGCTGCTCTTCCATGGCCCGCAAAGGATAAATTCTTCCCCTTGTCCCACAGATCCCAATGCCTAGGCCAGGTGGGGATTTCTGGAGAAAGAACAGCTAGAACTTGCAAAGAACATACAGGGAGGAGGCTGGACACTGTACATCTCTGCTCTGTATAGTTTACAGACTTTGCTGATGCAGACACTGCTCAGCTGCCAAGCTCTACAGCATATGAAGCAAATGGTTAAAGAACAGCCAATATACAGACAACGCCACTGAAAAGCCATTTCCCAAATTCCATAGTCAGTAAAATGTAAAAAGTGCTTACCTGCATTTCTTGTCTACATATGCAAAAATCAACTTCAATAAAGCTTTGGCAAATGCTTGGGAACCTCAGGCACAGACAGACTGCAGGAAGGATGTAGCTAAAACACCAGGGTAGGAAATGAGTGACCGTGGCTTGGATCCAAGCATAGTCACAGGCACCTTCCTTGGCTTGCAGTTTCAACTGAATTGTGTTTGCCCCTGAAGAGCTGAGTGAAACCAGAGCAAAGTTTATCAGTTCCTAAATAGGAAAAAATGAGAGGTGAGTAGAGCAAATATTTTTAACTTTGTGAATTCATTGGAAATCTGCCTTTTTCCTCTTAAATAGGGGAAATATTATTAAATTCCAGATCCAGCTGTGTGGGACAGCTGGAGCAGCGGCTGTGCTTGCATGGTCACATCACCACATCCCAGGGTCTCATATGGACAGACAGCCCCATCTATGTGCTCAGACTGAAAGGCACACAGCTTGTCTCTCATTTTTTCCTCCTTTCACAAGTGCTTTGGGATGTGACAGGTATCTTTCCCCACCAGAAACACAAGACATGACACCGGAAGACTAAAGTGGTGCACTTTCCCTTCTCCATCAGGGAGCCCATCTCCCAGCCCAGCTTCCTTCATCCCCTCCCTCTTGCTCCCAGCCATGCATTTGTTCCCATTTTCCTCCTGTTCCACTCCCAACTGGAAAAGCACTGATCGCTTTCTTTCCCAAAGGTGATCGCATGACATCCCTCTGGCAACAGCACCAATTAAGTGTGAAGAAAAGTAATGCTAGGAAAAAGTTAATAGATTTTGACTTCTTCTAATGTAATTCAGAGCTGGAAACAACAAAGCAAGACTGAAGGAAGTAGGCTGCCAGCACCCATGAACCAACAGCTTTGTTTGGGAACTGGAGCCGCTGGGACAGGCGGGAGAAGGAGGCAGAGTGCTTTGGAAAAGGTGACAGCATTCACAGGAACCGCTCTCTGACTTCCCAGAGAGAGCAGCACTGATCAGTGCCAAAGGAAGAAGCAACTAAAGAGATTTGCATGGACACAGAGGAAAGAGCTGAAAAAAATGACATTTTGAGTCTAATCCTTTATGCCAGTAAGCATTTACTGAAAAGAACAGAGAGAGGCCAAAAGACCAAGAAGCCAAACTGGGGATCAGGACTGAGCAGGTCAATCATATCCAAATGTTCCGTGCTCCTGGAGACATTGGTTACATTACTTACAGAAACTGGATACATCATTAACTGACCTAAGATCTCCATGAGCATAAAGGAAGTGCGTTTGGCTCTCCACAATGGCAAGAATACAGCTGGAATTCAGATCCATAAAAAACGCCAGATCGGAAACACCCTCATAAATGCTGCCACCATGAGCTGCAGGAAATGGAAAAGATAGACAATGCTCAGGGCTCAGCACTAGATATTACACCGTACCAGTCAGCAATAAATAATCACAACATTAAGAGTGCCTGGTCCTGGTCACTGAAGTACTGGCAGAAGCAAGATGGGCCTGGGGACTCAATACTGCCAAGGTGCCTTTTTTTTTTTATCAGAAGAAAATGTCATTAGAAGAAAATGGGGAGAATGTGTTGAGCTGCAGGAAAACAGAGTTTAGTACAGTGCTTTTAATTTTTATCAGAGGACATGGGCACATATACTCAGATCTTCATTAGATGACAACTGCAATGTAACAGCAGTGAATGCCTTCAGTCAGTATCTAGGAATACCTGTAAAGGCAGGCAAATTCCCATAACTGGATTTTAATATCAGCCAGCTACCGAAAGGTCATAACCATAAGCACAGCATCCCCCATGGGTTGCTGCAGCCCTGAGAATAGTGAGGGACCACATATTCCAGGTGATCTCCTTCTGTCACAGCAAGCTGCTGCGAGTGTAAAGGGTGGGGCGATTTCACGTGAAACAGGCTGCTTTCTGTGACAGATTGCTTCTGTTTCTTGTGCTTCCAGCAGTGAGCTGAAACATCTGAAGTAAAACTCCAAAAATATAGTTGAAACACAGTCTTCTCCTTAACTAATTCTGCCTTGCTTTCTTTGATATGAGAGAGGGAGAGGAGCTGAAGACATTGATTTCTACTTCTAAGCATGTAACCTAGATACATGACAAGGCTAATCCCTGAGCTCTTACTGAGACAAATGAAGTCAGATTTTCTGCTGCATATTTTGAATGAGAAAAGTTGGGATAAATCTCCAAGCTCACCAATGTTTGTATTTAGAAATTTATTAGAGGCCATGCTGACAGTGGAGACTTGGCACATAGCAGCAGAACATCAGTATTGAGAGGCATTCCCAGCTATAAAACCTGCCTACCTTTGCCTCCTGAGCCACTGCATGGAGATTGCTGAGCTGGGGTTGGCTTCAGGCAAGCTGTCATCTAAAAAGAGAGAGCAGGGAGAACATTGTACAAAAATTCTGTGCGTTTTGCTGCCAAAGATTTTGTTTGTAATTCATTGCATTTTTAGACGATTCCAGTCTTTAACTCACAACTGTCTGTAAATCCATAGATATGTAATACTAATTCAGATAACATTTTTGGGCAGGAAATTCAGCAATGGAAACACACTATATGCAAAATCAGTATGTGAATATGTAGACAAATAATATTAGCTTTTTACATTGGCACAGCTCAGAAACCATCCCATGTGACAAAATAATTTTTCCTTTTGTTTAATACATTTTTGAAATCAATTAAAATCACATTTTTACTGTGATTTCAGGCCTGATGTAACTCAGTTCCACAAATTCCTTGCATCAGGAACAACAATTTCTGACATTCTGAAACATCATTACAAACATACACTGAAAACTCATTTGTCATACTGAAGTAGAACAAATATATGATTGGAAGCAGGACAGACTGTAATGACTTCTGAATATGTCCCACATTTTTACACTCCATGTATTTTGTGTTTGTCAATCTACATTTACAATGCTGGAACTGGAATTTATTAAGGTAAATCAGGAGCAAGATGGAGATTCGTATTTCAGATTTGTGAACCATTCTCCCATGTGAAATCAGAATATAAGTATCTCATTGAGGCTGATTATTCCCACCACTATTTTCTGCAGTTTCCCTGATTTTCCCAACCAGCTGAGAAAATATTTTGCTGTGAAACATCTGGCTGAGGAATGCTGGGAGTTCTGAAACTGCTGGTGCATCCTCTGAAGTAGATAATTTTGAAGCAAAGTAACATAGCTTTGAACAATTCCAATAGACCAAAAAATGTTTAAAAACAGCTCACCAAAGACTATCCAAGATCCTGTAGTTGCTGTCATAGACTTCTCTGAGTATGTTACCCTGGTACACACAGATGTAACTAAGTCTGTGCAGATATTATGGGCAGAAAACTACAAATCCAGCAGAAAAGCAGTGAGGGGATGCACATGAAGGCAAAGGAGTTGTAAAAACAAAGAGTAGTGGAAAATCGAAAGCAAAGAAAATCTGTTCTGTCCAGCTTGCAGTTTTTCTTCCACAAATGTTTCTCAGAGACAGTGAGAATCTCTCCAACTCTGCTGCAATTACTCCAGAAAGAACTTTAAATTGAGAGAAATGCAGGAAACAGCAATCCCTTAGCCTTGTTGGAGTTTTGATTATTAGATAGATAGATTGACAGACAGATAGATTAATAAATAAGAGAAAACAGAGAATAAGTTATTGAAGAACAAAGCAAGTTCTGGATGATTTCTTTCATGATAGTTGTGACTGAAATCTTGGCATAGAATTCAGCTCAACACTTGCCCACAAATGTTTACAGCATCATCAGTCAGGGACACCACTGTCAACTGAATTTCAGGCATCTTTCTCTGCACAATTAGTTGTACTTGGTTGAATAACAGTATTTATTCTTTCTTGAACACAACAGTATCTTTCAGCTGACTGAAGACTTCTGCCTTTATTCCAGCACCAGTCCCAATAACTGGAAAGATTGATTGCTGCAGCAACTGATCACAAGTAAATGCAGTTGTTGCACAATTGAATGATCAGAGATAAACTCCAAAGTCAGTGAAAAAAGTCAAGAGAGATGTCATGAGAAAACAGTGTAAGAAGAGGTTAAAAAGCAGAGGTTCCTGGGAAAAGGCATCAACATAAATTATGTCACTGTGGAAGAAAGAAGTTAAGTGTTGCAAAGAATTAACTTGGTTAAGCAAGGAATCCTCCATTTATCAATGACATGTTGGTACAAGAGCAGCAGGTAGAAACATGGGAAATATTCTATTAAGATTCAAATTTATAAATACGTTCACAGATAAGAGAAAAACCAAAGATAAACCACAAAGCAGCTGAGATGAGAAGTTCTTGAGACATTACTATTGAGGAAGTAAGCTGCAGAGAGTGAAGTAAACCCTAGTGATAGACAACATGTCACATTTGTGGTAGGAAAAGAATAGGTTAAAACTCTTTTCAAAAGTCTAATGTTTTCAGATTGACCAGTCTTGACATGATGTCATCATAGAGAATTTTAAGGAGCTGGTTGATTAAATCTCCAGTCATTATCAGTTACTTTTGAAAAGTCATGGAAAAAAGTGAGATGTCCAAAACCAACCATAGGGCAGACGTGTCATCTACCTTCAAGGAAATTAAAAATATATTTATGAAAAAAGACTTCAAGGAACTACATACATACATACTACTCATTTCTATTTTCTGGAAAAATACTGGAACATCTAAATTAATAAACGATTGCAATCATGTGAGTGAAAACAAAGTTGAATAATAACCTATGTGGATTAATCAGGAGCAAGCTGTCAAGCCAATCTCATTTATTTGTATGATAGAGTAACAGGTCAGAACAGGAAATGAGAAAAAAATAGATGAATAGGATTTTGACTATTTTACAAACTGTGTTCCAAGCAGACTATGAAAATATAGCTGGAAAACCACGCTCTGAATATGCTTCTGTGCACAAGGCACAAAACTACAGGCAGGCATTGACATGATAGAACCAACAGTTCAATGGATCAATGGTTCAATCTCATCTAGAAAGGTGGCCAAGGGAGAATTTCTAAGGAAAACAGAAGAAAAATTTAAAAATATAGCAGTGCTTTCTCAGAATACTGCATTCAAACAGCTTGTGGCTTAGGGACAGTTTGAGCACAGGATGATCTCTTTATACTCTTTCCTTATGAATTGGTTGGTTGCTTTTTTGAACGAGCATATTTTTCTGGCATCCAGAACACCCTGTGGCAAGAAATAGTAACATCTTAACTTTGCATTGTGAAATGAAGCATGTCCAGTTGTTTTGAATCTGACTATTTCTGTATAATTTGATTTCTCCTAGTACTTATGTTGGAAAAGAGAAAAAATAAATCTTTCCCATTTTCCCATATCTGTGATGTTGTGGCACGACAGGCTTCTACTATATGCTCCATACAGAGACTCTTATCCTGTTTGAAGCTTCTTAATAGTACTGTCTGATTTTCATACAGAAGATAATTTTGATCATCCTCTCCCAAACTCCTCATTAAACTTGTGATGTATCTTCACTATGATTGGAGATAAAATTTTCCTTCTTCATACAGAAGTAGCATCAGAATACATACTGCTCTGCCAAAAAAGATTTAGGTCATTATTAATCAGAAACTGAATATGAGTAAAAAATGGCCTCCTATTGCAGAAAATAAAAACAAAAACAAACAAACAAAACAAAACAAAACAAAAAAAAACAAACACAACTTAAACCATACCAACATAAACAGAGATGTAGTACATACATTACGTGAGGTCATATATACTTTCTGCTCTATTCTAAGTTGGGTTATATCTGCAGTACTCCACAGAGCACTATTTGGTGATGTTTGTGACGGAAAAGAACAAAATGAAAATATGAATCAGTTGGGTAAGATTGAGAAAAGTTCAGTAAAAATGATTAGAGTCTACTTGAGTAAACAAGTAATGAGGAAAGACTAAGAAAACTAGAGTTGGCTATACTACAAAGTATAAAAGCAGACAAATAGGACAAAAAGTCTCCAAATATATGTTGGAGTAAGAAAGTATCCTGATGTTCGTTTCAGTGGCAGGTAGGAACAGAGGAGACTTGGTGTTACAGCAAGAAAGCTCTAGGAAAAGCTTGTGAGTGACAAGAGTAAAGTGCCTGGAGGACTGGGGGACTCCATAAATAAAGACCATAAAGATCAGGTTAAGCAAGTGTCTTCTAGGAGGAAGATAATTACACCAGATCGTATCTGGAGAAAGCAGATGAAGAAGACAATTTCTCCAAATACCTCATATCTCTGGATGCATTGCAAAGTGGAGAATTAATAGAACAGACAATGCTTGAAAGTCCTTTTCTGTAAAACATTGCTAAATGACTCTATGTGACTATTTATGCCCTATTTTTATGACCTATTTATAAGTTTTGTTTACATCTCACCAAAGATCACTGAAAGACTCAAACCTACTGGACACTTCCCATGTCCAAAAAGCAATATCAAATATAACCTAACAAGATAAATATTATTGTTCCACTTACCTTTTTCCCTATTGGAAGTCATTTATTTGGGTTAGATTTATATGCACTGCCAGGCACTATTCATGCTTGTTTGGTTTTTGTTTGTTTGTTTCTTAGTTGGTTGGTATTTTTTATTTGTGCATATAACAATTTGGAACAGTATCATTATGGCTATCACAGCTAGCAAAACCATCAGGTTTGGAGGAGAAGATTCAAAGTTTCCACTCTTCAGTTTATATTTGCCTCTGTTAATACAAAATTGCTTTTGTTGTTTAGCTACTAAAGAGATAAAACAGTTTAGAGATGTTTAGTAAATATGTTTATATTTTTATTGCTAACTTCCTTTCCTCAATCTAATTTTCCCTGAAGTGATCTAGTACAGGATATGTTAGACTTTCACTCTTCAGACTGCTCAGCAAATGATTGTTTTTTTCTGCTCTACAGGATTTCCTATGCAGTGCATAACCCATTAATAAAGTTTTGCAAGAAGCAGGAAAAAATATCAGCAATTCGTCACATTTAAATCCAGCAGTTTCAACAGAGAAAGGGTTAATAATACCTCCTTGTTTAACATTTGCTTTTTCACACTTGCAGATCTTTGACTGCAGAACATTATTGCTTCATCCAGAAAATAAACACCCTTAGTGTTTATATAATATTTTATATATTCCCATGTGAAGTGGTATTAAAAGGAAACACTCAACGAGGGCACAAAGGGGTTAATGGCCTTTCTGAAGGAAAGCATTTCTTTGGCCTTTTCCCACAGCATTTGCCAGAAGCGACAAATCTGGAGGAAGGGGCCTTCCTCTGATCCTCACAGAGAAGGAGGGGAAAGAGCATACAGCATTAACCGGGGGGGGGGGGGGGGTGCTCAGACAGGAGTCCAAATGTCCCTGGTTTAAGCAGCTGCACGTAAGCAAACCTGCTGATGTGCCCTCATAGCCTCATCTCTGATATACATCACTGAGACGAGGCAGTGTGTTATCAAGCTAATCAATCTAACTTCCCTTCCCTTCCCTTTCCCTCCTTTTCCTCTTCTCCTCCCTATTTTTTCTTCCTTCTTTCACCTTCCCTCTCCTTTCCTTCCCACTCCTTCCCTTTCTTTCTCACCTCTACACCTGCCCTGATGCACAGCACAGATGTTTATGTGACTTGCAGCATTTGAGGAAACACCTGAAATTGCTCTCTGCACTGAACAGTGGTTCTCACAAACTGTGTATTCTGCAGTATGTGGCTGGTGGACTAGCTGCTTATTCTTTTCTCTCTAGCACCACTGCCAAAGCATCCAGACTTAAACCTACATGTAGGGGTAACTTTTAATGCCTGTGCAAATAGATTCTTAATGAGATTTTCCAGAGTACTTTCTCATGACACCCACTGTGCTTTGTGAGATAGGCTTACTGTGCTCCACGCCTTGTAAGGAAGGATCTTGGGGAGGTATGTGTGTACAGCTCTCACCCTGGACTGAGGAAGTTAAAGAAGGAATTACTTGCCTGATATTCAATTACACTTCATTATTGTGAAACTCACCCATTACACAGGATCCATTTACAACATCTTCAGTTTTCATCAGACATTTACTGAACTTCATAAATGTTTGACCAATGAAACAGTCCTTAAAAGGTATGAGGGGAACCCTATGAAACTAATACCCAGACTTTAAAATCAGCTTACTATAAAGTGTTTTTGCAAATACTAAAGGAAATGAAAGAGAGTCTTTGTATACTATGAGATTATATTTCTGCTTTTCATGGTTAAATCCAAAATGACTGGCTCCAAGAAAACATCTGAACTTCATCTGGATTTCTAATGAATTAAAAAAAAAAAAAAAAAAAAAAAAAAAAAAAGAGAGAGAGATGTGAATTCATTTAGGTGATAAAGAGCAAGTAAATAGTGCTCTTGCTAAAGGTTACAGGTTTGGATTAATGTCTGAATTTGAAATGATCCGTTTTCACACTGCAAATAATCTCTAGAAAAATTAAGGGTATTTTTCTCTTTATTCTTTCAAGTCAATTTAGTTCTGGTGAAAGCCCTGGAAACCAGTGCTGCGTGCTTGTAAGCAGTCTGGGCAGAGGGCTACAACATGGATGGAAGAAGCACAACCTTGCACAAATTGCTTGTCCATCTCAAAACAGACTTCAGGCATCTGGCTCCATGGCACACGGTCAAACTGCCCTGGCAGACATGGTCTTCTGAGATCTGAAAGCAACAATGCCAAAGAACTGCTGAAGGACTTCTAGAAGTCACATGGAAATACTGCTGAGAAATTGATCCTTCTGAGAAACAGAAAAGATGAAGCAAAAATAACTATACAATTTTTCACAAGCTTTCCAAATTGCATTTTTTGCAAACTAGTAATGACTTTCAACTCTTTCCACCCACCAGTAATTCCGGTTTTATAGAACAGTGGAGGGAAGGCTAAGGAGAAGCAAAGTTCATTTCCCACTTGCATCATTAGTGAAAAAATATTCCAGGAGCTTTTATTAGCAGCTGTCAGCATTAAAGCTTATGGTGTACAACTCAAAGGTAGATTCATCTCTTCTGAACAAATTTAATTTACAAAGTTGCACATCAACACACAAGTAGGAGTGGGTGGTTAACAGCTCCCAGTCTAAGGTATGAAGCTTCCTGAAGAAATTCTGCTGATGAAAGCAGTGCAGGAAAAGGTTCTTCACATATCTAAATTTCTATCGCTGTCCTAAAAGTGGAGCAACGTACACCAGTGTCACTACCAGAGGACAGGGCAGTGTTAACCAACATGAACAATGAACTGCATCTTATGACCACATGGAACCTTGCAGGTAACAGCAGACAGAAAGGATTGTAGGAAAGGGCATATGAGAGAAGCAAGCGGTCTAAAAGTGCCCCTCTTGCTACAGTCATAACATCACACCCTAGCAAAGATCCTCGTCACAGACTGAATGAGTTGTTGAGAGGCAGTCCAAGACCTTTAAATGTTTCATTCTTAAAAAAAAATGCTCAGAGAGCAGAAAAATCCATCTTAGCCACCTGGTGTGGAAAGTGAGAGAAAAAGCTGGGGCAGAGCCATGCTCTGTATTCTCACTTACCTGCTCTAAACACCCAGATGTTCTCTCCCCAAAAGTGACATAGTGACGTGAGCAGTTCTTGTAACATCCTATGCCCCCACTCATGATTTGAGCTACGTTTTATAGCTGATCTAAATGGCTTCTGTGCCTAAGGTCTATAAGCATGTGATTTCATCAGCTATAAAACTGAGTATATCACTTTAAAAATTGTATGTGGATATATATATATATATATATGAAAATACATATTTAAAATACTTTGTTGTATTGCAGGAAAATACTCTGTGCTTCTCAGGTCCACTTGCTATGCTCTTGATAGAGCAATAAAATCACAATATTGTGAATTAAGCTGCTGTCACTAGGTTTTAAAATTAGAACAGTGCCTCCCACTCTCCAGTTTTTTTACATTTATTAATGTGCTTTTACTCACAACAATATTCAATTGTTCCATCCTTCCCCCAGTCCATTAGTGATATTCAGAGTTGTTTAAAAAAAAAAAAAAAAAAAATTGTCTCACTGCAATAGACCACCTAATAAAAAGGAAGGAAAAATCATTCCAAGGCAAATTAGATGACCCATAAAGCTAAATATACAATTTCATTTTCACACTATCTCACATTTAAAAACAATAAATGGGAGCAAATATTCAAAACAGGATTGTTTCAAATTGGAAGTGTTTCCTTTGAAGGATTTCAAAATAAATATTTTCAAGCACTTTTTTCTTCTAAATCAATCACTAAGTTCTAGCCAAATAAATAAACACTTTGAGAAGTTTTCTGAGTTCCACTGTTCCTTTGTCCACTCACATTAACAATTATCTTACCCTTTTTTCAGTGTTGTCCTCAATAGATAAAGTACAAACTG
Source organism: Tympanuchus pallidicinctus (assembly GCF_026119805.1). Classification (NCBI taxonomy): domain Eukaryota; kingdom Metazoa; phylum Chordata; class Aves; order Galliformes; family Phasianidae; genus Tympanuchus; species Tympanuchus pallidicinctus. Next base: position 44,802,832 of record NW_026294618.1, on the reverse strand, counting down.
CTGTGCTCTGGCCCCATCAACAATGATTTTTATACTTATGCTTTTCAGAAACTACCAGTCAGTAATAACAAGATTATCTGGTAAGAAAAATGGGGATTGATGAAATTCTGCCCTAATTAAGTCAGTGTCGATGTTTTCATTAACTTCAACAGTCTTAGAATTCCACTGATGACATTTCTCTCATTTCTCATGCATCAATATATGTTTTTATCATTGGGTCTCTTCTCATCTGTTTTATATTGAAGTCATTCACTACATTTGTGTTTCAGCTTTTTGCTTAGAGATGTGTGCCAGTAGTATCTTTAGAGTACTCTCTGAACAGCACAGCAGGAAGGGTGTTATCTCTGATCAGGACTTGATATCATATGTGATAATCACTCTGAACAGAAGAAACCAACACAGTACAACATATTACATTTCATTTCATCCAAATGCCCCATAAAGCAGATTCTTTGCAGTCTGCTGCCAGACATGTTATTGCAAATGACCCGAGCGTTTTACAATTATGTGTCTTACAATGATGGGTCATCACTAGAATTTTCCAATTAAAACTGTCCTGTGATAAAATCAATTATTTTCATCATCAGATCAAGAAAGCAAAAGGATAGATATATAAATCAACTAATACTTGTGCCTCTTGCATTTGTTTTACTTGCTGTTCCTTTACTTGCCTCTTCTGCAATACCTGTAACTGTCAGCCATCACTAGGATGTCTTAGGAGTCTGCTAAACAGATTTCTTTTCCTCTATAATATCGAACATTGCTGGAAAATAGCTTCCAATTCACTGTGATCTCCACCGGCACCTCAGCTCTGGCAGCTAGCAAGGCTTAGCTGACAGGCTTTGTGTTTTAGTGGGGGCAGCTGGGAGAGTGAGGGATCATCAAATCTAATTTCAGAAATTATGCCCTATTCCTTTTAAAGCAAAACTGCATCAGTAGGTTCAGCCATCATTTCAGGCCTGTCCATTTGAGACTTAAGTGGTTCTCCAAGGACTAGGGTGAATTTACCACTCAGCATGATGACAGATTCACATCTGGCAAACTTTACTGTGGTTCGGTAGAGAGAAGCTTAATTAGTAGCAGTAGCAGGTCACTATACTTTGATCAGGAGCAAATCTTAGAGAATTACTTCACTGCTTTCAGTGGGATGACTTGCTCCGATGAGGTGAAAAGGATTTGGCCCTGGAATTGTAAAACAGACTTGGATTGACAGCCACTTCTGTATTTGCTTTCTGCCCTAATGAAAGCTAAATGATACTTTAATGAGGTCACAAAGGGGTAGGTCCAGAGGGACTGGCTTGTAGACAGTCAGCACAGATTAACCATAAGATATCTAAATATCTGCCATATATTATGCAAGCAACAATGAATCTTGGCTCCACATATATTTCCATAGGAGATACTGTCAGTTTTCAAAATCCAGGAGGGAAAACACTTGTCTTCCATTACCAGTTATCCATTCTTATGCCCATCTTGTTGTAAAAGGACCAGTATAATAACCTGATACTTATTTTCCAGGGCCAAAGTATAATGGAATAGTCAGACTTAAGCTATGAGATGGGAAGATCAGGAATCTTCAGTGAGGACAATGAGCAAGCAGTGGCCTGCCTCAGGACAAGGCAGACTGCAAAATTCGGAGTGGAACATGGAAACTGAAAGGCAGCTGGATCATGCCCTGATACAAGATAATTTGTTGATGAATTTCTTCAGGAGCATCTCCTAAAGGATAACATATTTGTAATCAGACACCATCAGAAAAGAGGCATGTGGAAGCCATCTGCTTCAGTGTAGTGTAACGATCCAGTGTAAAAAAGCCATGCATGTAGCAAAATAACTGCTTCTTACTCAGCTTGGCATTGCTGTGCTGTTCTTCAGGTCCTATCACAGAAAAGAGAACCTGTTATCTCAGCTTCACATAATCTCGTCTCCTCTGGCAACATGATACCACCCTGAAATGTGTAACAAAAGCAAACCTCACCTAGATTCACATCTGCCCTCACACGAGCTTCCACCTTGTGTTTACTCACTGATACAAATGAGCTAATAAGACAGGACCTGTGACTCAGCAGAAAAAAAAGGTCTGAAAGATCAATAATGAACAAGATTTGAAGCCAAGGGTTTTGCACAGAATACTGAATTTGAGGTCAACCAATGCCTTTTTTCTGCTACCAAGCTATCTTAGTATAAGTACCATCTGAAATGGCAAGCATTTTTCACAATCACCCACATTTGGGAAATGGAAACTCCTTCAATTCTGTCTGACGTCCAAACCTCAGCTGTAATTTCCCTTGCCTTTGTACTCAGATATTTTCCTTAGGTCCTACACAATGTTTAAATCCTCCTGAAAACTCTTCCTCTTTCAAGTTGCTTAATATCAAGTTTACCACTGCTAGTTACTTTCAATACCTAACAAAGAAAGCACTTTTTCTGCCTACTCATTCTTCCACTCAGTCAGCTGCTTCTTTCTTTCCATTATACTGCTCACTTCAATCTCTAATTTGTCTCCATACATTTCTTATAGGTAGGTGCTTTCTGACACACCTCTGTGTGCAATAATATTCTTGTAGGTAAAATACTTTTTTTCCTATTGAATCTTCTTTATTCCTTCAAGTCAAAACAGACGTTGATTTCACATTTTAGCAGATTTTTTCAATAGTTAAAGAAAAATTTTGAAGTGAAAAATGCTCAGTTAAAAAACTACTGCAGGCGAGTTGAATAAAACATCTTGTTTTTTCCCTGAGTTCATATATAGAGGGGTGGGGGTGGGGTGCAGGCCAAAGAAAGAAAATAGCTTATATGGATTACAACGTGAGATAAAGTGAAGCAAAAATACCTGTTTTCTTCTCCTTCTCTACCAGTTTTTTTTTGCTGGCTTGTTTTTTCTTTCGTTTCATTTTAGTAGTGAAAAAAGGTTTATGAAATGAGTGCATCATTGACAAAAAGAAGTAAATTTTCTAAAACTATCTCAGATGTTACAAGAAATGAACTTTTTCATTCTGTGGTATCTCAGACTTAATAATAATCCACACCTTTTTAATAAAGGGAAAGACATTTGGAGTTGCCAAGAGACAGCCATCCACACCTCTGCTCAGATTTGCTAAGGGCAGGTAACAGGGCAATAGTCCCCATGTTCCTACCTCTCAAGGGCTGTTCATTTCTTCACAGTTACAAATGACCACACAGATCTTTCTATTCAAGTGTATCTTTTGCTCCTCTGTCCCAAATCACCTCTTTAGGGTAGATGTTGTGCCTTCTTCCATGTGACTGAACAATCACCAATGTTGTTTGAAGATAGATTAAGCTGACATATTTTTGCACTATAAATTCCTTTTTGCAAATCGAGTGGAGAAGCTCACAGAGCCACTCTCTCGAGCTTCACGGAAATTACACCAATGAGGCTCATGAAATGCACAATGGCAAAGAGTAGGGTCCTCTGTTGACCACACATTTCATCAACCCCATTGTTCAAACTGAAACTCACTGAGAAAATGGCTTGAGGAAGGTTGGCTACAAGTGTTAGTTTGCCTTGCAGTCCATTGTCCCAGTACTGAAAACAGAAAGAAATAAAAGATGCAGAATGTACACATTCACTCTTCATTTTTCTCCCAAAGCCTCATAAAACCGTCATATTAGTTTTCATTGTGAAAGCAGAAAAAAAAAAAAAAAAAAAAATTGTAAAATTGTAAAGTGTCAACAAAAACATGGAGGTTCCTACTCTATTTCTGAAAAGACCACATTGTTCCAGTTCTGTTTTCAGCTGAGACACTTCATTCTGTACTGTACTCTCGAGTTACTAAGACACAGAAACTTAGTAAGAGAAAGTAATAATACTTCCTTGAAATCTTCAAGCGTATCCCCTCTAAAACAGGAGAAGTATCCAGTTGCCATGAATTCTCTATCAGCAGGCAAAACTAGACAATGAGAAAAAGACAACGTACCTCTAAGCGGCTTCAGCTCTCCACTGAAAAACTCAGATCCAAGAGAAACCATATCCATCCAAGTACACACTACAGTTTTATTTAAACAGGCTTTTTAATTAGCCAAGTTAGCATTTGAGATTTCTGCTCACTGAATGACAGGAACATTTTTTTATGTTCACAGCTGAATACAGCTGCAGTGTGGTCAGGGATGGGCAGTGGTTAGTCAACCTGTGCCCCCTAAGTATCAGCTTATACAAAATGAAAACATCTGTGTTTTGTTTATGCATTCACTGTTAGAGATACTGCTGTTAGAGAAACGGCTGGCCTACTTATATACAGTGTTGTGACCATTACTAATAAAATAGGCAACCACAAGCTGTTTACAATCTACAGCTACACAAAATATTGATGTGTAGATAACTAAGTTTGAGTTTAGATCAAAAATATCAAGCTCTTTTTGCTGCCTTCTTTATGTCTGTGTATTTTCCTTTGATTACATTCTCTCTGATATATTCCAGATAATCTTTGTGCTTGCAATTGAATAGAATGCAAAGTTACAAATACTATTAGAGGATTTTTTTCTAGGCTTCACATGATAAACACTGTATATTTGGTTTTAACAACAATTTCAGAAAAATCTGCATCTACCTAATTTACTGCCTGTGATACCAGTCCAAAATCAGTTAAAAGGAAAAAAAGAAAAAGGCACTCTAAAATTGCATACAAACTGCAGCCATAAATGATAAAATATATATTTCACAGACAGACTGTATCTCTGGTTAAAACATAACTATGCTGCTATGTGTGATAGAAAATCAAACTCACAAATGCGTATGCTAAGATCTGAAATGCTTTCATGAATAAATCTATATGGTTTATCTCCACAGTTTAGCCGCCTTTAAAAAAAATATTTCAATGAACTGAACATCTCTCCATAGGATCAGTTCTCTGAGGTGATAAAGGCTTTGGCCATTGCTTTGCAGGCACTGAAATAAGCCAATATATCCCATGTGTTCTCAAACAGTGAATGAAAGCAGGGGAACTCTTAGTGAAAACAGGAACCTGGAAAAGTTTTCCTTACATGTGCTGCCATTGTGTATCCTTCCAATCCAGACAGAATGAGAAGTCTGGGGAAATAATTTTGTTGATGGATTCTGCTTTGCTTCCTTGTAAGGAATATTTTAACATATTATACAAACTTTTACTAAGGTCAAATATTTCTGCATAGCAGGAATTGAGTTTGACTGATGGAGGCTTTTTGTTTCTTTTTTCTTAATTCCCATAGTAAGTTACAGATCCAAATACATTGAAAATCACGTATAGTAAATTGCTGGCATGCTGAAAGAAATGATGATAGGGGATTATCACTGCATTTGAATCATGAGTGTAGATTTCCCTACAAAGATATGAATTTGCTAAAACTGAAGCAGAAAGAGAGCTGATTCAGTTCTGTGAGAAGAATTTCTTCCCAGAGCCTGGGCCAAGTTCAGGCACGGCAGAAAGCTGCCATGGACATTGTCCATGGACAATGGAACACCTACCATTAACGACTAAGACCTGGGGAGCCAATCTAACTGGCTCAGTACCTGTCTCACACTACTCCACAAGGAATAAAACAATGCAAAAGGGGAGGGAAAAGAAGCCCTTTAGCCCTGGGGCTGACAAGACCCCTGGTTCCCCCCATTGCATCTTGGTGAAACTCAGAACCAGATCTGTGTCAGGTGATGACAATGCCCAGCAGCCATGACAATAGCTGGTTCTTTAGAGCCATTTCTGCAGGGCTGAGGAAATACTATTGCCCCAAATAATACAGATCTGTAGCCACTCCTCTTGTGACATCCACGTCAAGACAACTCAGCTTTCCACTGGGAATAAATAATGTGTAGCAGTTCTCCACAGCAGACAGGCAGCCTCTTTCTTGAGGAAAGTCAGATGTCTTTGAGATTTCATATTCCATCAGCACTAAGGTTAGAAACACTAACAAGCAGTAGAGTGACAACAATCAGAACAGCTTAGTTAATTAAAGGGATTTGGAGAAAGACTGTCTAGGTTATTTTGATCACAGTTCTGTAAATACAGAAAGTTAACATTTTGTTTGCAGTAAAACCAACTCAGCCTGCTCAGTGGTATAAGATTTAAAAATTGGTTTTATGATGTCTTTTGTGGGTGAGACAACTCTGGCACCCCAGGAGTCAGATGTAGTCCTGGCTGCCATTGCCATGGTTTCCAGGACAGTACTTCTCTGGTCTCTGCCATGGTCCTCAGCATATACATGCCCAATGTCTTAAACAGAAAGCTGTACAACCCTCATTCTCACACCTGAAAATATGAGAGCTGCTTTACTCATCTAAAAAAAATGTCCTTTTGCACTGTCCCAAAGCACACCAAATCATTAGTTATCTCCAAAAATGCACCTCTAAGAGCATACAGATTTTTTAGCAAATGCTCAAGGAATACAAGTAAACGTGTAAAAATACACTTAAATAAATATGCATTAAGAAAGATCTCTTCATGGGGTATCATTATTCACTTTAAATTCTGTAATGGTAAGCAATTTAGAAACTCAGCACTGCAACTCAGGGAAGTCCACAGTGAATCATATCTGACATTTTATCTCTCTTTTCATATAGCTTTTCCACAAAGATCTCCAGTTTCTTCTAGTGTATTCATTATTTCAGATGGTTTATTTTGTACCTCATACCTGATGCTATGAAACTCTGCTTCGTTGTCTGGCTGTAATTATCTGGGTTCTCTAGTTCTATGAAAAACACGTTTATTCTTAGGTATTGGGAAACACTGGATTTAATAAGTAAACTCATTTTCTCTAAGTCACGTTAGTCACATTATCCCTATGATCACAGAAGCATAAAACTGCCTTTCTATGATTATTCATGTTCATTAAATTCAGTCACAAAATGCTTGAAAGAAGTGAATACTAAAAGGTCCCTACAAGCTCTCATTTATGTTCAAGCAAACATTGACAGAATTGCTTAGCGCTATAACTTCCATCCTATCTATGAATATAAATTACTAAAATTGAATACATTTTAATTGGGTTTGCTTTTGACCACGACAATGCCTTATTTTATTTCTCTGAACCTGTAAAATAAGGGTCTGTTTGAGTTCTGTGAACACAAAATTCTCGTGCATGTGTTGCAAAAGCAGATAGAAAAAAATAACGTGATAATGAACAGAAGTAAAAATTTCCAAGTCTTTTTTTGAATTTCCTTTTTATTTACTGAATCTTTATATAATTCCCATTGCCTCCAAAAGATTGTGTTGCATGTCACATTGTCATACATTAGCATGAACATCTTTGGGCTCCAGAAACTTTGGGAGGTGAAACAAGACAGTATTGATTGTACAATACTTTGCTGAATCTTAATGTGGGTGTCAGAAATGTGCTGCTTTGCAATTGTTGTTAATTCATTACCTAGTGGAGAAAAAAAGGAAAAAAGAAAAAGAAAAGAAGAAAAAAAGAAAATAAATAAATAAATAAATCTGTCTCTCCAGCAAAGCACCACAAGGAAAAATCAAATACTTGCTTACAAAACAGCATCACTTATTGATTCCTCTCTGACTTGGCTTGTACTTATTTACTGTTCTGTATTCAGGCCTAACCGCCTACATACATTAAATATGCTTATAAAAAACGAAGGCTATAGATTTGTCTTGTCATTTGATTGCATTAACTGCACATTAATAGATGAAGAGCAAATTTCCCCCACATGTGAAGCAACAAACAATTGTGAGCTGCCTCTGGGCTTGGTGACCTAGAAACCAGGAATAAGGCTCATAAAAAACAGATGCTGAAGAACAGCATCAGGGACAGCCTCAGTGAGCAGATGATAAATCATTTGAAAAGGCTATAAGATGTGTTTCTGAAATAAAAAACTCTTGTAAATTATTTTCCAGCTGTATTTTTTTCTGTCATTTTTTGGCTCTTTGATGTTTCATAGAGACCCAACTCCGAACACAACACTCTGACTGTCACATTTTCATTACAACATTAGGCATTCTGCACCCGTTCTCCTGTCCTCTTCTTTCACACTACTAGAAATGGCATTTGTTAATGCCCCAAATGCATGAGAAAATCAAGATTCTGGAAGCACACAGAAAACAAAGCTGTTTTGATTCAAGATACCATAAATGGTTCACAAGGCAGTGATTTATCAGATCTATCAGTGATCAAAAGTGCCACTAGTGGAAACAGACATATTCCTGTCAAAGTTCAGAGAAAGAAAGTCTGAGCTGGATCAATTAGGAATACAGTGTCCATAATATGATTTATAATGACCAAACATCAAACCTCAACAAACACAAAAACAATAGCATTTTGCATTGTAAGAAGAAGTAAGAAGGATCCTCTGCAAATACACGTGAAGTTTGAACTTGATTTGGAGTTGTGGGGTGTTTAAATCCCTGACAAAGGTTTATTTAAAGGTTGGTTTGGCTTTTTGCAGGTGGGAAGTGTTCTGATTCCAAAATTTAACACAATTTTAGATGACAGGCCAAGAAAAAATGATGTAATTGCACTAAGTCAATACGTTGTGTGGGTACTGCATGCTAATAAATTATATCTTCACACTCAATTGCTTAGACCTATTATGCACAGATTACTATTAGTGCTGTTAATTCTGAAAAATAATAGCTCACTGACAGTACACAGAGAACAACATCACTTCTCAAAGAGAAAAGCTAGTTGGACACAATTCATACTGTTATGGATGTTCCACACGTGGTGGAAGAGCTGATGCTTGTTAGAGGAAACCCCAGGCACAAGTTGAGACCCTATTATGCCAAGTGCTGCACAAGCACAGAATAAAGCACAATAAAGCATTCACACAGGAGGTGAAACACAGCAAAGCCAGTTTCTTAACAGATCTTAGCCATGCACATATGTCTTCACAGCTGTGAATGTGAAAAAATAAATAAATATACAGGCAAGAGATATCCAAGTATCCGGTCGTTTCAGATGTAACAGCTTAACAAGCCAATTAGATAGGAACAAACCTCAGGTTTCTGGCACTTTCTCAGTATGATTCACATTTCTCACCAGCATGTGCTGCCCTTAGCCTGAAAGAACCGAACAGTTAGGCCATTTTCAAATGCCTGCCTTCATGGCTTTTTCCTGTGTGCTTTGTTTCTGCCTTGCACAGAACAACCTTCGCACTGCAGGAGGTAAGCAGATAAAGGCTGCAGCAAGGTACAGATAAAGGCACCAGCTGTCCCTGGAGATTTGTTTTCCTCCTCTCACAGCACCTTCATTTGAGAAGGTCTCATCAATAGAAACAACCTGCCCTTGCCACCATTCCCTGCCATTCTTGTGAATCACATCTTCTATATCTGCCCAATTGTCACATCTTCATTTCCTGGAGTTTTTTAATGTAGGCACTGCTGTCTGTGAGCAACAGAGGATGGGAGGGAATATCACACGCTGAATATAAGTTCAACCTTGCCTTGCTTCAGCCACCTCTAATTTAAAATAAAGAAATAATGCAAACAAGAGAAAAGAAGTGACACATATAACTACATTCTTTTGCTCATAGTGATTGTTTGGATCCAATTGCTCAGTGATGCAGCTTGCAGTGTGCCTGAAAAGGAATAACAGTAAAGATCAGGTCTGCCTTTCCCAGCCATCACAGACAAGAAGCAGAGCCCTGGAAAGAAAAGAAACCCAGCAGTTCTCAGCTGATATATCAACTTTGTAATGGTGCAAGTGAGAGAGGGGAAAGGAGACAGAGCTGGAGAAGAGTCCCTTCTCTTCCTTCTTGCATCGTCTGGCTTCTGCAATGCTGCTGCATACATTCCATGGGAGAGTTTGCCATATGTTATTTGTGTCTTGATCAAAATCAGCAAGTGCTCAAAGTCTTTAGAAGCAGATTGTTTTAGATATTTCAGCTTGTTTTGCAGACAAAAGAATCAAAACCATTTGAAAGGAGGTCAATAGGAGTTAAGTATATAATCTGTTTAGGATTTAGTAAATCCTACAAAAGACCTTTTCACATTTCTAGGTACCTAAGTACCTCTGCAAACTGACCTCTGTACAAATTTCTGAAGTTTGAATGCTGAAAAGAATCAAACCAATGACTGGTTCAGATTTGACACACGGTGTCCAGGCCTAGGCTGTCCACTGAGATATTGTGGGAAAAGCCAGGGAGATGGAAAGAGACTATGATGCTCTTAAGGAAGAAGATGAAGTGCCCGCTCAGTTCTGTACATGTAGGATAGGCTGCAGCAGCACATCATTAATGTAAATGAAAGAAGTATTTTGTGAGACATACTTGAGAAATAAGATGCTGTCATCAGTTTTATTGAAATGACAGTGTCCTTGAATCTTTTCATAAGTAAGATATTGTAGTTGACAGTGTATTTGAAGAAATTAAACATCTGGTCAAAATAATAGCAATTTGCTACAGAAGAATCATCAACTCACGCTGTTGGCAGTTGTTAAGTACAGATGGCACAACTGAATAGCTATGACAGCATGACAGTAAGTTATGACAGTAGCTTAGCAGTTATAACAGCACAACTAGGCAAGCATTTAATCAAATTAAAGGAAATATAGGATGAAAAAAGTAGTGATTCTAGGCCAAAATGAAAACATTTCCATGTGTTTTCGAAAAATTCAAGATACTTGTACCTGAAAAGTTAGTCAATGTAAAGAGGTAATTTATCTTCTGAGACAGTAGCACTCCCCAAGAAGACAAATCAAATAATGCCTCATAAACCAAAGCAGAGGACTGCTGGGATCTCTTTTTCCACATTGAAAGAGATGAAATCTCAAAAAGGTCAAAAAAGATTAGCACCAAGCTGCTAGTTCTAGGTACTCAAATTTCAAGCAGAAAGAGGAAACATTTAGGTGAGCATACAGCAAGCTCTTTCTTTACTTTCATGAGCATATCCATGCATACATAAAGCAACTGCAAGCTGTTCCAAAATGAGACCTTTCCAGCAAAAGGATTTGGAGCAGAGTTAAATAAGATCTGGATCCTCCCATTCTGCAACTCCTCCCACTGGCCAAGAGCACGGTCCTTGTGCTTGCCAGATACCTCCAGTCCCCCAAATGGTTCATGTTTTGCCAGAAAATAATTTTAAAAAATCTCTATAAGGCTCTTCTGGGATGAAATCTGAAGAGAGCCACAAAGCCTGGTGAGAAACATTAACGTGGTGCAGACATACGTGAAGTCAGTTAGCGATTCAAGATGTCCTGGCCTGACAACAGTCCTTACCTCTGATGTACTGATCAGCACATGTGAGCAACATAGGAGTCATTTCAGTACCTTCAGCTGCAGGTTACCAGTCATCTGCAGCTGCAGAATGATAGTGTGCAATGTTTTTTTATTGGATGGGATTAAAATGTATAAATTCTGTTGACCCTCCCATACAGATAGTGGAACATCAATCAGAAAATGAAAATACCAATAAAGTGGGCATTCTCACTGACCACTGAAATGACCTTGAAAAGTGATTCATATTTTATTTCAGCCTCCACCCTATGGGCATAAAAGAAAAAAAAAACAACAACTGTTTCTGTTATTAAAAACTGCTTTCAATGTTGTATATTTAACACATACATAAAAATTTCAGCTTGTTGCTTGCACATGATAAAGGCATGTAATTCAACATGCACTCGACATATTTGAACAATGAAAGACAACCCAGACATCTTAAACAGGTCAGAGAGGAATCAGTGATTTTCAGCAGCAATTCCATGGCATCTTACCAAATTAGCAAAGCTACCCTTAGCAATATATCTTTCTTTGCAGTATTTTGTCTGGAAAAAAAAAAAAAAAAAACACATTTTAGCTGGTCTCACAGTACTCCTTAACTGACCTGAGATGCGCTTTGGTCAAAGAGAGAAAATAAGAGAAAATGCAATACCAACAGAAGCCTGTGGTTCTTTTTTTCATTTTGCATGCTAAAACTGAATAGAAGTCTGCAGTCTTTCTGACCTTCTGTGTTTTCCAGAGATACGCTGTCACCTATCTTCAAATACTGCAATGAAATGAAAACAATGGGAGCATGTATAAATGACCACTCATGCCAGGGAAAACACCTCAAGTCTTTTGGCAATACTGAAGGCTCCAGGATTTGCCATGGACACCATTTGCCAGCTATGAGAACAGGATTTTCTCCTTGACTACAGTCAGCTCATTATTTGGCCCAAACGTTGGCTTCCTTCTCAGAGGTTTTTGCTGGCCTTCAGATAATCACAGTCCAGAGGCTGTGAGGTCTGAAATTTCTACACAGTCAGCACTTCGTCTGCAGGCTGCTGTGATTGTACTTTGCTTGAACAGCACCAAAGTAGTTAACAGCTGCTTATGCTTTGGAATTGGCAACCCTTGAAAAAAATACTCTGTAAGTAGATAAAAGGAAATATATATCCCAACACTGGTGAAATTTTACTTTTTCCACATATGTTATATTTACAGCCCAGTCAGAAGAACTGCTGTCAAGCCACACTTCATCAACACTCATTCATTCACAAATAAGATCAGCACAATAATTAAGACCTGCAGCTCACATGATATACATAGAGAGGTCCCGATAGAGTGGAAGGGTTTTATCGTCAACAAAGGAAACAGACATAAATATTACTTTAGACTCTAATCAGATAAACTTGCTAGTAACAAGTTTTGAAAAGAAAAGATGCTATTTTAAAAGCTTGCCAGAAGGTGAGGACAAGCCCTGCAGCCAATTTAACTATCCACCTGTGTCTTTTCACAGAATTTCTAGTGAAGTTGAACATCATTCAGTGTTTACATCATTGGTAGCTTCCATGTGATATATCTGTATTTTTCCTACTGTATCAATAAACACATAAATTTATGCTCATACAAATGTTAACTATGGGAAGAGAGAGACTGCTTATACTGTATTTCAGCTCAACTAAATTCCTGACATCTTTCAAAACAGAAAAGAAATCCATGTCTTTTAGTATCCGGATTTTAGAAATGATTTGAGTAAATGCATAGTGTGATCTTGAGCATTATAGTCACAGGCCTAATTGTTATTCGACATTTTTGCAAAATAATTATTCATTTTGACATGGAAATCAACAAAAAATTTGGTCAACATTATAAATACTTGTAAATGTTTAACCAATGTTTTTAAGGCCTCAGTATTATCAACAGAAGATAACCTGTTCAGGAGTACAAAAGGTTCTATCTACTCTGTTTCTTTAAAAATTATTATAAATGCATATTCTTTAGTACTGAAAAACATTCCATTTTTTACAATTTTAAAGTGGTGTAGGAACCCATACTCAGATTTCAGAACAGACATGGGGAGTTTGTACATCTTTAATTTTTTTTCTGAAACCTTAATACATAGGTGAACTACTTCATAATATGTATATATGGGTATATAAATACAGGCAAGCTGTTGAGACTTCACAACATCTATGGACAAACTGTTCCAATAATCTGTAACCCTCAAAGTAAATAAGTTTTTCCTTGTGATTCTGTTTGTGCCTGTTCCCTCTTGTTCTGTCACTGGGCACCACTGAGAAGAGTCTGGATCCATTCTCTTGAAACCTTCCCTTCAGATACATTTATCAGATTATTTTTTTTTTCAGATACATTTACATTTATCACATTTCCCTTGCAGGCCTTCTCTTTGAAACAGCTGAACAGGTCCAGCTCCATTACCCTTTCCTCATAATAAGAGGGGCTCCAGTCCCTTTGTCATCCTTTAGCAGCCCTTTCATGTCACTTGTGCATACTCTAACACCTTCCTTCTCCCTAAGTCATCTCTCATGCACCCCCCTACACTCTATGGGTCCCTTAAAAGGCTAAAGTTAGCTCTCCTAAGTTCAGGTTTGCAATCTTACATCTTGCCTGTCTTATTCCTTGTGGGATACTGAACTCTAAGATCTCACTTTCACTGTAGCCAAAGCTTCTCCAGCATTCACATCTGCAACCAGTCCTTCCTTGTCTGTTAGTACAAGGTCCAGCAGCACACTTTTACTAACTACTAGTTGTCTTCCTCTGCAGTCTGGTAACAGAGAGCACTTTTCATATAGGGCACCCTGTGTAACTCACACTGTGACATGAACTCAAAAGGCAGAGTGTTGTGCCACCCATATTGAAAAATGGATTACAGTTTTAATAAAAGTCAAAAGTAATATTTCATTAAATCTCATCAGAAACATTTGTATCATATCTGAAAGAAATAATTGCACTTCTGGTTCAAAGGAAATGACAATATCTCATTTTAATTTATTCACTAAGAAGATATTCAACAGGCTTAAAATACAAAAATTTTAATTTTAAACTAAATATTAAGTTAGTGTCCCCAGCATCTGGTGTACATTTGAAGGCCACAGTGAGACTAACCAAGTGAATAACCTCATTTCTTTTTATATATTCAATTTGATTATGGATTTAAGAGGCAATAAATACGTAGTTCACATCTACTTCCACAAAACTGTTCTTTTCAGTTAGAAAAGAAAGGGATAAAACTCAGTTATTCAGTGTAACTGAGTGAATATTTGTGACCATAGAAGAGGACAGACAACGAGAAAGGAAATATTCTTGATATCATTCCCTAAAATGGACATGATGATCATTTGAAAACATTTCTGTTTTCAGTTGAGATGTACTCATTACCTGTGAAAACAGGTATATTTAGATGCAAGAATCATTAGTACTATTCACTGTTTTCATAGATCCTATTAGCATAAGTTATTTTGTTGTTCCTTAGTGCTATCTCAAAAGAAAAATTTTTCTTTTTTTGTTGTTGGTGACTGTGGTTATTTCCAGTTCTGCACCTCAGGTGTCTGCAATTGGCCATAGGCTCTCCTTCTGCACACCAGAACAGAGCCTAAAAGAATCTCCTGCCCAGTTCTATTGTGAAATCAGCTGGAGCATTATGTAGGGTTGATTTCTTTTCCCTAACTTCAGTGCTCTTAGTTGGTGTCCAGCCCAAAGGCATTCATTTAGGCTCTTTCTGTAATCAGAAGAAAAGGACTCTTATCAAAGGGAAAAATCAGAACTATGATGTTAAGCAGCTGCTTCTATAATGCATCCTGACCCATTCAGTGTGGAGAGTCATGTTTTGGACTACTGGAGATGTCAGCAGCATTTGATGGGGTTGTTCCTCACTCAAACTCAGCTGCTTGTTCCCACCTAGGGAAGTGGGGTAATCAGGTCATGTGCAGGTAAACAGTGCTAATGCAATTGTACATAAAGTAACAAAGCTTTCATCTGCATCTCTTACTTGCCAGCTGGTGAGACTATCTGTTGCTCTTCGAATAAGTCTGATTAAAAGGAGATAAAGCAATGCATTGATATTTTATCATTTTTAAATGAAGCACTGCACCACTGGTAAAAATAAAGACATTCTGTCAGTTCTAGTCATGTCAGATCTATTAGGTCACCATGTGTGGCCACTTGGCAGTTCTCATTTAATTGAAGCTTCTTACTTTGCCAAAAAAGTAAGTACTTAGGCAGAGAATCCTCTGAGGAGCCTCTCCTCTTCTATTAACACCTCAGGTTTTGTTAACCATTTCCCATCCTGCTTGTAGACTTTAAAATACATATTTTCATAGATCAATATACCAGTACAGAAAAATAAAGAGGGTTCTATAAACATTTCTGCACAAGGGGCTAACCAGTATATGTCCAAGCAAGCTGGCTACGGTCTCACCAGTGATCTAGAACAATGTTTTCTGTGATGTTGTATCTAAACTTGCAGACTGGAAAGACATTGTTGATGAGGTGGACACCCTGGGTATGTGCTGACAGTATGCATGGGAACATCCCCAGCAGAGACCAGTCCTCTTTCCACTTACACTATCCTCAGTAAATTGCTTCCATAAGCAAGAGATCAGGATACCTGAGTGAGAAGCAAGCAACTCCCAGACATATCCAACTCCAGACCAGATTTTTAAGGATGAAATATTTTTTTAAAGATGTTAATTTTTTTTTAACTGCTGTTTTCTATCTACTCCACTTCCTGAGGTATCCCACAGAGCTACATATGGTTCAAGCAGATTATATAATTCATCAGGAGAGGTGATAGAAGTAAAAAATATACCTAGAAACTTCAGAACTGCAGAAAAAAATAAATCAAATTCATTCCATAAATTTCACTTCTAGAAGACACCTCTATTAAAATGTAGAAGTGAAGCTGTGAAATATTGAGGAAAAGGCAATGAAATATAGAAGTTATCATAAGCAGAGAGACATAAAAATCTTGGAAATACATAATAAGGAAAAGGTTCAAATCTTATTATGATTTTCTATACATTACAAAGTCTGATTTGCAAAACATACAACTACAAAATTTTTTCTATGAAACTCTCTAAGGCTGTCCTAGTAAGTAAGATTCTGGGCAATTATGTATAACGTGTTTTACAGTAACAAATGAACTTTTACAAATATTTTGCCAAATCTTGGTATAGATGTAAAGATAATAATAATCATATGGTCACTACCTTAAGCTGGATACTTGGAAATAAATAAATATTTCCAAGTGACTACTATTGTTGTAAGTAATGCAGAATAATTACTCTTTTCTAGTATTTCCACAAACGATAATCATAGAATCATAAAATCATAGAATGACTTGAGTTAGAAAGATAATCAAGTTCCAAGTTTTGCAGCACTATCTTTATTCACTCTCCATAAAATGCTACTGGACCCTCACATTCATCCTCTGTGTGAAAGCATTAAAATAAAGTAATTTCTAGATGGACTCTGTATTAGTTCTACCTTATCATGTCCATCTGAGGAAGCTCATTACCATCTTCTTATTAAATATATTTATCCTGTAGTTTCTGGAACTGAGTTTCAACTGAAAAGGAGGCAACGGTCTCTCAAGAAATTATAGTGTTCACCCCCCGACTGGCAGCAAAACATTTGCACCTACTTAGAAAACTGGCATCTTTACCTGAGAAGAAAAACAGAATATCACTGACAACAGGCAGAATAAAGGACTTTGTTTTACTTTCTCCACTGCTTGCAGACCTGAGGGAATACAATCTTGCTTTTTAAAATAATATTTTGTCTTCTAATAGAAGTCCGTGTTGATCTTCAGGTTCTGCAGTAAGAGGGTCCTGTTTAATTTTTTTCTATGCTGTGTGTCAAGAGGAAGAATTTGAGTCCAGCTTCAGTTGTACAAAAGCTTTATTTTCTTACAGGCATGGAACAATAATATGTTAATATTAAAAATAGCCCTTTGCTTTCCCCTTTAGCACAGCCAGTGGTAGAGTAATACGATGCTGAAAGAAAAGGAGATGTTGGGAGAAAGAGCCCTGAATCCTGATGAAAGTGAGATTGAAGGAAACTGTGGGAAAAATGCCATGCTTCACAACTCAGCTACTCTGTTATAGATGTTGCCCTAGAGCGTCACAACCCCATAGAGGAAACATATTACCCAAATTCACTTTGGGAAGTGACAGCAAAAGCATGTTATCTCAACTTCATGTTTATGGCAACACCTAACAGCTGTATCCCTCCCCTCACTATGCTGTCCAGTGGACCTACATGGTTATTACAAATTATCTGCTAAGCTTTGCCCCAGCTTTTCCTTGCCCAAGAGCTATTTACATTATTATCACACTACCTTTCTTTGGCTTGAAGCTAGACAGAAGCTCCTGCCACATGTATAATCATGAATACATAACACAAATAAAAGTGCAGACTTTCCTCATCAAAACCATGTGATAATACAGCAGTAGACTACAGCACATCTATGAACCATGAGCTGGGCAGATAAGGGACTACTCTGTCAGAGTTTGGAGGGCATTTCTGCCTCACCGCTGATGCTTTTTCTTCCTCCTCATTGACCTCTAGCCCAATGATTCCCACAGTGACAGAGGGCCATTGCTGGTGATCAGCCTTTCCCTTATGCTGGCTGTACTGCACCTTCACTGAGTCCTTTTCTGCTTGGAGGAACTCCAAAAAGCGCATGCCACACAAGTTTTACTAAGCAATGAAGTCCAGAGAAATTCCAGAAGTTATAATAGGCAGAAGAGACCCCACCATTTTTATTGGCAGCCCTATGTGCTATCCCTCTAACAATTAAACAGATTGACACCAAACACTATTATCAATATGACAGCTAACCTTTCCTTTCATAATTACCTTTCACTTTCTTTTTTTCATTACTTCTTCCCTTACACGATCTTACATAATTTCCCTGATAAAAACATGACAAGCCATTGTTCTGAATTAGCCAATGTGCTATAAATCACAGATGTTATCATTTATGATATTTTGACTACCTGAGCCCCTTCCTAAAAAACATTTAAGACTTCTCATCTCTGGGTGACACATGCTTGTGAAATGTCAGCGTTTCCAGCATTTGATCACATTGTGAAAGGGATTGTCTTGATAAGCACTGGAACTCATCAGTTGCAGAGGGTGTCAGCTAACGTCTCTCGACATCGTTCTATTTCGTCTGAAATTCCATGGTAACGAGTCTTTAAACACTGGCAGCAGGGAGGTGGAATAATGTAATTTGTAATTTAAAAAACTGTGTAAAATGGGATAAATTGTAGAACATTTGAGAGGATATTCTCATCTCAGCACTAGGCCAGAGCAGTTCCTTTATTAGCACAGGGAAACACACCATGCAGGGATGAATATGCAGCATTTGCATAAAGCAGCCATCTTCAGCTGAAGCCACAGGACACCAAAAAGGCTTGAAAGCGTAAGAAAGCTTCTCTCACCACTGGCACTACTCAGTGCTACAGCGGTATCAGAAGGCCAAAGGTGCTAGTCTAAGGAGACACCCAAAAAGCTGATGGGCTGGGCTCTGCTGGGGTCCTCACCTCAGCTCATGTTGCTGCTCTCCACCTCTGGTTCTTGCCCACTCAATATGTTATGTGAGCATGGACTTCAAATCTGAAAATGCCACCTAAAACTGTGCTTTTTGATAAAAATATTGAAATTGAAAAATGGAAGTTAATTAATACTGAAGATTTTCTTTGCAAATTCATGATTTCCAGCTCATACTGGTGGTGATCACATGCATGTAGTGTAAGTTCTTGAATCATCTTAAAATAAACAAATAAATACAAAACAGTTCTAGTTAGCCTTAAGTGTCCACAAATGTCCATGCAGCCCTACATTTCCATGAATGTCCATTTAGGAGTAATCATAATGATCAAACTATTAAACAATCTCTCATGATCTCTTTGATTCAAGATACATATTGTAAGATTAGAGGAAGCAATACAAGTGAATTCTTTACCTAAGAGTGTGTATCTCTGCAAATGTTTAAATGTGTGGTGTTTTAGCTTGAACTTGCTTACTCTGTCATTGTTCATTGTTTCAAAGCACAATATAACTTACTATTCATTAGTATTCATGCACTGTTATCTCTTAAGGCTTATGAATATTTCAGCAGTACTCTCTGCATGCCTGTTATGAACGAAGGTGATTGTGGGAGAAACATCTGTTCAGGTTTGGATGCCCTTGCTCAAGGAAGATATAGTCAAGACTGAAAAACTCCATAGAGACACAACTAAAGCATATGTTTTAACTTTAAATTACTTAGCCAAGTTAAAAATAAAAATTGAAAATTAAAAATTAAAAAAAAAAAAAGTGTACTTAATGAAAATAGTCTAGTGTAAGAAGAAATTTTAAAGAATAGTGATGGAAACCACTTTTTGTGCAGAATCACCCCCTTTCTTAATTTTACTGTCTCACAGTAGGCAGTAGGACCAGGCAAGAATTTCTTCTAAATTTCTTCTAGAGGTATACAGACTATTCCAGATCTGTAATTCCACCTTTATAATCCATCAATAGAGATGAGAGCATCACTTATTCCTTTTTTTAATTTAGCTTTTTGCTGGTACCACTACATGTCATAACAATTAGCCAGCACCTGGAGTGCCAGAGCAAACCATTAGTAGACCAATAGCAACCAAAAGCAGCATGTTCCAGGAAAACAAGGGGAACTGCACATGTTCCTTGGCTCGACCTGGAAGGAAAATACAGCTTTCTGTGGGAGTTGCAGTGGAAAGGCAAGGCTCTGAAAGGATTTATGTGGCCTGAAGAGTCACAAAGCAGCAAACAAAATGGAGACTGAAACAAGAGAAGAAAGGCTGGGTAGGAAAGAAAAAGCAGCTCATCTAAGTGGGAGAAAAGAAATGGATTTCCTAATGTATCTCAGTTGTACAGTAAAGGTTTCGGTCATGAAGAAGTCTGGTTTCTCTCACTACAAGATGGGCTGGTTTTTGGCACTATCAATGCCAAAACGGTCTTTTCTTCTGGTTATCCTATTTCCAAATGAGTTTAAGGAAGCAACCTGTCTTACTGTTAAACAAATCACAACTCGTCCCATTTCAAAGCTTGAAGAAATGGTGTCAGAGATATTAAACCGTGTCAGACAAAGTGCGGCCTTGCTGAAAGCTAAGACCTCTGTGGGATACTCTCGTGACTTTGTAAAGATTTCTTGCTGATAATGTTTTTCCTTTTCTTAAGTATGAGGACGAGTAATTGTCTGCTGTAGAAAATTCACAAGGGTGGTGACTATGATATGGAAACTGCTGAAAGTTAGCTGTTGTCTAATAGCTGTTCTTCTTCTGAGATAAATAGTAGAAATATTACAGTCAAAATTTGATCTTTGTTTCTAAAATATGATGAGTGTCTCTGAAGTGCTAATGTTACACGTTATAAAATTCTGAGCTAACTCTATAAAGAGAATTTGAAACAGGCATTAACGGCAGTATTCCTGCTTCCCAAATCAGCTATTCTAATTGATGAGATTCTTCACAAGTTTGCAGTTGTACAAGTGCCTCCATAATGCTTCTGACATTTCAATCCATTCAGACATCCCCTGGAAGAGCAGCACCTGGGAGTTAAAAAAAAAAAAAAAAAACAAGAAAAAAAAAAAAAGGGGGGAAGAAAAAGAAAGGTCTGGTCCTTTTGCTCTTTTGCTCATTAGTGTTTTAGCCTTTCTGAGGTGAAGGTCAGAGCCACTGACTAAGATGGTCATCCCATGGATAAGCTGTCCCCCAGGAGCACTGGCTCTATACCATTTTGAGCACAGGACAAGCTTTGCTACATGCACTCTTCTGGTAGGGATTACCAACTTCCTTCTTCCCAACAAGAATCCCCTGAAGAGACCTGTCTCTTCAAGGCCTTTCCTTGAAAGAGAGTGTACATGCTAAGTGAATCTTCTTGTCTTTTATTAGCAAGATCCTAAAAAAACCTTCTTGTCTTTTAATGGAAATAATTGATACAATTCCTTTCTACGCTTTCTGATCTATAAAAATACAGTCTGGAGAGTAAATAGTACATACTGAGTAAGACCACTGAGAGGAATAATTGCTGTTACTTGGTTCCACACACAAGTTTATAAATTTCAGTCATGTTCTGTTTTAAAACAAGATATCAACTTGCAGATTTTTTTTTTCATTTTCATTAAAAGATTGACAGCACCTTAGTTTATTGAAACCAATTAACATTTTCTTCAGATTGTTGTTCTAAATAACACTTTTGTTATTTAGAACTTTTTGCATATTTCACAAATCTCTTCTTTTGGTAATTAGACTATTTGCCATATTATGTGATGTGTCTTTGGAATTTTACAGTTCCATAGCAGATCAAATAAAGGAACTTTCCTTCTCTCTTTGTTGAACAGAAGGAGGATCCGATTAAGATGAAAAGAAGGTCTTTAGTTCTCTGAATCCCAGGAGATGCAAATATGACATGACCTGACTGCTGTTTCCCAGGTCAGAACCTGGGAAAACAGGAAGAGTCAACCTCCTGTACTATTCTGGTGTTTCTGGTGTTTTGTGATCCACCTGACAAACTTAATTCGGAAATCATCTCCATGACTTTTCAATGGATTCTACAATAGTAGCTCCAGAGCTAAATGATTGATCTACGTTTCAACACTTAAAATTCTCTAATTTTGAGTCTTTCTTCCTTGTTTTGTCAGTACTTAGTACCCTGGCAGTAATATCTTAGTTTTCTACATATTCAGGAAAGTCAGATTTCCTTCCTTTTCTCAATTTTCTCCTATTTCAGACTGTCCCTTGCACCAGATCAAATCAGAACACATCTTATGAGCTAGGAAGCAAACTTTCATATAATTCAGTATCATATATAAGTTCAAATATCACAAAACACCAACACTGTTATACAATCTACATAAAAACAGAGCTATGAGTATGAATGGGAAGAAGTCTATTTGATGGACTAATTGACCAAATTTTGAAGCATCAGACCTATTAGGAACTTGAATCAAGGGCTTATTTACATTTCTTAATAACATTCTAAGTGGAAGACAAAATCATGGATGAAAATAAGAATACTTTGGGACTGGAATCTGCTGAAAGTCACACACTGTGACAAGTTGGAAGGCCTTTAGAAACTCCTACTGGTGATTCAGCTGGCAGTTGCTTTTGCTGATTCAGCAGTCTTGATCCACCGAGCAAAAGCGACGCTTCGGAGTAGCTTGGTTGCTTCGCAGAAGCCTTCTTTTTTCTACATTGAGCCAGGGAACAAGCAATGCCTGCCAGGGTAGTCTCACTGGCTCTGGGCAGCTACTGCAGGGAATACAAGCATGCACCACAGAAGTAATTTATGTTACGCACTGCCATCTACTGTGTCTCCGCTCAAACTACAACATGAAACTCAAGCCTAGAAAACACGGAGCTTAATAAAAAAATGATCACTGCGTGTCAATCCCATTGTGCTTCAGGAGAGGATTGCACAAAGGAATGGAAAACAAATTCTTATCAAGGCACAAATAAATATAAATGGCATGTGTTGTTTCTAAAGATCACATGCTTTGCACAATGAAGGAGGTCACATATTCATTTATTTTTAAAGAAAGGATCTGATTTATATTATGGTGTTAATGAGTGATAGCCTATACATATAAACTAGAACAAATGTTCTGTATCTTAAGATACTTCTAAGACAATTGCGGATTTATTTCTGACTTTCATCCTGTATGAAAATTTATGTGAACACCCAAGAGCAAGCTTCAACAGACCTGTCAAATACATTTACTCATATTCCAACCCAGAATGTCCCCAGGGCATTAGCCTTACCCTATTTAGAGATAACCAGCTAACTGGTAATCTGACTGAACAGCTGGCCTTTTGAAGTGCTAACAGTAGACCACAAAGTGATACCTGGAAATCACAGAGTGAGAAAATAAACAGACTAAGTGCAGCACTAGGATTTTGTGAAGAAAGCACATGACTTTTCCTGGAAACCTTGGGGATGTTTGCAGCCCTGTGACACTCCTTTCAGTCAAGGATAAGTCATAGCATCACACTCTTCTCTCTATAAAACAGGTATAAATCTAGTGGTACATTAGTGGACTGCATTAAAGAATCATAGAGTGCCCTGAACTATTGCATCCTGCAACAATCATTGAGTCCAGCTCCTGGCTCCGCAGAGGACCAAAATTCAAACCCTGTGGCTGAGAGCATCGTCCTCGCACGCCTTGAACTCCAACAGCCTGTGGCTGTGCTCCCTGCCCTGGGCAGCGTGTTCCATGCCCACCACCATCTGGTGAAGAACCTCTTCCTCATTCTCAAGCTGATCCCTTCACCATCTTCACATCTCTCCTTTAAATGCTCTAATAGCTTTACATCCTTCTTACATCATGGCACCCAACCTATACCTGGCACTGTAGGTGAAGCTGCACAGCACAGAGAAGAGCAGAATAACCCTTCTCCTTGCCCAGTGGCAGTACTGGGATTCCCCCTGGATATGGTTGGCCCTTTGGGCTGCCAGGGCAACTACTGCATCATGTTCAACTTGCCACCAACCAGAATCCGCAGATCCCTTTCTGTGGGGCTGCTCTTCAGCCCCTTATCCCCCAGCCGGGGTTGCCCCATCCCAGGTACAGAAGCCAGAACTTGCTCTTATTAAACTTGCTGTGGTTGGTGAATGTACAGCTCTTTCATTTGTCAAGCTCTCTCTGCAGGACCTCTCTACTCTTGAGGGAGTCAACAGCTCCTCCCACCTTTGCGTCGTCTATAAACTTAGTATGTATCTGAATCCTGCATCCATATAATTTATAAAAACATTGAGAAGGACTGTCCTCCAAAAGAAACCTTTGAAAAAGGCTGTAAGATCTATTCATTTACAAACCCAGGACAGTTTTCGATTGATATGCTATATCCTCTCCATGTATGATGTCATGGATATGTTCCATAACATTGCTTGTAAATTCACCTCTTTGTTTGCTTGTTGGTTTTTTGTTTGTTTGTTTGTTTTCCCATGGTATTTTTCTGTGTCTGAACATTGCAATAATATACAAATAGGAAGAATTGCTACTGGTAAAAACTTATTTGCCTGCACCACTCATTCTTCTTGATTTTATCAGTCCTCAATCATTAATACCTTTTGCTTCAAGGCATAAAAGGTTAAGTGATGCAAGTAGCTATGGCATGTGTCCAGGTTAGAGGTGAATAACCACACATTCAGAAATCTATGAAGTCAGAATGAATTACAATTCTCAGGCTATTTTAGTTCCACACTTCTTTCTGATATTTCTTTACACTTTGGTATTTCACTGCCTGAAGTCCTGTACAACTTTAAATTATTTATCATGCTTTCAAGGGTGTAAGTTAGTAGAGAGGCTTTTTATTTCCTTCACTGTGGCTCTATTAGTCATATGTGAGAGACTACAGCTCCCATCATATTGGTACTGTTTTGTTTTGTTTTTTTGAGATTGTGGAACCTGGCATTCTCACTATTAAACTAAAGGAATTAAAGGAGGTATATGCAACTTACCATCAGGATGAAGCTACACATACAAAGTCCCAAAAGGCATACCCAGAGACCCATGCAAAACAGTATTTTCATTATTGTTTTTGGTGTGGTTCATCATATTTGCAGAAAAGGGAACACACTGAGAGATAGATATAGAATTCAAAGTGATCATAATAAATCAAAGAAACAGTCCACTAGAATTACACAATTCTATTACACAAAGCTAGCATGCACAATTTACTGTAGTTAGCCAAGGGCAGTCAGCCACAGAGGTGCTGGAGTGCAGATGACAAGCAGCAACTATAAATGAAAAGAAACTGGTGATTACTATGGTTCTTCAAGTTGACCATGAGTCAATAACACCTTGCTACTGCAAAAGAGATACGTACTGATGTGAAAAAATACAATCTGTAAGATGGGCAGGATCATCACTCCATCCTACAAAATACTGGTCAAATTTCAGCTGGAATTTCCTTTTCTTAAGAAAAACAATAAGCCTGCTAGAAAGTCTTGAAGAGATTAATGATTGATTGAGGTCTAGAAAACAATCTAGGAAGAAAGACTGAGAATGTTTGACCTTGTTAACTTATATCAGAAAAGACTGAGAGGGATCATGAAAACAGCCTTCATATGTAACATTCTGCTTTTAAGAGTGGATAAATCTGTTCCTAGTACCCATTATTAAGGAAGCAGGAGGTAATGGGATAAAATTTTAATGAAAAAAATTTCATAGTGCACAATAGAAAATTCTTCCTGGAAGTTAAAAAAAAAAAAAAAAAAAAAAGAATAACCACTGTAGAAATCTGGAGTCTTCATCCTTGGAAATCTTTAAAAACAAGTGAGGCAAATCAAATCTTTATTAGAAATGGCATTTGTATAGTAGATAATGTTTTCTTAAGGCAGCACACCAGACGAATGAATCTTGAAGTTCCTTTAAGCTCTTCAGTGGTAGCTCAAGAGAAAAAATCAGTTCAAGAAGATAATTGAAAAAAACAATAAAAGGAAGCAGTGTTACTGACCATCCTTTAGCAGAAGAAAAAAAAAAGTGAGAAAAAGTAAGTAATCATTTCCATCTGAAGCCTTTCATGTATTATGGAGGAGCAAACACTACTGACCAAAAAAAAAAAAAAAAAAAAAAAAGTAGCAATGTGCAAAAGGGTGGGGTGGGGGCATTACTTATTTATTTACAGAGGAAGGTTGTCTGATAGTTAGGGAGCTAAGAGAATGGAGGCTGCTTAAGCCTGGAAAGAAGAAAACTGACAGGTGATTTAACTACAGCCTTTCTGCAGCTTAAATAGATTTAGCAAGTAGAGGAACCCAGCAACAATAAAGAGGCAATGAGCACAGCTGCAGCAAGGGAAATTCCAATAAGATAAATACAATGAAAGAAATGTTTTTCAGTAATACTGGTTAAACACAAGTACAGGTAAGGCTGAGAAATTTTCATTTCTTGAAGATTTTCAACACTTGACTGAACAAAGATCTGAGTCAGCAATCAGTTCCAGCAGCTTGAAAACACTGCTGAATGGTGGAAGAAAAGTCTCTCTTTAAATTTTAGGTTGTTTTATTTTTCTTTTGTTCATCTGGGGGATTTTTATTTTTATTTGTGCAAAGTAGGTGATTCTTTGCTTTTGATTGCCAAAAATAAAAAATCTCTGGGGGCAAAAGAAACTGCTGTAGTACAGCAGTGTTTGCAAGGGATTTGTGTCAAATTATAGAGTGTAGATGCAAACACTAGTTGCAGCCACAGCCCAGGTAGGGGCTTTATTGAAAGCACTGATGGCAATGCCAGTACTCCCTTATTTCTACCTCAGGCAGAAATTAACCTTAACAAGGATGGAATCTCTGCCTTGATGTATTGGATTTGACAGTGGAAACCTTGGATTTTTTTTTTTTTTTAACTCCCTTCTTTCTATGGTAAAAGCTCTATTTTGTCTCATTTACTACTGATAACAACCTTTACTTTAAAACAAATCTGTGTCTTGTATCCCTGGTATTTAATTGTATCGTGTGTGCTGATTCCTTGCTGTTAGAAGTTTCTTCTGAGGACTCAACAGCTGGGATTGATGTGTGTGTTGTGATTTTTTTTTTTATTTTTTTTTTTTAAAAGAGCGTTGCAAAAGTATTTCTGTGGAGGTTAAGGAAAGAACATATGCGAAGAATTAAAACAACTCTCAGAAAATATCCAAAACCAGTGCTTGCTGCTGCTGGCATTATGCCAGCCTTGACACTGTCTCTTTAATTCTGTGGTAAGCTGTTTTCAGAGATATTTCTGATATCAATTCCTTGCTTCCATTACAGAATCCCATTTTATAAAGTGTAAGGTTCTATACTACAGATCTGGGAGCTTTATTAATTTGTTATAGGACAAAAACAAAAATGTAGCTAGAAAATAAAGAAGCTAAATATTCACAGCTTCAAAAAAAATTCCAGAGGGATTCCACAGAGATTGTATTTCAGTGTTTTAATGTGTTGTGTGTGTTTAAGAAAAAAAACTGGTGAAGAATTTGAGCGTACCAACTACTATACCATAAATCAACTAAAGGGAAGGAAAAAAAAAAAAAAAAGTAATGAAAAAGCCAGTTAAAATTTGCTGTATAAACCTCCTTCATAGCTCCTACAGATCAACATCCTCACATTCACCTACTTGAGATTTATAGTACATAGTCATCATAGCCTACTTTTATATGAATGGAAAGAGAAAGGCAACTATACAATGCTATTTACCTTGAGTAAGATGAAAATGCACATGTTTTAAGATCAAGAATAGAAAGATCCAGAAGACAAAACTAAGCTCCTGCTCTATCTAACTGTTGAGTTAGATACTTACAAAACAGCAAGAATAAATGCAAGCAAAAGGCTCATCTGCAACATATAGAACACCCCTTAAGAGAGGAAATATATGTCCCCATAAATACAGCCTACTACATCAGCCAAGTTCTCAAACAGGCCTTATCAGAATCTGCAAGAAAGAGATCAAATCTTCAAGACCACACTGTAAATTAGTGATGAAATGCAGAAATACTTTGGTTAAAACAGAAAGATAACACCCTCCCCAACAACAACAAAAAAGGCATTACTATACTTCAAAAACAAAAAGCAAAGTCAGAAATATTCTTTCCCTTTAGACCGTCACCATTCTTCAGCTGTTTTATATCTAAGGAAGAAAACCTTTCTCCATTTATTTATGTAGTCATTCTGATGCCAGGACTTTCTTTAAAAAGAAAGAAAAATCCCTCTTCATATATTGCCTCTTTATCCCACCTGGTTCTGCTTAAGCCCATTAGTTAGGAATGATACCCTGCAGCTCCTTTCCTAACACAGGAGCTACAGCTGAACTCTTGCATCCCTACCACATCAGGGCATGTTACTGTGTGATGTTGTGCTGAACTGTGAAAAAAGAAAGAACCACAACTCATGGTTTTGTCATTAGACTTATTTAAACTGTCCTCAGCATGAATGCAATAGCCTGGCTGTTTACCTGTCTGAGGTAGAATAGTTGCTGCCAAATCGCATAATACTCATGTGGTTATTTTAAACTAGCAGAACAGACTCTGAGTAGATTTCTGATGAATAGCCTACTTTTTAGAATTGTTCGTATCTTTTTACACTATAATTACTGTGATGTATACCACAGAGCATTTGAAACTATGGAGAAAAGGGAAGGAAAATATCAAAGCGTGCATAAAAAGTTCACTTGACATATTTGCAAATAATTTTCAAAACTATAACATTGCTGATATTATGGTTGTTCATTATTATTAGACAACATATGTTTATCATGAGCAATATGATCAGAACAAAAGAAGGTAGTTTCTAGAAGTGAAAATAGAATATGACTGCAGAACACCAGAAAAGACTAATTCTGTTTTCAGTGGATGGCTTGAAAAAGGAAGGTCACCAACTGGTGATTTATTTTCTTTGTGCATGCTCTGAACATGCTCTGGGAAACAGCTATTTGATGTATTTCAGCCTGCAATGGAAGAAAACCAAAGTTAAGCCACAGGTGAAGCACACAGGTGAACAAACATCACTCTTGACCAAGTCAAGACATCAAGCCTGTAGGTCCCGGTCAAGGCCTAATGCCAGGTACTGGCATAGCCACAACACATGTCAGGCAAGGACCAGCTTAAACACAGCTCCCAAGGCAAAATGGGAGAGTTGTCAACAGCGCTACTCTTGTATGAATCTAGGCCACATTTCATATGCTGCCAGGCATAATGTACACCACATGAGCCTTCTCTAACACCTGGAACCTCTGTTACTGTGATACACAGGAACAGATTGTGGGTCTGAGCACAGCATGTTGTAGTGATAGATGAAGCACCTTGAGTTACAGTACAAGGTTTTATAAAAGCCAGATCTTCTCAGCACATAGCTATTTTGGCATGTTTAAGTAAGTGTTACTTTTGCTTCCCCAGTTCTTTGTGCTTCAGCAAGAAATTCAACTGTTCTAAATTACGGAAAGAGTGCCCTAATGGTTAGACAAGTGGAAAGCATCAGGCTGCTTTCAGAAATGGCTTGCCATGGCCTTTACTCAGAAGATTTCCCACCTAAATTTTGCAAACAGAGAGGTCTGTAGTAAGTATGAAATCTCAGTAGGAGATAAGTATCTCAAATGAGCAGACATCAACCTTTTGACATCAACCAGTTTATTACTTGATGCAGGGTTTATTGTCTTCAGTATTGCTCTCTTCCCCTCCTTACGTTCAGTACATTCATGTACCTTTTAATGTAAATAAATGATGTTTTAATGTAAATAAAAGATGGCACATACTGCATAAGTATTTGGCTGCATTGTTTGAAGGGAAAAATCTTCACGCTTCCAGGTATACTTCTGTCAGTGCTCCAGCTCCATCAGCTGCCCACCAGCAATCAAAGAGTCTCCTCCTTACACAAAAAAAACAATGGTCAATTTTAATTAGTCCTCAATCTATTAATATCCCTTCAATAAAAAAATTATTCATTTTTTCCTGCAGTAATTATGGTTTCAACACAGCAAACCATGATCTTCTAGTTCTGTGGAGTGTTTTTATTTTTGCCTTTTTTTTTTTTTTTTCTTTTCCCCAAGGCCACAGAAAAAAAAGGAAAAAAAAAAATTGAGGGGAGGAAATCACAAATTTTGCCTATAAACATGTGTCTGTAAATGAATTCCACTGAAGTTGGCTGGCCAGTTCCATGCTGAGAGAAGAGGCACTCATCTGCACATCATTAAGGAGAGATACGGATATGCCATTATTTGTAGGCTTCCATTACATCTCTTCAGTGTAAGAAGACTTTACACTTTCAGACAAACTCAAGACCATGAAATAGACCGAAAGAAATAGAAAAGCTTAAAAACACACACACAAAAAAACCCACATATTAAGAAAAAATAGAAGGGTTGCCCATTTTTATTACCATTCAATTCATGCATATATTTGGTTTCAGGCAGCCTCAACAACCTAGGAAAAATCCCCTCTAGGCAATATTATTTACTCCAAAGGCAGCAATAATATTGAACAGATAATTTAAAACTCTTAATTAAGAGATTAGGTACAATTTGCAGGATGGTCTCTGGTCCATCTCAATTTTTTAAATCTACACCTTAGAAAGGAGCCTGTTGAACAGTTCAACAGTACAAAGCTGCCAGTACTGTCACAAGTCTGTATAGTAACAAACTAAAAGGACCAGAAAATGACTCAGAAAGTATGTTATGAAAAGCAAGAAACTGTTTAAAGTTCATAAAAACAAAAAATTCAGCATCTTCTGTGTTTTTATGCCCCAAGCTTCTGAGAGCAAAGCATAGAATTAAGTATAAGAACTATTTAAGGTGAATTTTGATTTTTGGAAATACTGTGTGTTTAGCTTGGTTCTGTTGGAGCCATGGCGATCTTTACTGAAACGTCACTTTTATTGTGATCATGAAGCAAGTGCCACACATCTCAGAGTTCTTATCTTTCCTGTTGTTGGTCCACATAGTATACTAGCAGACTGAGTCATCTGCAAAAACTTTCAGTTACTCAAAGGGGATTTCTGAAGAGAAAATCCTTAACTCCCAAACCCTCTGTTTCTTTTCAGGATGCTGCCTTCCCAGTGCAACTCTTACAGGTTAAAGGATTACATGAAAGGATTTTCTTTCTGACTTGTAGATCCTCATCACTACTTGGAGAAGACTCATCTCTCAGTAAATCTCATTTCAAGGCCAAACAAGACCAGAAAGACACGAACCAAAATTTATATGTATATATTCCAATGTTCAGAAAATACCCTTCATTTAACAAGTACAGTCACTGCTTTATCTTACACTGAACACAAAGAAAGCTCTTTCAAGCTGATGATAGGTATCACTTTGGTGCCTGTGCATGATAACCTATAGAGTTCAAATCAGAGAAGATCTCCAAAGGAAGTAATGCTGCGTATCAGATATGACAGTGCAAACACACTCAACAAGTCATTTCCATGGGCTGCTTGTGGGGCAGAGTGAGCTCTCCTAGCTCACTTAAGACTCATAACCTGAAAAATATGTTTTCCTCCAGAGCACAATTAATCTAAACCAGCTTATATGTTGGTTTTAGAATGAGTTGCTTCCATTTAGTAAAATCAATCCATGTATCTCAACTTTACACCCTTTTCCTTGCTGTATCCTGTCATCTGATAGAAGAACCCAGTGTTTCCAGCCATCCTTAAGTCGCTCCTGTTAGGACACACCAACAGCATTTTGTACATCCAACCCTCCTCAGTATTATCACTGCCAGACTCCAGATAAGCTTGACAAAGTGATGCTAAGAACAGGATCTTCTTTTTCCACATCACCCCTCAAAGCTATCGAAGGCATTCTCCTCCTCTCTGCCTGGCAGAAAATCCTCCAAATCAAAGACTCACTCACAGCATGCCCAGTAGGTAGTCCATTAAGTAGCAGAAGCCTTCAAAATCTCATATTCACAGGGCTCAGCTCTTCATCTTAGCTCCCTGCAGGGTCTGGTTCAAAGACATCTGGATCATCCCTGCAGGTGTCTTTGCCAGCCCCCAACTGCCTCACCTGGTCTCAGCATCATCAATCCTCGGGAAGACAAGGGATAGAGAGAGGGATAGCCTCACCAAAGAGCTCAGGCTAAATTCATAGCATCAATCTCTTGTCCTCACTGCCAGAAATCCCCTGTAATTAGTTCTTTTGACTCCTTTTCCTTCAGGAGAGGAAGACTGGCAGTTGAGGCACTGCTGCCTAAGCTCAACCCAGGCAGCCTCAACAGCCTCAGCCATCTTTCTTGTACCAATGGAAATATTTTACAGCACAGGTGTAGCCCATACACCCACATACCAGGATTTATCCATATGCTTTGGTAATGACTCATCTGACAGTAAAGTCGAACATTATCTGGTAGTGCTTTCCTTCCATCTTAAGGCATCATTTCACACTAATTGCTATTCTTTTATTTCATTAGGAGCATTAAAATACTTTAATAAGGTCACTTCATACAGTGTTTTGGCAAAATCTTGGAGAAGCCAAAATCATTAAAGTTTCACAAGCATGAATAAGCTATGCCAGGGGAAAATTATAGATTCTTTTCTCCCAGTGACTGTTTCTCCCTTTCTACTGCTGTTCTTTGCTGTTACAGTAGAACAGTTTAGCCTTACACCTCGAGACATCACTGTTTACAGACCGTCTTATCTCTGGCTGCAATAGAAGCTAATAGCCCAAGACATGAAGTGCACAGGTGGAACAGCTGGCTGTCCCTATCACAGAGGCAGTCACCTCCAGCAGAGAGACAGGGAAACAGTTGGATACTACAGCTTTTTTAATCATCTCAGCCAGATTTATTATAGCTACCCTGAAGCCAACAATGTGAGAGATTACAGTGTCATTTAAGAAGGTACTCAGGAACCACACATGCTATTGCAAAAGCTTATAGTTTTCACTTGAAAATAACAACTAATTTAAAACTCCCTTCTAATAGGTTACTTCAGTGCTTTAATATTTTGCAAAATCTAGGTCACAGCTCATGTGAAGAGCCATTTAAGTTCACTGGTGGTACTTCTGTGAAGATGAGCTGCTCTGTGCAATTTAAGTCTGGCAGCAATGGGTCACCTGAGGGCTGTAAATTCAGAGTCACAGAAATGTAGGGGTTGGAAGGGATCTCTAGAGATCATTGAGTCCAACATGAGCAGTCACATACTAATTCTGCATTATGGGAGAGGGTGAAAAAACATTTATTACTACTACATCTAAGAAAAAATGTAAACTGATAGAAAGCCAAAGGAAACACAGATGGCTTCTGTTTAATATGATGCCATACTGCAGTTCAGAAGGTCTTGTGCTGTGTGATTAGTTTCATTTGGAAATGAAAACTTCTGGATTCCTCTAGTTTCCTGTCCCCTAAGCTAATGGCAGTAAACATTTGAAAGGCATTCCTCCCACCACGTTTTACTTGCTATTAAATTATGCATAGTCTGCAATTCAGGTCAGAGGCATGGAAATCTGCTGCTGGGTAGAAGTTAGATCTGTCATCCTGCTGAAGATAATACATCAACAAAATTTTGGAAAAAAAAAAAAATATTATTATTGGTTTATTTAACCCTACTTTCCCAGGGGAAAAAAAAAAAAAAAAAAAAGATTAAGTCTTTAGAGAGCTCTTTCAAAGTGGACTATACCTTTGCTGAAGGTATTCTGAATTCTGGGAAACAAAACGAAGATCAAAGTTTTTATCAGAATTTTCAGAACTGGTGGACCCACAAGAACAGATGCTATGTTTGGAAATCTTTGCTTCTGTGCTCACTGCAAAGTATACACATTGCTTTTTCTGATCCTTTGTGGGACCCACAAAAAAGGTTAAAATCCTATACCCAAGATTTCAAAACTACTATTAGCTACTGCCTAAACAATAAGATGTTGCAACAGCCTTCAGCATTTTCAGAGTGGTCAGAGCCTGACCAGTCACTGGCACATGCCCACAACACACACCATGCACTGTTGACCATTCTTTCCATTGAACAAACCTGTTGTTAAAGCATTGACACAAAACAAAAACTCTAAAACTTCTTTTGCAATAAAATAAAAATCTTGGTTTTCTCATATTTTTCTTCCCTAACTCCTTGTTAGTGCTCATACTGCTACTCAGTCTTGATTATTGAATACTCATTGGCTGGAACAAAGCTCAGCGTGGAATAGGTGTATCAGAGTCCTGGCTTACATTTGGCGCAGTAATGAACATTTACTAAAGACAGAACAGCCCAAGCTGTACATGGTAAAGGAGATCACCTTGCAATATGCAATCAACCCCACCTAAGAAAGATCTCCTGTGAG
Organism: Tympanuchus pallidicinctus; assembly: GCF_026119805.1. Classification (NCBI taxonomy): domain Eukaryota; kingdom Metazoa; phylum Chordata; class Aves; order Galliformes; family Phasianidae; genus Tympanuchus; species Tympanuchus pallidicinctus. The sequence continues at coordinate 44,768,930 of NW_026294618.1, read as the reverse complement.
GCAATAAATCTTTTTATCAATTGGAGAATGAACTTGAATTTACAGATGAATTCAAAAGGAGGAATATGTTCTGAAAAGATTGAATAGTGCTGTAGGAGACTACAATAGCAGACCAAATAGACATATTACGCTCCAGTAATTTAAAGAGTAAAATTCACGTCACATCTTTTCAACCAGGAGCAAAACTCAAGTAGTAATAGAGCTGGAGATGACTTTAGCATAACACTGGAAATTTTATTTTGGAGGTTCAGGAATTTTGTACTTGTAATATTAGTCATGATTCTTGAGCATCACAGTCAGTTGCAGATCTTCATGCTTAGCAGTGAAACCAAGAGCTAATTTGAGATCAGCCACCCATTAAATCAGGGGAAATTAATCTCTCCTCTATTTTGTAGATAACTGTACAAAATAATCAGCAGGAAACTGATCTTAGTTTATGTGATGTGGCTTCTGTTCCCATGGCCCTATTTTTTGAGTAGAGTCACACTACCATGTGCTGGGATATCTAAGAGATTTATCCTAAGACTCATTTTGAGCTAGGTTAACAGTGTTGACTGTCCAGATTTGCTGACAGATGCAGCATTTAGATATATACTGAGTTTGCAAAATTGATTACTAACAAAATTTTATTCAGATTCTGACATATCTCTGAAGAGCAGCAACTACATTTGTGAATTTCTGTAAGTTTTTCAGGAGAAATGTTTTATACTGAGGCATTTGTAAAAAGTCATTGGGAATTCCAATGAGTGAGGAAGTAATTTCTTTGAAAAAGCTTGAGGTCATTTTATCAAAGGAAAATAAAGGAAGAATATTCAATATCAGATTCAAATCAAATGAGATCATTTTGAACTGCATGAGTGACATTTGACTGCACTCCTGAAGCATGGCTGTGAGCAGTTCACCTAAGAGGAATGGCCATAAACTGTAATTCAGTGAACACTGCAATAACAAAATAATGATTTTTCATCCAGAAATGGGAAACATTTAAAAGGCTCCTGACAGTGAGGACAAAATGATCTAACAGAGAGGGAACAATATTCTGAGAACAACACATTTGGAAAATATTTGCTGACTAGAAGCAGAGAAAGGATGGGTTATGGTGGATTAACTATGATAAATCAGAACAAAGTGGATGACCTGGTCCTCTGCTGAATGACATAGAAAGCTGGTAGCAGATGGCTTTGGGAAGGGCAATTCATTTAGTGCCTTTTTGCTTCAGAATTCCTGCTTCTATCTTCATTAAGAAAGTAAACTGGGCTCAGATGGCTGACAGAATTAACATCTGTGACAAAGTGGTAATGGCTCAGGCTAGAACAAAGACAAGTCTCAGATTCCTTCCCTACATTAGACAAGCACCTGGTCCCACTCACATCCAATCTAGTGTACTTAGGGACTTGAACGAACCAACTTTTACACCATTCAGAATTTATGGAGAGGCAAGAGAAGATCCAGAAGAATGGAAAAAGAAATACTGCATGAAATGCTCGTACCTATATTTGACACATGATGGAGGAAAACTGAAAGGACTAAAAATTAAAATTAATAATTTTAGAAGAACTAAAAGAATATTTCTGGTAAGAGATCTAAGAAGCTGAATCTATGGAACTAATAAAAATGCTTCAGAAGACCGAGTTGGTTTGATCATGGCATGTACTTTGACAATAAACAGGATATTGAAGAGCCCTATAAACCAACAGAAATAAAGGAATGGCAAGAATGAATAACGAGAAGTTAGACAATAAAAATTCCAATTAGATAATTTTTTATTTTTTTTTAAATCTCTCCATCCATTCACATCTTCATCTCAAGACTGGTTATCTTCTTGAACTGTCCCAATTTGAAAAAATGTAGAAGTATGCTGAACCTGAGCAACTGACACAAGAAAAAGCATTTACACTGTCATTTTCTCTTTCTTTGACAGAAGCTCTAGCTATGCTAGAACTATTTAGATAGGAACCTCATTCATATATGCAAACAAAAGCTTAATTAATTTAGCAAGCACTTAAGGTAACATTTACTTGGAGACATAAAATTCAACAGTGAGAAAATTAAATAATACCATGCAGTTTCGAAGGCACAAGACAAATAATCATTTTCTTGTAAAATAATGTCTTCGTACTGCTTTCTTCCATTCCTAAAATGTTACACCAGAAAGACTGTTAGGCTCCAATTGAAGTGTCAACCAAGCTTCATGAAAGATAGCAGCCTTGAACTACATAGTTACCTACAGATTTGGATAATCGTAGAATCATAGAATCATCAAGGTTGGAAAAGACCTCCAAGATCAGCTAGTCCAACCATCCACCTACCACCAGCACCTCCACACTAAACCACATCCCCTAGTACATCTAAATGTTTCTTGAACACCTCCAGACGGGGTGACTCAACCACCTCTGTGGGCAGCCCATTCTTGTGTCTGACCACCCTTTTAAAAAAATTTTTCCTAACATCTATCCTGAATCTCCCCTGGCACAACTTGAGGTCATTCTCTCTTGTCCTGTCTTGTCTTGTATTGCTTAGTTACACAAGCAAAGAGGCCAATCCCCACCTCACCACAACCTCCTTTCAGAGATTGTAGAGAGCAATAAGGTCACCCCTGAGCCTCCTCCAGACTAATTCCAATTCTCTCTGTTGCTCCTCATAAGACTTGTGCCCCAGACCCCTCAGCAACTTCATTACCCTTCTCTGGACACTCTCTAGGGCCTTGATGATTTTCTTGTAGTGAAGGGCCCAAAACTGAACACTGTACTTGAGTTGTGGCCTCACCAGAGCTGAGTAGAGAGGGATGATCACTTCCCGGCTCCTACTGGCAACACTATTTCTGATGAAAGCCAGGATGCCTTTGGCCTTCATGGCCACCTGGGCACACTGCTGGCTCCTGTTTAGCAAAGCATCAACCAACACCCTCAAGGTTCCATAATAATACTGTACTTGATTTAGCTGTAATACACTGGTGCCAGCTCAAGGCTTACTGAAGTATAGTACTGCATAGAGTCAGAATGCATATTGTAATTTCACTACTGTTTGGGGCTGAACCAAAAATGTGCACCTGCTGAAATGGGGCATTCTTCTATGCCAAGCTGCATCAGAATACAGAGGCATACACTATGCTGGGATGTCAATGCAAGGAAAGAGGAGGCTCTTCTTCTCCCACCTGCAAACCCACATCATCCTAGAGTTCTAACTAAAGCACTGGATGCTTATGTAAAAGAGAAAGTAGAGCAGAATTCATAACAGAAACTAGGGAATTGATATTTACGCTTTGTCCCCAGGACAAAAACAGGAAGGGTTTCGGACACTGCTCTGTTTCCCTGCCTTAGTAAAAAAAAAAAAAAAGAGAAACTGTGGAAGTAGGTGGAAAAATCAGACCAATCTTCACACACATAAATCCCTGTGCAAGTCATATACAAACTGTTCAACTGTTATCTGAGTTGGCTTTCAATTGATAAGGTGAATGTAAAAGGCTTAATAGCTCATTACTACCTCCTGAGCTTGCATCACCTCTAAGAGTGAAGCAGGGTCTGGGGCCATAGACACACAAAGAACAATAACTGTTAAGTTTAAAAGGTCCACACTGTATTCCCAATTCAGACTTCAGCGCGTGCAGGCAAGAGGGAAAACATGAAGAAAGAGTAGCAAATTCTGAATCATGTTAGTGATTTCACAGTGTTAATTAATTAATAAGTTAATTAAACACACTAAAATAGATCTATGACATTTGCTTCTGGAATATGTAATGTACATATTGTAAAATCTGAAAAGATATGTGACTGATGTGAAATATAAAATTAGCTAAATAAATGAAAGGTTTCCATACATAACAGTGTTTGCTGTGCAGTCATGTCGTTGGTTAGCTCCAGTGGCTACTTTTCCCTGACTGGATAACTCTTCTTTGTGGTGAAGGGGACTCCCTAAACTCAAATTCCAGCCATAAAAACTGAGTGGCATTCCTCCTTTTCCCTCACCTCTCAAGAGCCCTATTTCTTGGTCCTCTGTGCAGCTGAGACATTCATTGTAGGTCAGCAGGGGGAGTTCAGCCTTCTTAGCAACCTGTTCCGAGTCCACTGCCATCTTCAGAGCATACTGACACCACTGATAACTGACATGACCACGAGGAAAAAGCTTCCATGTAAAACAAGTGACATATACTGTTTATAGTAATTACATATTGATATTCTACTAAGTATTACTGTACTTATAGATGACAAATTTCTTCCTTTACAGTCTGTAGAAGGGAAAATAACCTAATCCAGTCCTAATCCAGAGCGATGCAGACACAATCTTTGTACTGTATAGAACTTGTCTGGCTTCAGTAGAAATTACCGTATGTCCAGATTTCTTTCAGCAAGGTCAGAGGAGATGGCATTATTGGGCTTCGGATTTCTTGACAACCTGCTGCTCCAGGAAAAACACTGGTAAGAGGATCACTCATAGATCAGATATCAAAATACCAAATATCATATTTACAGTTTGTTTCAGTTATTTCTGAATGATGCTGCAGAGTCTCTCCCACAAAGCATGTTACTGCACTTTTTGTGCACAACTTAGAACTCACGCACCCTCTGGAAGTGCTGTGTAGACTGTACATAGGCTACACCACACAGCTTTCTGCCTAGGAAGCCCCAGACACAGATAATTGTAGGGATACCCTTCTCCCTCCAGTAAAGCTGTGCTTTAGCAGGAGTTACACTGCAGAAGGTAAATCATGCACATCCCAAAAGCCCTCCCTCAGTCTGACTAAAAGGGATGTTTCCAGGAAGCAAAGCATCTCTCCAGCTGACTGACAGCCTTCCAGCTGCAGCTTCTGGCTGAATCCTTCAAAAAACTACCCACTCCTTTTCTGCAGGTCTCCAGTCTGCACAGAATAACAGCTGCCTTAATAGCTCTTTCCTGAATGTACATGAGACTTTTCCCTTTGTTACTTTAGGAGCTTATTTAAAGCCGTATCTATTGCAAGCTAAGGACTTCCATTGACTCCCCCGAGCAAAGTGATTTCTTTTCATATTAAACTATTATAGCTAGCTAGCCAAGAGAGAAAATACGTGACAGACTTCAAATGTGAGCGGATGTGCAGACTCATAACCTTGAACCAAGGAGAAAAGATGGTGACAGAGACAGGCCCCAGCTGAATATCACTTTGTTTTGTTTCCCTCTCCCTCAGCAGCTCATCATTCATCCCTCTTGTGAAAGCGGTAACATCCTCTAGCCTGTCTTTTCAAAGCTTTTTTCACACAGCTGAGGGGATGCTGTGGAAGCACTATTAATGGTATGGTTTGTCTGAAAGTGCCTAAACAGATCATATATCATTTGAGGTAGGCTCAGATGAGCTAATATGGAAGACACAAATGATCCATTAAATTCCAGCAAAAGAAGAAAGTATTAACCCTTTGCCGCTCTCCAAACCTTCCTCAGCAAGACTACTGTCTTTCGTTTAAAAAATAAAGAAGCAGGTGTGATAGTGAGAAAGTGAGAGGCCAGGAATTTGAGACCAAAAGCAATGCAAGCAAAATCTGGGGATGTTTTACTCTGACCTGTGTGTCCAGCCCAGTGCAACTGGAAGGAAACAAATACTGAGATCCAGTTATGTTAAGGACAGCACTGTTAAGTAGAAAAGGGCATAAATTCAGAGATATTAAACCATATTAATAGGTATGCTACTAAAATATCACATGACAGAGCAGAAGAGAAAACTGTTTCCTAAGACAACAACCCCTTCAAGGAGCTGACATGGGTACAGAGGCATAGTGCAGACAGTGTAGAAATGACAATTCATTATTCATTTTACTGGTCTACACATCAGATCAGAAAATGTGACAAATTTTAAAAATAGCTTAAAAAAATCCTTTACACAAATGAAATATATGAAGAGCTTATAAATATTTAGTGGTTGTCATTTGAAAGTCTTCACACAGATTTTAAAGACTAAAGAAGCCACAAGGCAAGAAAATTCTTGACAGGATTGAATCTGGGAGCTCTTAAATGAGAATTCAACTCTTGATAGCATAGAAATTAAAACATGCCAGATGTTGCAGGGATTTGACACAGTTCAACAAGAGTAAAGTTACAAGTTTATTAACTACACCAGCTGGTATCGGAGGATTTACAATTTTTATGTGACACATAATTGGTACGTGCAAGCACACAAGGAGCATGAAAAAATGTTGTGAAAGACCAACAAAACGAGGACCCGTAAAACGAGAACTTGGAGATATGCAAGGAATGAGGTGGTGTAATAAATCAAACGAACAGCAGAGGTCCTTGTTAAACTCCCTGCAGCCACGCGAAGATGAAGAAATGCAATAAAGGATCATTTATTTAGTCAGCCTGAAAGGATTTTTAAAAGCTTTTCTGAATTACAAAATCTTTTCAAATTATAGCCCTTGTAATTAAATCCATCTCCTTTGAACCGAATAGAATACAAGCACTTTGAAGCTGTCCCCAGCCTACACATCTTCACAGCAAAGGTCAGTAGGCAAGTCACAGATGAAGGCTGCATGTGGAGAAGGACTGCTGGTTGCCCATGCTCCTGGCCCATGCTTAAATTTATTAAGAAAACGTTTTCATGGATGCCTACCTTACAGTTAAAACATTTTACTAATTACTAAAGGTGAGGAATTTACAGCTCTCGGTTTTACATCCATGCTTACTCAAAACAAGTAAATACTTTTTTTCCTCATGCACCTGAAAATATCTGGGTAAAGAATAGATTTGCTTCAGAGTGCACATATTTAATTAAAAAAAAAAAAAAAAATTAAAGTAACATTGGTGTATATTCCATCTCTCCTCATTGTATGTTTACCCAAATAAAACAGATTTTTACCAGAAAACCATAGATCAGTAACTGCATTCTTGGCATGAAAGAGCATAAGCATAGTAAATACAAGAAAATAACTTTGTTGGAGCATATAATAAAATTGTCAGAGGGATGGAAGCCTAGACTGTAGCCACCCACAGCATTTCACATCCTGCAGCCTTTATTTCAGTGTGTGGCTTAGTCTAACTCTTACTGAAGAAGGTTCACATTCACATGCTTTAAGATTTACCCCTCTCTGTCTCTACTGGGCCAACGAGAAAGAAACACTGTTTTTGTCCTGATAAATCCTGCCAATGTTTTCATCAAAATTACAAACTTCCGAGCACAAACTTTACATTGGGCACTCATGATGGCTTGCCTATCCATAAATGGTTTTTGTACCCAGTGAAAATTTGAACAAATTTTACCCAGCTGTAGACTCTTCAAAAGTACAGTTCATGCATGTTCAATAGAAATCATGTTCACTTTTGCAACCAAAACTTCTCAGAAAAGAAAGCATAATGATGCAAAAGCATCTTGAGGAATGTTTATTGTGCAAGGATCAAAGAACAGACTTACAAGTGAGGTCACTGGAAAATCAAGCAGAGAGACTGGCCACTCAAAATCACAAACATGTCCATCTTAATCTCTCTAGCTGTTTCTTATTTATAGATGATTTATTTCATCTAGCCATCTTGTTACAGAAATAAAGTTATTAACTCTGAAAAACCCGGTTGTTTGAGTGATAATCTCCAGAAAGCCCTGGAGAAATCCACTGCTTAATAAATGTACAGAATGCATTTGAGTGCTGTGATGGGTTGGTGTGCCATGACTTCTATTCCAACAGTGCTCTGGAGGGCTAACTAGGAGCAGAACTACATTGTGCTGAATTCTGTAGGTGGGATTCTCACTCCCAGCTGGATTTATCCTTCCTCAGCCTTAGACAGTGAGGCTGGATTCCCTCTAGATTCAATGAAAATAAAAATGCACTTCTGGAAGATGATTGTTCTGCTCTCCCTCACATAGCACGAATCACTCTCAGAAGGTGCCCACCTCAGCTTGTTGCCTATGAAAGTAGCCTTGAGAACTAACTATAATTAGACAACTATTTCTTCGGTACCTAGCAGATGTGAACTGAATTCAGTTCTGAAAACACTGACAAAACTTTTGTCATCTCACATAATACAGTACTCAAAATGTGAGGCAGGCAGACTGAACTATCCAGTTTTCCCCCAATTGTCATCAACAAAGATGCACCAAGGTCTCCTTCCTCACACCTCAGACATCTGACTTAAACCCTGTATTATGATTCTCCATGTTAGAAGCAGATGTTTCCCCTCACATTTTTCTAGAGAATACAAGGGGAAAAAAATGATTCTCACAGCCATCTCTAAAAGTTATGGTTGAAGTGTACTCTTACTACTATTGCAACTGCAGCATAGTGCAGAAATGCACAAGGCAGATTCACACACCCAGGCAGGTTCAGCTCACAACAACCCTGGCAAATCAGCAATCCAGCACACTTTGGCAAGACACCACAAAGAACACAAATGGTCCATGCATGTTTATGGGCTGTGAGAGCTGGATACACCTGCAGCATGATGAAGGAAGTCATGGTCCTTACCTGGCCTAAAAAGGCAGTTACCTTGGCTGATGTCAATAGCACATTACAAGAATATACATCTAAGTATATTTCATTAAGTCTGATCTTGGTGCTAGAGTTGCATCAAATCCATCACCAAAGTTACCTGCTTCAAAACTCAATTAATCTTTGAGTGACTTTTATCCCTGAATACCGCATGACAATCAGAGTTCAGACTGGAATTCTGAACTAAAGCTCATCTGCTTGCTAATACTCTGCCTGTTTTAAAAGACCACATCTCCTTTTAGATTCAAATGCATTTCAGGCTAATTTCAGCCATATAGATAAATCTAGGTATTTTTAACATTTCATTTCTTCTGTCATCCTTGCTTGTAGAAAAATAGTAGGCCACATGTGACAGTCCAAGAAAGAAAATGATTAAATCAAACTTCAAAGCTCCTTTCAATAGAGACAAGCTGAAGAGACCCCTGTTAGCCAAGATGCTTTTGTGTACCTCATCATTAAACTGCTGCAAATTAATTTAACTTTCTTTTTGATTCATTTCACTAGAGAAGGAAGTAAACGTAAAGATTTGGAGTGATGGTCTGTAGTATATGTGCTAGTGACATCCTCAATAGTCACATGTATCATATGTAAGCCAGAAGAGTGGTTTATAATCATTCACATAGTATGTTTTCCAGACTGGAAGGCATGGTGGACTCTCTGTCTGAAGTATCAGCCTTATCTGTGGTTCAAATGAAACACAATTCAGTACATCGCAAGTATTATATATATATATATATATATATATATATATATATATATACTACATCTCTAGTAAGCAAAAACACATAATAAAAGGGCAGCGATACTCCTCTTTCCTCTGTTTGGACAGCCTAACTGCTGCCATTTTTTCTGTCATTGGTCTATCTGTTTCCAAAAAATTTTGTCACTGTTCTCTTACATTAAATCGTCATTTAGAAGATATCTCAAGTTTCAGAGCTCTCCCCTGACAACAGACAAAAACATTATTACCATTGAAAACAGTACCAGTTTCACCAAGAATGCTTTAAAATCAAGCAAAATGCACATCAAATACAGGAAAACAATCTCCCATCAGTGTTTTATGTAGCCAAACGATCCACTGATTTTGAAGTGAGAAACTAGGTGAGTGGGTGCACTGACACTCTTTGTCCTGCATACTATGCATTTAGACCTTATTTATAAACTGATTTACGGTTGTTATACTTAAATATTAGTAATAGTATGTAACAGAAAATTAGAAAAATCTTCCTATATAGGTTTGTGGCTATTTTTTCAAATAGTTGGGGAATTCTGAGCTTTGATTTTCAGGAAAGCTCTTGTAAAAAAAAAACATTTCTTTTGGATTTGGGTTTTTGTCCTTCAGAAATAGAGAGTTTTTGTACCTAGTACCATTTTCTACATCTTCATTTATCCCTGAATGATACACATCTCTTTAGCTCACATTTAATGTGAGCACAGTGTCATTTTTGCTGTCTCTGTGATGCTGGTTGGAGTTTTCCCCCCAGCTGTCCAAATGGGAGGGGACTCATCTGGCCCTTCCGGCAATTGAATTCCATCCTCTGAAGCACTCACTGCTCTTTTCCCTACATGTATGGCATTCTTCAGCCAGAGTTCTCTCCTGGTGCTATACGATTTCCATCTTGCCAGTCAAGGCAAGAAGGGTCTTCATACGGGAGACTGCATTTATGGCCACAGTCAGAACTCACAAAGGATGAAAACTGAATTTGGTTTGTGCTTTTTTTCAACCCTTTTGCACTATGACAAACAGCAGCAAAAGCTGGGTATGAATTTCTCCTCACTATGTCTTTTTTCACCATTAAAAATAAACTAACGCAGTTTCAAAGGAAATCGATTTTTTTTAAGGTACGTTGTCTGATAGGAGACTATATTGATAAATTCATAGTGGATAATTAAGGGGTGAAACTTCATTTTAGAAAATAGCATCTCTCTCTTTCAAGCAACTACATTTTTATGGGTGTGGCTGCTTTTCCTGAACTCCATGAAATTATCAGCTCTCCATATAAGCTTGCACAGCTGTATCGCCTTCCTGCAGTTTCAAACACTTTTGCAATCTTGGGTGGAGCGTGGGATACCAGGTGCTTCAGTAACTAATCCAGGAAACAGCTGATTTTTTTTAAAGTATCCTGTACTCCCAAAGTGGAAATAAACATATCTTTATTCCCATGGCTAAAGAATCTTCTTTTATTCTTCACCAAGCAATGATCATAATACAGAGTATTAGCAAAATTAAACAAAACAAAACACTCTGCAGGATTGGGTAGGGAATTTTCCATGTTTCCAGGAAATAAATAACCCAACATTTCTTCCTTTCTTTTCCCCATGTGAATAGAAAGAATGCTGAATTTGAAATTTTTATCATACATCTGTTTCTCCCCCGACTCGGGCATTTTAAATCTAGCAAATACGCTTTCCTCGTTAATTAGATCACTCTTTGAAATGCTCACTATTTGGGGAGGAGAGAGGAGGAGAAATAAATAAAAGATAGGGAAATGAAGAATTTTCAAGCAGCTTGAATCTAAGTTGTTAATCACATAAGCCCAGACGGGTTGCAATACCAAATAATGCGCTGGTAAAGCACATCCAGAACTTGTTTTATATTCCTTGTGATTTTCTCAGGGATCCCACATTTGACCAAAAAAAAAAAAAAAAAGGAACAAAAAAAAATCACAAAAAGAACTGCCAGACACCAAATAACCTTTTGCACATTGTGTGGAAGAAGAGATTATTGTGATGATGAGGAGGACATCTTTGATAAATGCAAGAAATGCAAGAATTTGCAAATCTCTGCAGTGTTGGCAATCACCTGGCTGTTTGCTAACAGTTTGGTTCCTAGCTCATTAAGGTCCACTGCCAAATTGCTGGTGACTCCCAGAGCACACTTTGTAGACCTGGTTGCCCATGAATAATTGTTCCTCAGCAATTTTAGCAACTCTGGTATGTCCAGAGCTCAGCTGCCAAGAGGTGCTCCTACATTGTCATGTACACAAAGCTGCTGGGAGAGCAACACAGTAGCCCATCCCTCAATCTCAAACTTTTGCAGTTGCCGTCAGTTCTGACATTGTACCCCTCAGAGATCCACAGTAAAATTATTACCAGCTTGCTGCCAAAACCAGTGTCAGAGTGCTGTAGACAAAGCAGGGCAGTGGAAATGTTTTACACATTTTGGGCCAAAGTTTGGATGCCTTATGTCTAAGATTGGGAGTGTTGCCACTTTGCAGAATTAGCCTCCTCAGAAGGACAACCCCAAGTATCTGTGTACCCCTGCCTAGACATGCATTTCTTTGTGTCCAGGCCTGCCCTGGGTGCCACTGGCCAACCACTAGTCCCATCCTGAGAGGTGGCCAAACCCTGGAGCTGACAAGTAGATTGGGGGCATTCCTGTCCTGGTGAGTGAGCAAAGAGGCAAGAGGTAGCCAAGCAACCACAGTGCAGAGGTGCTAACCCAGGAGATCACTAAATAAATCTTCTGTCAGTAAATACTCCTTTTGGCCTCATGCCTCCTTGCCTTCTAAGTAATTGTACTTAGAATGTACAAAAAAAAGATGTACTGCACAGAGCTGTAGCTTCATGCATCAGTAACAGCGTAGCATGGTATATGTGAATTTACCAGTTGTGCTGTACCTCACTTCTGTAACCTGCAGCAGATTATACTTCCTGCAAGAAAGCAGTTATGTTGCAATGGCTATTTGTATTAACAGCTAAAAAAACAAAGCTGGAAGACTTTGCTTTGGCTCACATCAGCTTTTCCTCAGTGTGTTCCCTGTTGCAGAGAAGGTCACCTTCTGTCACTAAGAAATTATCTGTATCACATCTTCAGCTCTATGTTGTGGTCTAAGAGTAATCACAATGATTTCTTTGGCTGTGGTGCAAATTCATCATCAGAAAGTCACCTAAACATCTCCTATCACTTACTTTTGCCATTCCAGACATAAAGCTAGAGTGTTTTTTTATACTCACGTTGGCAGAATGTCTACAGAATACTCTTTAGCCAGGAAACTTGAAATAAAATAATTTTTCAGTTTATACTTGTTTGCCTCACTCATTTTCAGTTTTAATTTTATATTCCTCTGCTTTTAAATTTGAACTCAGAAGGGTTCATTTTCTGCCTTTTTTCATTGTGATTGCACCAGGTTGCAGGGGAACCCCGTCCCAGTTATCTGCCAGAAGGTACGCATTGTAGAACATAGTGGGAACTGAGTGTTCACCTCTCCATCCATTTCACTTCCACCTTCCCTAATAGCAGCTTTCTCTATTTCCCTTCTGTGAGTTCCCATACCCTTGAAAGGCACTGAACTGACAGCTGTGAAACTGTTTTTACCCACAGGAGAGTTAGATTTGGGAGCAAAAAAGGCAAGCTTTCAAACATGGCCAGGAATCTTATGTCAGCTATAACCCAGAGGTAAAATAGCTAACAGAGCAAAGCAAGTTTATGTTAGGAATCCACTTGGATCTCTCCAGAATCAATTCACTCCTGGCTCATTGCTAAGGCAGCTGGGCAACTGGCCTCAGAGTTTGACCCTTTCTTCAACAGTTACACAGATATTTCTTGACTATAAATTTCACAGGATACAGCTTCCAAAGACATTTCTAAATCTATTCCTTTCATATTCACCACTCCCTATACAATTTAATTGTATATGGAAACTACTGTGAACAATTTGGTGTGAGTGAAGAGTAGCTGGTTTTCATTACCAACATGAGCCTGATAGATATTCCAATTAACCCCAGCACATGTGATCTGCGTAGGTCATAGTAATTATTGGTGGTCTTTTCCATTTACAAAAATAATATTTGCATTGGCACAGCCATAATGCAATGAGTAGGATGTGACATGAAATTCTCAGTAAAACCAACTCAGCTTTCTCAAAACTGAATCTATTAGGTGTTCTAGAGTTTGAAAAGAAAAATTACAATACAGATTTTTAATAAGCAGCTTTCTGGCTTTAAGTGAGAGGCATTACCCGACATGAGATTCACACATGCGCAAAATGCACTGAAACAACTTTTTGAGACCGTAAATTCAAGCAAGAGTCACCTACACTCAATGTTTTTCTGTATACTCATTAGAACATTGCTTCTAATTACAGAAGTGGATAATAAGCTTGTCTATGCTTGTCCAGTACACTAGAGGATGGTGTTCACTTAATGAGCATCCCACTGATAATTTGTTTTCTCCTCATTATTCAGTATCTGGGCCTCAGTTTCATGTACAGCATGCTGTTCAGCTGTTCATTTTCCCCATGGATTTTTCCACAGTCTTGGCACAGCATCTCAGTGATTCACAAACAGCCTCCTTTCATGTTGTGGGAACGTGGCTGTATTTTACAAAGAGTAAACTGAAATAGACATATCCATGGGGAAAGTACTCACTGATTTTGCAGCTCCTGTGGTTGAAGGGTAGCTGTGTAAATAACTTTTTTAAAAAATAAATCCCCTACGAACCAGTAGAAATCAAATGTCACTATTTGGTGGCAGCTGCTCTTTGGCACAGGGCACTGTGGAAGTAAATCATTAAGATGGGTTCAAAATATGACTAGAAAAAAAGAAAAATCCATTAAGGACCATTTGATACAAAGGTAAGTAGCTCAGAAAGCTGTTGAGGACTTGTTT